>NC_048596.1:61089462-61389462 GCF_003668045.3 Cricetulus griseus | reverse complement strand
CCAGACCCCAGGCTTTTCACCACTCCTGTGTTCCCGAGCACAATGGGTGCAGCTGGTGTTGAGGCTCTGGCCACAGAGAGGGGTCTGCAGGCAGTTCTGCCGGAACTGAGGAGGGGGGGTGTTGGCCAGAAGCCCCTTGGATCTGCAGCAGCTTTAGCACACAACCCTACCTTCCAGCCTCGTGAGCAGGGCCTGTGCCATAGTGCCCACTGACCTGGGCCACCTCTGAGGAAAGCCCCCTCGGCAACCGGAAGCTACATTATCTGTGACCTGGGCCTACTCATCGGCTCCCTGGAAACAGAAGTACAAGAATTAGGCATGCAGTCGAGCCACCCAATTTTCCCCAGTGGCAGCCTCAGTCTCTCCATGGGACTGAGTGGACGGAAGAAACTGATGTCACTCACCGAGAAAACAGTTAAGATCATTAAAAGTGCACCCTGT
Source organism: Cricetulus griseus (assembly GCF_003668045.3). NCBI lineage: Eukaryota > Metazoa > Chordata > Mammalia > Rodentia > Cricetidae > Cricetulus > Cricetulus griseus. The sequence continues at coordinate 61,389,021 of NC_048596.1, read as the reverse complement.
GGTAAGGTCCCTAGGATGAGTGCACTTTGATTAGTGATCAGAAGGCTGCCAGGAACTCGGAGGTCATGCAGGGTGCTATGCACAACTTCAGGAAGGTGACAGTGGAGCTTGTTTACATGTACTCACATCTCTGGGTCTCCGGACCCAGGATTCATAATTCAAAGCCACACTGCAGACCAAGCTCTGCCTTTTATCTAAGCTGAGAATAGAGCCTTTAGGAGAGTTTCTGCCTGCAGGGGCTGGAGTCCCTGGGGCTCACGGTAAGCAACCTCCAGAGTGCCTCAGACAGCCTCCCTGGCACCATCCATCATGCCATGCGCTGGTGCCCTCATCATGTTCTGTTCTGCTTCCTGAGTCCTAAAACGCCAGGCGGCGTGGTGCCTGGGAGCCTCGGTGACGAATGCTCAGTGAGGTGTGCCTGCGTCCTGTCTGAGCCCCTCTGTAATTTGTTTATCTGTCCAAAGATTATGCAGCTGAAAACCCACGATTTTATGCTGCCTTTGTAAATTACCATGCAGCGTTTGATGGATGTTTCTCCGCTTCCGAGGAGTCGGCCACATGCTCCTGAAAGATGAGCGAGTGTTCATGCATGCGGTGCTGAAGGTTACGTTTTCATACTTTCTAGCAGTGCTGGAAAGTAAATCTGACCTTAAGCTTCCTACTGCATTAAAGATAAGTCAGTTTTAACGTTATCGTCGTAGACGCTTCGGCTGCGGGTATAAAACTCCAGCCTGGTCAGAGTTGACTGACTGATTAGCATTGACAAAACCTCTGCCTTCAAATCCAAAGCCAGGGGTCTGCCAGGAAGTGCAGGGAGCAGCTCATTAATATGCATACGTGGCCCTGGATGGCATGCTCCAGGTTAATAAAGCAGGTTTTCGAGAGCAAGTGTAAATAGGGAAAATGGGAAACAGATGAGCTACTCAGCTCTGAACACACCCTTAGAAAGGAAGCTCTGAGTGGCACTAATTGCAGGACTAGGGGCTCTGTGCCAGCCAGTGGACAGGCAGGGGAGGCCTGGGGGAGTCTCAACCCCTAGGCTGACCTGCCACCCCTTTCCTCTAGAGGCAGGGTTCCTATGGCAGAAAAGCCAGCCACATGCTGAGATGTAGCAAGGCTCCCAAGGCCTGCCTGCAGCAGCTCCTCCCTTCTCTGATCCTAAGGATACCCTGAAGCCTCAGCCTTCCTACACCCACCCCCCTGTCTCTGTTTGCTTCCAGTCAGAGAGCGAGGAGAAAGTTGCCACCTATGACCACATCGGGCCTAATGTCTGCATGGGAGACCACAAGGTGTGTTGCTGGGGTTCAGGGGCTGAACCCCTGTGGGTGGGCATCATATCATCTTTTTTAACCTGGCTTTACCAAGCAAGCAAAGTTACTCTGAGTTAATTTAGTTTTAATCAAACACCAAAGGATGTGTGGATGAGTGAGCAGAAGAAATGATCGGCCATAACAGAAGATAATCACACTGTGTGTAAAACATCATGTCATCAGCTGGTTGTGATCAAAGGCTGCTTCTTGAGTATACATTAGGACTGTGTTCCTGGCTTTTCTATGCTGAGCTTACTTCTGTCAGAGTGTGGTAATGCATGTCTCACAGACCAGGTGTGTATGCACTGACCAGCTGCACAGACTTCCCAGTGACACTGGGGCCAGGTGACAAACCTCAGCCAAATTAGACAAGTCCACATCCTCCATACCCAGGGCTCCGAGGTAGGGACACTGCATACCCTAGTCATGGGTGCATTTGTAACTTACTCCACAGTCCCTTACACTGATTGCTGTCTGGGACCCTACCCTCCTTAAAGGAGCACAAGGAGCTGACGCCATCTCTCTCAGCTCCCAGGTCCAGGCTGTCTCAGTCCCTGCTCTGTACACACGACTGCCTTCATCTCCTCTGGACTCAGTTCCAGATGCTCGGGAGATGTAAGGGCCCAGAGTCCGGGAGCATTGGGCAGCAACCTGTACATGCTGACCTCCCCTTTTTCTCCTACTGCAGCCGGTGTTCCTGGCCTTCCGAATCGCACCTGGGGCAGGTAAACCTCACGCCCATGTGCACAAGTGTTGTGTCGTGCAGTGACGTGGTGGTAAATATGGCTCCTCCTTGCTCTCCTTTCTGCAGCTTTCCTGGTGTGTTTGATCCTTTAACAAATTACTGATTCCACTCCAGGGAAGAGGTGCCAGCGCCTTGAGAGGATCCTCGAGAGGCCTCCCTGTAGCAGTGTATCCAACTCATCCTCCTAACAGCTGCATCGGAACCCGCCCAAGCATCACCTGCTAGACGGCTGGCCCCACACTTCGCTTCAGCCTCCGGACCTCCGGAAAAGCCTCACATACCTCACTGTCGTGTCTGTCACGTGACATTGTAGACATATTGGGTTTAATCAAGCCACAGTCCTATTGCCAAAACTCTAACAGACAGCCGAGCGCCTGTATTTTAGACTTCACAGTTTTCCATTTTTAACGATTGTCTGTGGGGGAAGCTTCTCCATTTAGAGCCCCAGGTGTCCAGCGTCCCTCTCTGCCAGGAGGAGTGTGCCGGGCACTAGCCCAGGCAGCAAGGCTGCCATGTGCGCTCAAGCCCGAGGCCCCGAGGTCTGACTCTACTGCCATGTTACATGGCGTCTGAATCACACTGCAGCTGCTTTCCATTTTTATATATATAAATACATATAAATATATACTTTTTAAAAATAATTTATAAATCTTACCAAAACTTATGCTGAATATTCTTTCCAGTATGAGTGCACGAGTGTCCTAAGCAGGCAGAACCGCAGTCTGCTTGAATGGGGAGTCCATCAGCAGTCAGCACAGGTTCCCAAGACAAGACCTAGCAAGTGCCCAGGGGAGAGGGGCCCCTAAGGCATGCCTGTACTAGCAGCTTGTCACTCTTCTGCCTTTTTCTGTGTAATATTAAGAACTGAATGTGAAGTTTATAGCTAGCCTGGGTGTACCTTTTAAGAATTTTGTAAACCGTTTTGTCTGTCTTTTGTTACCGTTTTATGGTGCCAAGTATCCTACATTAAAACCATAATCTCGTGGGAGAATTAGAAGTAGCCTCGTACACTTCCCACAGATCGCTTCTAGCATGGGCTGTGTGTAAACGTGGCAGAGAAGCGATGGGTGATGCTGGGCACAGCCTGTTGCCCTTACTCACACCCAGCACTGAGTACCACGGAAGGCGCCCGCGGAGCCTGCTGAGGAGACACAGCGTGCTTTTATTGATTTACTTCTGAACACTACAGTTCCTGGATGGGGCGGAGGCGCGAGTTAATGTCGGTTTCCCTAGAATTCACCGAAGGCCGGCCTGTGTCCTTGATGCCGGGGTCGGGTCTGTGACTGCCATGGTCGCTGCTTGCCAATGTGCCATGTCCGCAGCGGTTGTCTGTGGGTTCCACCTGTGGGTCCTTCCTCTGAAGGCCTCTGGAAGTGACTGCTCGGTTCCTAAGCAATAAAATTGATCATGGTGAAAACAGTGCCTGCTGCTCTGTCTCCTGCTTCACTGTCCCATGCCTTTGAAATGCTAAGTGCCGGGAGGGGCCTCATTTTCGCCTCTTTGCTCTCACCCATTCTGACTCTGGGAATTTCAGTTTCCCATTCTGCCACAGGGCGCCAAGCCCTCAGAAAAATCAGCTCTTAGACTTTTTTACTGTAGTGTAAAAAGGCTGGTCCCTCACTATTTTAAATGGAATTATACAAATGCTTTTCTTTTGCTTTGAAATTTCAACAAAATTTCTCTACTCTGGTGGGGAAGCAACACAGAAACAGCACACTGCTCCATTTAATAAAACTTGCTCCCTTTTAAAGAAAGTTAGCCCATGGATCCAAAGAAACATTTGACTTTGGTTGGTGGAGCCATAGCACAAAAGGCAAAACAAAACAAGCTTTACATGGTTCTAATAAATATTTTTTAAATGCCCTACAATAGAAATCTTGTGATTAGCTCATTTTGAAATTCTACGTTCAACAGTCAGTGCATTAAGGTGCAGCTGTGGAGTGTGAGGTTGACTGAAGCTGAAGACGGGTTTTTCCCACTACAGGGAATTGTCGCCTTGAGAGGTCATAGGATGGAGGGGACGCCAGGCTCTTCCGTGGCCAGGTATGAGCCACGGTCTTACAGATGGGTCTAGCTCAAGCAGGAGTGACAGGGGTGCACTTCTGGTCACTCCTGTGCTGCTGGGCAGGAGTGACCCTAGCCAAGGGCCCTCTGAGAAACCCACGGTGGGTGTCAGGGCTGCTGACGTGGGCTGAAGGCTTTAGGCTGCATGGCCAGAATTCTCACACCATCTCTGCAACCCCGCTTAAAACCTTGCTTTCTCCCAATGAAAGTCTGTTAAGACTGATAGCCTGGGGCCCAGCTGAGTGCAGAGCCTCTGGACTTATTACCCACAGCTGGAGTTTAATAAGTAATCACATTCAAAATATTTGGAATTTTGGCTAAACGGATAATTAGTATGACATACTTGTAACAGAACACAGCCCATACTTTGAGACAATGCTGATTTGTCCACTCATTGCCCCAGTTTGAGAGAGAGAGAGAGAGAGAGAGAGAGAGAGAGAGAGAGAGAGAGAGAGAGAGAGATTTTAAAAATTAGTGCGAGGGTGCTCACTGCTTGCAATGTGGACAGGCTTGCTGGACTTGGGGGCTCCCTTCAAGTGTGGTTTAATGAAGTGGTCTATCCCACTTCAATCATTTGAATCAGGGGCACACAGATTCCTTACCTCTGGCTACAGGAAATAGAAATCATACCTGCTTTGGGGTCTCTTCCACCGAGTTCCCTGCTGGTCTGCCTCCTTCAAGCAGTACGCTGCTGCTGCTGCTGCGGTGTCCTTCCCTTCCCGGCAGCGGATACTGCCTTTGCTCGGCCTGGGCTCCAGATGGTCAAGTCTCACCACTTCCGTGCTCCTGTAAGCTGCCATCATTGTGCGATCTGGGACCATCACCATGCACTCAGCCTCTGAACCCAAAGCGCACACGGGCCCCAGGTCGTCATCAAGCGCACCCCTGCTTCAGGCCCTGACGCCCGCAGGGGGAACAGGCTAGGTGGGGTCTGGAGGGTCCTGCCGCCCGCCCGCTGGCACCAGCTCCGTAAGGAAGAAACACGATGTGCAGCCTTGGGAGCCACAGCTCCGACGGGGACGTGTTAAATAATTTATTGATTATACAAAGTGACCGGCCCAAACCCCGCACTCCGCGCCTCACGCCAAGGCCGCGCCAATGTCCGCTTTATAACTTATTCTGTAAAAATATATATATATACACACTGCGGCTGGGCGGCTGGCGTCGGGGCATGCCGCGAGCCCCGGTTCCCGGGTTCTCTGGCCTGGCCGCATCCTCACAAGGTGTCCCCCGCGCTGCCGCCGCACGGGCTAACCAGCGCCAAGTTCGAGGGTTTGTGCTTTTTGAGTAGCCGCGTGATCTTCTCGTCGTCGGAGTTGGGGTCCAGAGGCCGGTTGTACTCGTCATCGTCCTCCGCGTCTGAGCCACCCACCTTCAGCTTCTCGGCATCCGAGTCCTGCTTCTTTTTAGCCGACGCCATCTCTGCCGCGTGCCGCTTGCGCCACTTGGTCCGCCGATTCTGGAACCACACCTGGGGGTTGGAGAAGGACCATCAGGCGGGCACCTAGGCTCGCCACACCAGACTAGCACTCCGGACCCGCCTGGCACCAGCGCTTTCCGCGGTCGGGCCGCAGCCGAACGGCCGCTCTCTCACCGTTCGCAGGACGCGGGCTCCGGGCCCCGCCTCAATACTGCTGGACCCCGGCCCATTCGAGCTCACCTTCACCTGGCTCTCGGTCATTCCCAGAGAGTAGGCAAGCCTCGCGCGCTCTGGGCCTGCCAGGTACTTGGTCTGCTCGAAAGTCTTCTCCAGCGCGAAGATCTGCTGACCCGAGAAAGTCGGCCGCGAGTGTTTCTTCTTGCCATCCTTGTCCAGGACCCCGCCGGCTTGGGCTGCGAAGAAGAGGCGGTGAGCGCAGTCCGCGGCCCGCGCCCAGCCCCGCTCCTCACCGAATCCCGCGCGGGTCACTTACCCGAGCCGGCCAGGCGCGGGTCCCTCCAGGGAGAGCCCTGCACCACTCCGGGCCAGAAGATGGGCGGGCGCCCAGGCAATTCCGCCAGCGGCTTGGGATAGCCCCGTGCCACCGCTGCCGCGGGCCCGAAGTAAACACCTGCAGACGAGGCGAGCCCGTTGAGGCGGGGCAGTCCTCCCAGGAGGCCGCCACCCGCTGCGCCCACCGGCCGCCCCAGGATGTCGCTGATGCCGTGCGGAGTGCCTAGAGGCAACTGCGCGCCAAGGCTGCCTAGGCCGGGTGCCTTGAAGCCGGCCGGGCCCTGCAGCGCGTAGGGGAACAGCGAGGTCTTCATCTCAGCCATGTTGTGCAGCGCGGCCAGAGGCGCGCTGCTCAGCACAAACGCGCCCGGGCGGTTAGCGTCCATGGGCGCCGCCGACGACGACCCGGGCTCCCATCCGGGCCCCGCTGCCACCGCCCGCGCCCTCCGACTCGCGAAGTTTGAGCGCGGCGCGGATAGGCGCCGGCTGCACTAGGACGCGTGGAACCCGTTCAGACGGACGACGACGGCCCCCGCGGGAAAGCAGGAGGACCGACGGCTGCAGCGCGGAACGGGCAGCGGTCAGAGAGAAGGCAGGGATACTAGGATCGGCGGCGGCGGCGGCGGTGGCGGCGGCGGCTGCTCCGGGGCCGGTCGGACCGGCGCAGCGGGACGGACGCACTGATAACCGCGGGGCCTGGGTGCGGCGCGCGCGCTGATTGGCTGTAGGCACTGGCGACCAGGCCATTGGCCAACGTCCCGCCCGTCTGCGCGCGCCCCCGCCGGCCATGCACTCCATGAAGGGCCCATTAGTGCGGCAGGTGCCTCCGGAGCTGTAAATTTGCCCCCTGATTTATCTCCCCAGAGATGAAATAAATCCCGTTGGATGGGAGTTTAGTTAGGCAAAGGTTTTAATGAGAAAATCAGGAAAAAATACGAGAACATATTTTATCGACCAAAGAATGTAAATTTCGAGATCAACTCCGCAAGCTCAGTATGCCCAGTTCATGGAAGAGCCTGGAACCGGTGGACGCCACGGGTCAGGTGGCTCTATCCTGGACCAGGGCCCAAGCAGAGTACAGCGGCTCCTCAGCCTCCCCAGCTTGTGGTGGTGCCAGCTGGAATGAACTTGTGGGTATCACTTTCCTGAACGCAAAGGGATGGATTATAGTGACCAAATGGCTAGATTTTGCTTTCTCAGATCTACCAAAGTCGGCCAACTGACATTGGCGGGACATGGCTGGTGGTCCTGGTATACATGCTTATTAGATTACGTTGCCGGCCCCACGGTTCTGAACTCCCTGAAGTTGGGTAAAGTATTGGGAAGAGACTTTCCCCTCGAAGTTTTCTGATTATTAGGCATTCACCTGGGAGGTGAATACCTGAGCCAAACTTTGAGACCCAGGGCCAGGATTCGCCTGCCCGCGGCTTTCCAGGGAGCTGAAGCTCGGGCGGCAAGGCCCACAGCCTCAAGGAATGCAACGGAATTCAAGGTCCAAAACGAAAAAGATCACCACACTCAGTGATTTAAGATGGGTGTGCGCTTTCAGTCTAGAGGGCAGAGTGTGGGCTACAGACCGGCCTGTGGGGCCCACTTGGTCCTAATTCCTTTTCTATTGTAGGGGCCTCTCACCCGATAGAATTGCTAGGGAGATGGTAACAAATTGTAGCGGACTAGAGCCCAGAAAGGCAGACTCTGAGAAGTTTGCTCACTGGCACATTCTTTCGTCCCCTTGGGTGATGCTTCCTGTTAACCTCGTAATATCTACTAGTGATTGTGATACAACCCGTGGAAACAGAACTGTTTCCTGTTCTGGGGGGTCTAGGCAGAGGCCCTGTGCCTTTGTGGGGCAGTTTGTTTATAACGACTTTCCCTTTTTGCCCTGATCTCCAGAGTTTTTGTGTCATGGATGAAAGTGATCCCAGTGGCTCTATGTAGGGGCCTAACGTCCATTCCCGCTGCTCTTCTTGGAAGTTCATTTTCGTTTTTTTTTATTTTGTTTTGTTTTGTTTTGTTTTTTTCCAGATAGTGTCAGGGTCTTGTCGCCACGGGTCTCCACAGGTCAAGGCTTGGAAAGCAATTTTGTGGCAGGAACTAGAAATAAGTTCTGTGGTTATCCTTGACTCGTGCACAACCTGGCACCTGAAAGACCTGGTGTGCCTGGTATCCTCGCCCTTACTCCCGTGGCCCCTAGAGCCTAGAGGCTTCAGAGTATTGGCTTCGTAAGCTGAATCTGCACTTGCGGGATCCGATTGGGCACCGCCAGCGATCAGAGGGAGTGGAGTTCCCTCCAGCGGGGAGCATACGCCCTCTGGACCCCTAGACTGCTGATGGTACCCAGCCTTAAGACCAACCTTTTGCCTCTCTCTCGCTCCACTTTGATTACGATCGCGAGCGCTCCGAGGATCTGGCGATCGGAAGGACAGTCCCGGTAGAGTGTGGACTTTCCTGGGCTCGCGGGAGACAACGAGGGAGTCCAGAGACTCCAGCTCTTGCGAAGAGGGACCCAGAGCTGTGAGCAGCTTGGGGGTGGGGGAGAACGCCGGGTGGGCCAAGTGGGAGATGCTGAAACCTCCTGCGCTATGCCAAGTTTAGACCCTGAAAGTAGGAGCCGGTTAGGAAGGGCGCGGATCCTCGGGGAAAGTGTTCCGGGAGGCACACTGTGGGAGGGCAGGTGTGTTAAGGCCTTTCGCTCGCTCTGTGAGGCAGGAGGACTGCCGCAGTTCACTCTAGTACTCTGTTCTTTTAGATCTGTCCCAGCCTCGTTAAATCTGGGAATCGAAAGATGCAGAGGCCTTTGATCTCTGTACACCTCCCGGCCCACTCCACCGGGTCGGAACCCCGCGTTCTTTCTGGATCTTTCTGCATTCCGTTGATCTCCCTGGATGCGGTGAAGCCAGTGTGCTGGATGAATGAAGCTGGAGTACGGGCTGAGGGCTGGAGTGAGTTGGAGTGAGATGCGTCGCTCTCCGCAGGCTTGCGCTGCCCTACCTAACGCAGGGGGTGGGGGCAGGGGCGCTTCCTACCCCTGAAGGCTGGCATAAAATCTCCTTTCCCAGCGCAGCCGGCCAGAATGGAGGGGCTAAACTGCCCCTTCCCCACAGAGTTCCCACCTGCAGGAGCTCCTCCTGTACCCACAGGTTCTGCCCTCTGGGTTGGGCCATAGGTGATGCCCCCTCCAACCCCCAACCCCGTGCACTCTAACCAGTCAGAAGGCGCTAGATCCTTCAGCCGGCCCACCGAGATGCGATCCCTGGGGGCTCCTTCCGTGTGGCTATGGAGACGTTCGCCATCTCCTGGTCTTGAAGAAAATGTCTGATGAGGAAGACTGATGGCTCTTTCGGTGCAAACTTAACTCGGGGGCCTGGAAGATCATTTGTGTGCCATTCGGCACTTTACTTAGTCTGCGTATATTTGTTGTGCACCCGTTGAGTGCCTAGTGGCCCTGTCTTGCTTGGGTGAGTGCCCTGAAGGTAGCTAACTGACAACGGCTTCCAGGTCCCCTCCCCGCTACGGGAAAGGCGAGTGGAACTTAGGAAGTAGTACCGTAGTAATACCGCAATGGAGGAGAATAGACGAATCTCCTAGAATGGAAGGGTGTCTCCCGGAAGCCGCCTTTTCAGAAGGTTCGTGGAAGGGAACAGGTTGTCACAATGACTTGACAATCAGGAGAGGCGTCCAGACACTGTTGGACACTATGCCTTAAGGAAGCCAGACGCACAGGTGAGACCCTAGCGTTGAAGAGGTTGACTAGAACTGCTGGCGGCAGCTGCTTGCTGTCCTGCCCTGGGCGGGAGTCTTGGCAGCCCTTCAGTAGCTTTGTCCTTTGCACAGGTGTGAACACTTCAAAATGTCTGTGAGACAAGCAAGCAAGGTTCTAGCCTCGGGACTTCAGTGCTTTCAACGGTTTGGGGCGGGAGGGAGGGGTGACAATTGCTGAGTCACTACAGCTGTTGAACTTCCTAACCGCACTCACTGGGGGTAAAAGAGAGGAGGTGGGGTACAAAGGCCCCAAGGATTCCCTACGCTGGAATCTACCCTTCCCTATTTCTGGGATTTTTTTTTGAAGAGGCCGGCTAAGAATCTGTGGGGTTGCTTAAAGCCAATAAAATGAGAAAATGGGTGTCCCTTTCTCCAGCGCCCTCTAGCGCCCTACCACCACCGCGGCAGCAGAGAACTAAGGTTGTTGTAGAGGCCAGGCCTGGCCAGGAGTTCTTGGGAGAAGGACATTGGCCCGAGGGACTGGTGAGGGTCCCGAGGCAGAGGCCTTTTCCTTTCATCTCCCACCTGCTCAATTGCTTGCCACCTGCCTTGACTCCCTTTTCCAGTAGTTGTCAATGTGACCGGGCTGGGGCTCGTGCAGCCTGCTGCAGGTCCCCTGTGGATGAAGGGTCCAAGTTCCATGTACGCTGGGACTGAATAAAGACTATTAAATAAGCAAAATATGCCAGATCAGTGGGCTCCAAAAGGTTCCAGAAGCGAGGTGGTAGTCCATCCCTTTAATCTCAGCAACCAGGGGGCAGAAGTAGGTGAATCTGTCTGAGTTCAAGGCTAGCCAGGGTTAGAGCTACAAAGAGGACTATCTCAGAACAGTACATGGAGGCTTCATATGAGACCTTCCTGGCCAACAGCTGGCAAAAGAGAATCGAGGAAGAGGATAGGGAACAGGGAGACAGCGCTCCCAGCAAGAGGCCCTAGTATATAGTTGGGCCAGGGAGGAAGAGGCAGGCCTCTGTTTGCTTGAGTAGCACATATGTGGCTCTCAGACTCAAGAACTGTATCAAGAATGGTAGGAAGCTGAAAGAGGACCTGAGGCAGGATGGAATGCCCTCTGCCTCTTGACAGGAAACCGCCTGAGCAGCAGAAAGGGGTGAAGGGGTCCAGGTGTTGGTGAAGGATGAGCTCACTGAGATTGGCCGTGGAGGATGGGGTCTCTTGTTCTTTCCCTAGACCTTTGGGATTTGCTGAACCTGGCCAGGCATCATCTGCCCTGTGAGCCCCACCCTGCACTCCATCCCATCTCCTCACCCTAGATCTCTTCTTTACAAGCCTTTTGCTTTAATATACGCAGTAGCTTCCAGGGAAATGTAATGAACTGAAGATTTTGCCATCCAGTTTCTTCCATGATTCTGCTGAACTGACTCCTTTCTCCAGAGGAAAATGCTACCAGCAGCATCCAGAACCCCGTTCTGCAGCTCTTGTGGCCTGTGGCACATTCTTCAGCCACATGCACTGTAAGAGGTGTTGGTCTTTATCACAAGCCCGTCTTCCTATAGCTCTCTGGGTATTAAGGTCAATCCAGGCTGTCAGGAGCAGCATCTCCAGAAGGAGGGGTGAGGAGGGAACCTTGGAAGTTCTTTCCCATGTTTTCACTGAGGTTCTGGGAAAAGAAACTACTGCCTTCACACTCCAAGGGGTGGGGGGTATAAAGAGCCTCTGAGAACTGGCAAAGCTAGTGCAGGGGGGGGGGGATTCTGTGTTCTCTGCTTCCCAGAAATTCACAGATTCACAGATGGAGTCACAGATCCCTGCTTGCCCATGCATAGGGGTGACTTCAAAGAGGGACAACCAGTTGTGCTAGGGAGTTAGCTTTGCCCTGCTAGGAACTGGATGGGCAAGAAACTGTAGTGACCTCAGAACTACCTCATTAAGATGCCTAGGATGCTAGAGTGCTCCAGGCCACAGCCTGAACAATGACCAAGGGAACAGATGGTCACAGAGAGTGGGAAGGTCCTCACAAGAATGTATGGGACCCCTCTTCAACACACAGCCTCTGTGTGTTTCCACATATCCAGGTGTCATCCTGGAGCCAGGAAAGATCTGTGTGCAAAGAAGAGGCTAGAACTCCTTAGTTTAGATGTCTTCTGCTGACGTGGTCCCAGTCCGATTTGTGGTCAGGGCAGGTGTGAGGAAGCAGGTAGCTTCTTAGGAGCCCGAGCTCTGGCTGGCTGTCTTAGTTAGGGTTTCTATTGCTGTTAAGAGGTACCATGACCATGGCAACTCTTATAAAGGAAAATATTTAATTGGGGTGGCTTATAATCTCAGAGGTTTAGTCCCATTGTCATCATGGTGGGACATGGTGGTATTCAGGCAGATATGTTGCTGGATTGAAGGAGATGAGAGTTCTCCATCTTGATCTGTAGGCAGCAGAAGGAGTCTGTGTCCACACTGGGGATAGCTTGAACATAGATCTCAAAGCCTCCCCCACAGTGACACACTTCCTCCAACAATTCCACACCTCCTAATAGTGCCACTCCCTGTGAGGTTATGGGGCCAATTACATTCAAACTACCCCACTGGCACAGAAGAATCTAAAGGTCTCATTTTGTTCAGCCTTAGCCCTGATAGGAGACATTCATTTCTGTAGTCTTCAAGAATGATGCTGGATATACATCGTCGTCACTGTGTGGGAGCACTGGGGACCCTAGTCCTCAGGTCTCTGTGGCTGCTACAAGGTGCCCAGACAAAGGCTTCACTCCTCCTTGTGGATGCCTTTCTCTGGGAGAATGAAGATCTTTGGTGCTTCCAACTCTCCTGGGCTGCTGTGTTTGGGCTTTGGCCCCATCTGGTCGATTCTTTGGTCCCAAACTAGCACTGACACCCCCCAGGCACCAAGCTTCAGGGGGCTTGGATGAACCAATGGCTAATGACCCTGCCAAGGTGGCAATTGGATGCTCATGGATGTGGTGTTCAATGGGGTGTTCTTTCCATACAAACCTGAGCCCTGGCCTCATCTCCAGGGCCAACCCTCTTGCCTCTGGCTTTGGGTAACCAGTCCCTTCTACTGCTGTTTGTTGAAAAGTACCTGGCTCTCACTTGGAGACCTATATACCTTCCTTCTCCACAGTTGTATCCAAGCAAGTCAGGGAGCAGGACTCCCCCACCCTCTCCTGTGTCCTGGAAACCTAAGTTAGGGGCCAGGGAGCAGAATTGCCTAAGTCACAGGAGGGCCTGTCCTAGGAGCAAGCAGGCTTGCTATGGGGCTGTAGAGAAGGGGTAGAGAGGGCTAAGGCTTTCTAGGAGACATTCACATGCCACCCAAGGTGCACTTTTCTCTGGGGGTCCAAGAATCTTGTCTCCTTCAGGGAAGGACAAAGAAGAGAGGCTGTAAATCACAGTGCAGAGCTAATTCCCCAGGGCCTCTCAGGCACAGATGTGCAATCGCTTGTAATGAGCTCTCTCTTGGGGCCTCCAGGGGGTCTGACCACGTGCCACATGAGCTAATTGAGTGCTGAGCCTGGTAAAAGATTTGTGTTAAGGCTACTGCTCTGGCCATCACTGCTGTGATACAGGGATGGGATTGGACCACACTGGCTGGGGGAAATGGTAAATTGTGTATGTGCTTGCCTCTCTCTCTCTCTCTCTCTCTCTCTCTCTCTCTCTCTCTCTCTCTCTCTCTGTGTGTGTGTGTGTGTGTGTGTGTGTGTGTGTGTGTGTTTCCAGAGGAGCTCTTGGCATGCTTCACGCAGGAGCTCTGTGAGGTGTCTTTCTGTTGGTGAGAGATTCAGTTGGTGCCAAAGTCAGTACCTTCTGAGGCAGGCAACCTCTAAGTATTTTGGGAAAGCCTTTCCTGGGCCACCTTGCACAAAGCTGTGGTTCAGGGCTCTCTGCAACCTCAGCTGCCCATGTCTATGATGGGGAAGACCAGTGGCAATTGCCCTTGAGGTATGAGATCTGAGTGTTCTAGCATGTTTCCACAGCCCTTAGGCTTTTGTCCACCTCCCTATCTGACTAAATGGGGGCAGGGACCTTGCTGGGTGCTTTCTTGCAATGGAAGATGGAAACTAAGCAAATCAGTAAGTTTCAGGCTGACTGCCAGGTACCTTAGAATTACACCACAAGGGATAGTGTCCCTCTACTGAAGATGCTGATGGGGGAGGCTGTTTGTTCTGAAGACAAGTGTGGCACCATAACATTAAGAGTTAAAATATGACAAGAAAGCATAGTAAGTGCACAGAAACCCCGTGGTCATGAACTGCCCCTGCCCTGCCTGCCCTTGCTCAATGTTCCCATCAGTTATGGAGGAACTGATAAAGATGGTAGATTCTCTGTCCTGAGACACCGTGTAAACACCATGACAGTTACTAGAACAGATCCACCTTATCCTCAAGGAAGATGCCCCAGTTAATGCAAAGTGGACACACTTGTTCATATTCAGTGACCACCATCACAGGAGAGGTCCAAGTATGAACAGGAAGTGCCCACAAACATACCAAATGGGGGGGGCAGAATTGCATGTCTGATGAGCCATTTATAAAAATATGCTCAATGTTTCCTTAAATAGGTTTATGATACTTCGTTACGAAATAAACAGCATTTACTCTGGTAAGGCCTGGACGCCCCTGAGGGCACCACACACTCAGGCAGGTACCACGCAGGACTGGTGGACAGACAGCCTGATGCTTCCTTTGCTCAGCACAGGGCTTTCTTCCTGTGAGCAGGTATCACACCTATTAAGAAAAAACAGTACAAGTTCAGGTCTTCAGAAATGAGTGCAAGACAAGTGGCTCATTCTCCATGACCAATCAGGCTCTGAGTGTTCCTGGAAGTGCTGCTTTTGTTTAAGCTCTAAGACAGATTTGAGTGAGGTTAAGTTCAGACAGGCCCAATTGCTGTAGCCATAGATTTACTTATGCGCTTGAGCACACACAAGTGTGTGTGTGTGTGTGTGTGTGTGTGTGTGTGTGTGTGTGTGTGTTTGTAAGAAGGAAATACACACATGAAGTGAGAAACACACAGAATATTTCTGGCCTGCACATAAGAGCATAATCAGAAGGAGAAAGAACAAATTACAAAATCAGGTCTACCCCCTGGGGGACCCAGCAGGAGTGTCTTTGAGAGGGATAGAGGTGCAGTGGCCAGATGCAGGCCTAAGAAGCTGTGTGTGGAATGAAGTTAGCCTGGGGAACCCTTTAATCTTCTAACCCTAGTCCATGACAGGTCAACCTCAAAGGGTCCCTGTTACATTCCCATACTCCTGATGATCCTGACCGGCCTGCAAAACTGTGGCTTCACCCTACAGAGTTAACTGTGCTCTTAGAATTGCTTTCTCAATTCACAGAGAAGGAGGTGAATAAAACTGTTCCCTGACATCTGCGTTTTCCCCAAATAGCTTTGGCCTTTAGCAGAGGACTTCACCCAGATTGTCCCCTCATAGGAAAGTGTGGTGAGCATTCATGAAGTCTGGGTCTGTTGTGAGTTGGGATTTTGGGTGTGACTGAGCTTCACTGGTTGAAGTACTGTATTATCCCACCCTGGAAGAGGCCTAAGGCCCCTAAGCTGCTAGCCAGCATTGTTTATGGCCATGGGGGATGATGGATTGTAAGAGGCTCCTCTGAGCAATGTCCTGTGTGTCTCAAATTGAGGAATCACATGTACATTTGACCACACAGTAGCAGATATCCAAAGCTCTCCTTTAGACTCCAGGGAAAGGGAGCTGCCAGGAGATGGGGAGGCATGGGAGATGGTGCTGAGATGAGCAGGAGGGGCACAAAGGATCTATCAGGATCTCCCTTCATGCCCTTTAGGAGCCACATCCTGGGTTTGAGCAGCGAGGCTTGCCCCCACCACACACACACACACACACACACACACACACACACACACACACACACACACACACCAGTCCTGTCGAAACCTCTAACTACAAATCAAAGCCAGTCTGGAAGCCACTAACTCTGTAGATTACTCTGTAGCAATCACAACAATCAGTGAGCAGAATCGGGAGACTATTGATGGGGAATATTGGGGTACCAGGCCCATACTAGCAGCTGCCCTAGGGGAAGACTGACTGAGGCAGTTTGCTGTTCACAATGCCCAGGCCTGATGACCACAAGCTGGAAGCAGCAGGTGACTCTGTCTATACTCTTCAGACACTACTGTCTGCACTGGAAACCACTGATCTTGGAGAAGAAGGTGATAGATAGCCAGGCACTGAGCAGAGCTCCTGGAAGCAGGCTGTCTGAACTAGGGGACCCAGTGTTTAGCCTGATGAATGATTTGGTGGATGGTAGCACCTGTTGTCACATTGCTTCTCTGGCCAGACCTGTCCTCATTTCCCAAATGCTTTGAGCTTGTTATTATCATCATCACTTTCTGAAGTCCAGGTTTGACATCACAGCTTCAGTATGGCCCACCACAGTGGTGAACCTAGCAGCCATTCCAAATGTGGCCTGCAGGTGGCAGTGAAAAGCCAGTCTGACAATTTGATCAACCCTTTGCACTTCACACCAGAAATACACTGTACAGAAAGAAACAGCATCCTAAAGCAGCCAAACCCCACAAATCCCACAACACACTGGATCCTTAAATTAGGAAACTTTGGCATTTTTTTAGGCAACCAGGTGCCAGAGCAGCAGTTTCCTTCCTGTGTGCTACCCTGCATGCTGGATTGCCTAGCTGCTGCTAACACTGGCTAGTGTCCAGCACCCTGCTCTGGTGCTATGTACACAGAGGTCAGTTCAGTCCTGACACTATTCCCATCCCTTTGCTAGTTAGAGGCAAAAAATGATACAGAAAGGGAAGGAGGAAGGAGAGGATACAAGAGGGGCAGGGGAGGAAATGATGGGGAGGGGAGGAGAGGAGGAGAAGGGAATCAGAAACCTGAGGTAGTTGTCTGGTGAGTCGTCTCTGCAGAACGAGCTGATGGGGAACAAGAGTATTATAAAGTCAAGAAACTAAATTGTAGGGTTGTTTGGTAATTATAAAACAGTACTTATGGGACCAACATCTCACGGTAATCTAATCAGTGCAACTCAGGAGCACCAACATGAATCAACAAAGAAATCTTTCAATGAATTTGACACATTAATGGACTAAAAGGAAGAAAAACCTACACAACCATTTAAAAATACGTCACAAAAGGCATTTGACAGTGGAGTAGCCTACTTACGGCTTTTATATGCTTTTTAGAAGTAGGAGCAGAAAGGAACCTCCTTAAATTGGTAGGGCATATTTTAACCCCCATCCCAAGGTAAGCCAAGTATGGTGACACAAATATTCCTAGAACTCAGGAAGTAGAGGCAGGAGGATTGAGTTGAACGTCACCTGGGCTGCATCATAGCCCCCAATCTCCAAGGAAACCACACTTTTAATAAGGGAATTTTAGGGCTTGGGTTGAGACTTAGATGCCTGTTGATGCTGATGCTATCCACTAGTGTGATCATGAGCATCTTGGTCATCCCAATAGGACAAGAAAAGAAAATAAGATGC
Source organism: Cricetulus griseus (assembly GCF_003668045.3). Taxonomy (NCBI): domain Eukaryota; kingdom Metazoa; phylum Chordata; class Mammalia; order Rodentia; family Cricetidae; genus Cricetulus; species Cricetulus griseus. The sequence goes on along the minus strand of NC_048596.1, from coordinate 61,371,758 downwards.
TTGGGATCAAAGGGAAGACATATATATATATATATATATATATATATATATATATATATATAGTCATTACTTGCTAGTGATGTTGGTCAGCTTTTGGTTGATATGACATTCCATCAAGTTTTTGAGTAAATAGGTTGGAAAAAATCAACATTTCTTTCTAACGGTAATGCCACCAAGAGATGTAATAGAAAACATTACTTATAATTGCAATAACCATTAAACCACTAGGAAATAGCAAAGAATGCCCCCAGGACCCTCTCGGGCCCCATTCTGTGTGTTCAGTGAATATGTCCTGTGATGCTGGGAGGCACAGCACTGTCCACTCTAAGCCCTTCTTCTGGGTGATACAGGCATGAGCCTGTGAGACAGGAGCTACTTGATTCATTCAGAAGCCAAGAACCGGGCTTGAAGACAGAAGAGGGGGATGAGTACAGTCCACCCCTAAAAACAGAGAGACTAGACTGAGGAAAGAAGGGTGCTCTGGGGTCCCTGATGGCTTGACTTGAGGGCATTTCTTCCTGGCTGCTCAAGCACTCAGCATCTCTTCTGTTTTTCACTATGGGAAGCATGGAAGCAGGGGAGCAGGGAAGCAGGGAGTTGAATAGCTGCTAGAGAAGAACACCAAAACAATGGAGCAGAGACCTGGCCTTCCTCTGGCCTTGGACCTTCTCCACAGCCCAGCCAGCTCATACACACTATCCACCCCTTCCTGTTCTCATCTGGGTAGAATCCTAGGCTGGAGCCAGATACACATCTTGCTTTCAAGTGACTTTGGATCTGGACAAACAGAAAGGAAGGCAAGGCCCTATTCTTGAACATAGCCTTCAAGGTTCTAGTTAGTGACACAATGAGGTAGATTACTGTCACTGTCATCCTTAGTGAGATGCTCAGGATGAACCAGTAATCCTAAGGGCCTTGGATACTCAGGTTCCTCTTTGTGACTATATCATCCTCATCATGTAAATTATGTTTCATGGCACGAAGAAGCTGCCAAGAGACAGCCATCAGGTTTCACTTCAGCCAGTAGAAAGGGGAGTTCCTCTACGGGAACTTGATAAAAAGGCCACACTTTAGGTAGAAATGTGGCTATGCTCTCTGTAAGCATGAAAGGCTCTGCTACTGAGCAATCTTCTGAGTCTCATTAGTTCCTACAATCTGCAAAGCCAGATTGCAGCCCAGGGACCCTGGGTGCCTCTGCTCTGTCCCTGCCACAGCAAGCACAGTGAGTACCTGACTTCTCTGAAACCCTGGGTTTGGCATAAGATGGGCATCCAGGTGCTAGGGTTGAGCTGCCTCTCTGCATCCTATCCATCTCCAAGCTCACCAATGAGCAGGACACTCAGGGATTAGGCTGCTCAGGAAAAAGTACTAAACAAAAGCCATTGAAAGTGCCCACATGAACCCACCTGCCCTGTGCAATTTCCTGCTGGCTCAGGCTTGCCAGCAGCCCCAGCAGGGTTCAGGGCTCAGGCTGTAGAACTCAGGCAGGGATATCCCTGGTCTCTGCCTGGTTGCTCAGGTCACCTGTCTTTCCATTCCCCTCACCAGCCTGGTACAAAGCAACAACAGTGGGGGTGGGACTGCAGCAGAGGGCGATTGCTTCCACCTTGTCACAGCAACACTCTCTCTCACCCCTTGTCACAAAGATTAAAATCTATAATAAGGACATTTAAGAACTCTCTGTAATTTGGTCATGAGCTCTATCTCGGCCATTAGCCGATGGCACCGGGGTATTAATCTAGTCAATGCTCTGGCCTCTGTGAATTGTGATAAAAATGTCTGGTGATGAGACTACACTGGCCACAGGGCTGTGGTGATTGAATGGTGAGGCAGGGAGCATCCTTGATAACCCTGACCATGAAAGCCAGGTTCAGACCTTGGCAGGGATCTGAGAAGTGAGGGTGGTGTCCCTCCCATGTTTGCGAATGAGTGAGGCTGTCCTTTGGAAGCCCAAGGCCCTAGGGCCCCTCAGATTCCTACTCTGGGGTCTCTAGGGCCCTGGGGTTATCCAGATACGAGAGAGTCGGGAAACCTGAGAATAGTATGCAATGGAGAGGCTGCAGACCTTGACCACAGAGAAGGGTAGTCTCCAAGGTCTCTTTCTTGCTCCCACTAGGGTCAGCTTCCTGTTTCTGTAGTCAAGCTTGCAGCAGCCACCTGAACACACCCACCTGCCCTTCCCTTCCCAGGGACCAAGCAGCCTCTTTCACAAGGGGTGAAGACGTATTGAAATTGATCTCTCTGTTGGAAATGGGATAATTAAACTGGTTGTTTCTCTCTTCATCATCGTCATAATAAAACGAGAGGACAGTGGGGTTATGTGTGGCATGAAGTAATATTGTGCTGGCTTAATGTGAGGGAGCATTAATTGAATACAAATGGCCTTTCTGGGAGTTGCTGAGTTATATTTCAGAGATATGGGATAATGATGCCATTTAATCATTTTTACAAGATATAAAATTACTGGCTGCTCTAGGAAGATCATTAAGGAAAACAATTGTTCACAGAAATTGAAAATAGGGTTTTAATTATTTAATACAGAAATTAAACTATTACAGACCAATGCTGGACAAGGCAACTTAATAGAAATTTATATACAAGCGTCTGTGAACATTTTAGTTTTATTAACCTGCCTAATTCCTTAATCCAGATCAGCTAGAGGACCTTAGCTGTGGCTGTAACTTCACTGCTTGGATTGACTGGAGAGGACGAAGCTAGACAGGGAAGGGGCAGGCAGGCTTCCGGGAAGTGGCTGGTGGATGGGCAATCTGGCCAGTGGGGAAGTAGGGAAATCTCACCTTGGAATTCCAGGGGCAATTCAGGGACCCCCCCAAAGGTTCCAGCTGCCACTCTGTATGTTACATGCAATGGCCCTGGGGGAACCAGACCTGGGAAGAAGATGTTATGTTTTCCTGTGCAGCAAATGGTAGCCTAAGGCTGGGTAGGCAACAGAAGAGGTGGCTGGGGCCAATATCTGAGTGCTACCCTAAGCAGGGTGATCCCCAAGAATGATGTCTGGAGAGCTTCATGAGAAATGGATGTCGAGTGTTGGTGCAGTATGTGGACCTCAGCTTTGGTGATTCCCCTCCAGAAACCAGGGTTTGCTCCTGAGTGGATAGGAACAGAGTGGGAGCCTGATCTTCAAAGACCTGGCTCTCATGCTGGGTTAAATCTTCCCAGAGGAAAGTTCCATGAGTAGAGGAGGCAATAGACAAGGAGTGTAAGCAAGGGGCACCAGGTACAGGGGAGACGACTGCTGGGTCAGACTTATGTCAAGGATACAGGTTGAGCCTATCTGTGTTTCTGCTCAGGGCTGCAGCCCACTTGACTGTAGTGTCCACTGTTCCCCCATGTCCCCTGGTCCTGTCTAATGGCTGTGCCTAGAGAACCCTAGGTACTGGGATCTAGTCCTTAGGAGATAAGGGCTACAGGATCAGCAGACAGGCTTTGACAGGGACCCCTGGCCTATTACAAGCTTTGGCTGTCACCAATTGGAGGGAAAGGATGTTTTAAAACAGGACTTTGGTTAAAAACTGTGAGATGCAATATACTCCATCTCCTAAAGTGATGGCTCTGGGGGTAGTGAGACAATGCCAGGGAGACACTCTCTGCTGAGCCTTCATGCAGCTTTGATATGGACCACAAGGTTTTATATCCACACATGCTTTTCTTATTTTCCAAAATTTCTTCTATAAACAGTTAACAAAAGTCTTTATTTTAAAAATTGGAATTTTTCACCACAAAGAGAATAGAGGGACATTTAAGAGGCTAATTGACCAGCTATAGTAGAGATGGCTGGCCTAATGTAGACATTTTACACAGCATCCATAGTAGGTCATGGGCTGGAGGCTATGCAGACAACACCCTTTAGTATTGTCAAGGCGCTGGATGGGGTTAGACCTTTGGTCCACTACTCCTCCTTAGCCCTACATGGGTAACTCCTGGTTCCTGCTTCCCCTGGGGATTTCCCAGAGGAGGTGGAGCTATCGAGAGTGACCTGCTTAAGTTTGAGGTGAAGACCGTCCAGCATGGCCCCTTTCTCACTGTGCTAGCTCAGAGGTGGCAGCAAACCTACAGATGGCCCCACCTCTACCTTACCCACCTGTGCAGGGTCACCTGACATAAGGAAGTCCAGGCTAGATGTGGACATCAGCCATCACCCTTGTGTCCCATGCCCCTGCCTACCTTCTGTCTATTGCATCCAGGAGAGGCCTCTTAAGAGGCAGGGCTGGTACCTTACTCGGAGGCCATCCACCGCTGGAATTACATCCTGTCTCCCATTATGACCAATAAATCCCAAGCAATCTTTTTTCTCCTCATAGTTTTTAGGGTTACATAAATTTCACCTATGCAATTTTTTCATGCTTGAATATATTACAGAATGCCACTTCTGCCACGGGAGCTAATTGATAATGTGATTTGTTATGTTGCTGGGGCATAATTCAGAAAGTTATTTTAACGCCTTTGATACATGGAATAGCACTCACTGTTTAATATTTCTCACATGAGCAGACATGCTGTGAGGTGAAGAATGTGATACTGCAGATGAAATATTTCCAGAAGCTTTTATTCTTGTTGTTTGGGTGAGTGCCAACGTCTTTGTAGAAGAAAGCTCATATTTCCAGTACTGCTCAGATTTCAATTTATTCCCCGGTCGTTAGTTAGCTTTGTGTGTGTGTGTGTGTGTGTGTGTGTGTGTGTGTGTGTGTGTGTGTGTGTGTTTAAATTCTGGAACAAGTAGGCATATGTGTTTTTAAAACAGAAAAATCAAAGTAGAGGAGAATCACATATAACTCTTCCAATGTCATTCCAAGATGTTTGCTTGACATATTTGTGTGTCAGGTGAAATGTAGATTCTCTGAAGTCAGAGAAACTGTGCAGCCCCCTTACCCATGGGTGCACTGTTGGTGGTTTCAGGCACCTGACTTCAAGTGAGGTTAGAAAAAAAAAAAGAGAGAGAGAGAGAAACTCCACAATTCAACAGCTTGTAACAAGCTGCACACCATTCTGTGTAGCTTGTGAATGTGCTAGCTGTTGTGACTTGTGGCATCACATCGTCTCACCAAGGTGGATTGTGCTACATGCTACCTGACTGCTAGGCTTGGGGCAGCATCTCAGGTATCAGAGTCCCTGTCCTGTAATCTCAGGAGTATGTTCACATGACCCTTGTTCTACCAGCTAGTGGGACAAGGCACAGGAGAGTGGCACAGAAGAGGGGGCAGGCCATAAAAGAGAATCCATCTCCAGCAAAGACTGATTTTGGTATCTCTGGCAACACCTCTTGTATTCTCCCACATTTCCCTCTGGGGTTTGGTGCCGTCTGTGGTTTTCTTTGAATACCAACCTTCGGGATAAAGGACCTTCAGTCCTGCCCCTTCTTCCCCAGCAGTGACAGTTGGCATAACTGTCCTGAATGGCAGAACAGACACAGTGATATGGGCCCCAGGTGTTGGTGAGGTCATCAAGCTTCTGCCTATGTGTAGTAACTCTGAAATACTGTCTCTTGTGCTGGCAGGTATCACTGCCACAGTCAAAATGCAAATGAGGCTGTCACCAGGCTCTCTGCTGCTATTCCTTGATTTGTCCCTATGCTCTGGGAATACTGATTCACTTGTCTCTCTGCTTTGTTATTTGATAATGTTATATAATGAAACCTTTTAACTTTTACAGGGGCTTCTATTTCTCAGCAGGGGCCCTCCAGGTCCATCTAGGTCACTCTATCGATGGCTTTTTGTTTGTTTGTTTGTTTTCCTTTTAAATACAAGAATGAGTGCTATGGTTCATTCTGGAGTATTCTCTGAGGCCTGTATATCAAAAACCTGTTTCCCGGGGTGGTGCTGTGGGAAACTGGGCCCAATCAGAGAAGAGTTCTTTAGGCCTTTGGGTGTGGGACATTGAAAAGCTTTGTGGGACTCCAGCCTCATCCTGTTTGCCTTCTGGCTATAAAGTGAGCCGCTCTGTTTACCACAGTTTGCACCATGTTGTTTCACTGCCTCTTCATGGGCTCGGAGCAAGACTGCGAGCTGGAATCAGCCCACATTCTTTGTCATGGTGAAGGGACACTAGTCCACCCTGCGATGCAACATGGATGTTGTCTTCTGCTCACTGAAGGACACTTGTGCTATTTCTGGTGTTCTGTCATCATGAGCAAGGCTGATCTATAAACACTCAGTTATATGTATGGGAGGTGGGAGCTGAAACTCCACTTTTCTGGGATAAAGAAGTACCCAAGACTGCACTGGGGGTGAGGGGAGAGGTTTTCAGGTTTTGTTTTGTATAGACCTCTTCTGGCATGGCAGCAGTGTTGTGTGACATTGACTGCATCGTCTTTCTTCAGTTGTTTTAGAGATACTAATCTCTGCTTTATAAAAAACAATTTTTGACCACATGTGTCCTGATTCAGGGAACCTTGGCATCAGTCCCTGTGTCTAGAGACAGAGGCAGGGAAAGCTGAGTACACAGTAGCAAGGTACTCAGGAGATGCTCAGCTGTCAAGAATGCCTCTTTCAGCCCTGTCCTTCCCTTAGGTGACATCTCCCCCAGGGCTACCCATCTGACACCAGTTCTGTGGAGATAGCTCTGGGTCCCACAAGGCTTAGGACTAGGAACAGCTGTCAGTGGTTCTGCATCCCTTGCTTTCACAGTTCTGGTTCAGAACAAAGAAAAAGCCCCATTTCTAAGATGGTTTGAGTGCTGGTATCCAGAAGTCAGTGCCTGTTGTGAGGTGTGAAAAAGTGAGGGTTTGGGCCCAGCTTGTGAAGTGACTGAGATTTATCAAGGTCAGGGTGTAGACCCTATGACTGGAACCTAGTGGCTTTGTAAGAGGAAAGACAGGCCAGGGAAGGTATACTCCCTGCCTCTCACTGTCAGATATGTACAGCACCTTGGGACACAGAACTCTTATCAGCAAGAAGGCCATCGCTGGATACAATCCCCCTGGCTTCCAGAACCATGAGGCAAAAGGACCCTCTTTCTGTAGCATTGTGTCACTCAAAGAGAAAATGGGAGGTAGCTCCACCCTGACCCTTTAGCAGAGGCAGCAGTCAGGGAAGCTAATGGAACACACTGGGACTTCAAGCTTCTTCCCTGTGGACTGCTCTTTGCTCTCCTCCTCTCCTGGGTGGAGAGCCAGGATGGGCAAAGAGGAGCCACATCTGTGCTGAAAGGGCCCTCCAAGACCTCATGGACCACTCTTGACTGCCATATCAGGAAAAGCCTGTTTGGAACTGCAGGATTGTGCATAAGATGAGTATTTTCCCGAGAACCCTGACACAGCAGCCAGGAGAACAGGGGACAGGCGGACCACACACATCTCCAGACCTGTGGGGAGAGTATGGTGGGTCTCAGTTCACACAAGGAGAGCATCCTCCTGTCAGCTTTGATGGTGCCAGAATGTGCTGGTGATCGTAGCCAGATGCCACAGCTCCTGCCCTGGACCTCCAGAAACACACCGCACACTTAGCTGTGTGTAAACTTTAGTTGTTTATGAAAACACTAAAACCAAAAACAAACTTGTGGGCTAACAAGAATGAGCGGGAGCTTAGATGCTGTATCCAGGAACAGCTGTCTTCTCAGGACTATGTATCATGGACAGAAGGACAGACATCAGGCTGTGTGTGTCAAAGCTGGGATTAGCCCCAGAAGGTGGGGAAAGGGACCTGAGTCGGGAGGAGCCTCAGAGGGTAGAGCTCAGAGTAGCGGCCCCACAGACTCCAGGGTTTAGCTCACACGATGGCTTGGTGAGGCAGTCCGTACAGAACCAAGCAGAGGGCAGTGGGATGTGACTCACCCTGCTGAGGTTGCAACTCAGAGTACATCTCTTCCTTGGATTCTGGGGGAACCTCATCTGTGGAGCATGAGACACAAGTTGTGAAGCTCAGGACCCTCTAGCAGCAGCTCTGGTCCTACGAGGATGTCCGGCCTCACCAAGGGCGTGGTACCAGGGAGAGGGAAGCATCAGGGAGCAGGTTGGTGCTTCTGACTGCAGAGGGCCACGGGTTCTCCCTGCAGCTTGACCACAGCAGCCCTGACACCTCCTGTTGTTCCTTGGTGCTATCAACTGCAGAAGCTATGGAGGTCTGGCTATGTGATTGTCAATGACAGCACCAGAATGTGATCAGGTCTGACCCCAAGTCCCCTATCTACCTTCCCCGCACTCCCTGGAGCATCTTGAACCTGGAGACTGGCCTCATAGCTTTCTCTGTGATGCCTAGGGGCACTCCTACCCCGGGGCAGGACAACTCATGGGTATAAGCATCATTTGGTCCCTTCCTCCCAAACACGTGCTACTTGCTTCAGCTTGGGCCTCTCTGCGATGACGGGAACTAGAGGACCAACACTGACAGCAGTGGTCAAGAGGCCTGCACAGTTTGCCCTTTCTGCATTTATGGCAAAGAAACACGCTGGCCACTCAGTAGAGCAGGAGGAGTGGGTGGAGTCATGTCCAGTCCTGTTTCTGGTTTGTTAGGAAGGAATGCCAGACTTCGCCACCTTTGTCTACCTCTCTGGTCCCTCTTCCTTTACTTGACTGCTCAGTCATTTGCTCTCACTTATTCTCACAAATCTATTCATTCAGTCACTAACTCACAACTTCATTCATTCACTCCTCACTCACTCATTTTCTCACCCGCTCATTCACCCACTTAATCCACCCCTCGACCTCCTAGTTTACTCACTAATACACTCACATGTTCACTCATTCACTCCTCACTCACTCGTTCATTTGCTCACTCACTCACTCACTCACTCACTCTTTATTCATCCACTCACTGGGACTCACTCACACATCCAACTCCCCTCTTTTCCCTGGCAGCTATGTCTCAGGCACTGGGGAGCACAAGATTTTTCAAAAGTTAATCTCCTACTGAGTTGTATTGAATGCATTTCAGATTTCTCAATTTTAAACCCTCCCAGGATAAATCTTCGTGATTTATGGCCCATTTTCACTTTAGCGTATTGCTAAATGCAATTAGCTAGAGTTTTATCTGATTTTTTTTTAAACACTAGTATCCACATGTGAAATTTATCGGCAAATTCTTTCACTGCAGCTGGCACATCTTGGCGCAAGGTTTGTGTGAAGGATGGGTAGGTGGAGTTTGTCTCATTTAGAACAGGCAGCATCCTACAGCCCTGCCTGAAGCTTTACCCTGAGGCCAGAGGATATCAGAAAGTTTATAAGGACAGGAAGGAGATGAAAGCAGGGTTACACTCCTGGCTCTAGCAGGACACACCCTCAGTCTGGGAGTTCCTCCTCCTAGATGTTTCCTTGTCCTGGCTTAGGAAGATCAGGTGACCTCATGGGGCCCATGGACAGGGTAGCCTAGGTGGCACCCCCCAATGTAATTTCTCTGGGCAGAGGGAAAGTGCAGGGACCACCAAGACCTCCCCATCTCTTTACAGAGAGTACAGCTGAGACCTTTGCTTACTATCCTGTCCCTCCCTCTCTCCCTCCCTCTTCTCCCCCTCTCTCTGGTGGGCTACAGGCTGGGCTCCTCTGTGCTCTTGTTCAGCACCAGCTCTTCCAGAGCTGAGCAGACCACATTGGCTTCTCCACAAGGACAATGCTTGTTGGCTCCCTCCCTCCCTCCCTCCCTCCCTCCCTCCCTCCCTCCCTCCCTCCTTCCCTCCCTTTCCCTCTCCTTTTCTCTCTTGAAGTAGGGAACACCCTGTCCCTGCGGGTGGTAGGGTGCAATGTAACCACTGGTGACTTATACAGACAAGCAGATGGGTGGGCAGTCTCTGCCTTACCTTGGTTAACGGTTTCATTGCCTATCCTCTGAATGAGACGAACTGTTTTCCCAAGTGGCTTGCCAATTGCTAACAGGTCTAGGGGGGGAAAAGTCCCTTCAGGTGGGCTATGGACACCTTTGGCAGGCCAAGAAGGCTTTGGGATAGCCAGTGTGCCCACTCACTATCCCACAGGATATTGGCCCTCAGCGCGTTGTCCTGCAGAAGCGTGGGCCACTGGTTAGCCACGATGCTCTCAACCCCCACCAGGCTCAGAAGGATGGCAGTCTCGATAGGCTTCTCCAAGGACCGTTGTGATTCACTGTGGGATACATAGACTGGCACCAAGGGGCTGATGGCCTTCCCTCTCTCCTTCCCTGCACCAGCTGCTAGAATGCATGTGTGGACCAAGGCTTTTATAGTTCTGAATCTCACCCACAAAAGGTAAATGTCATTTAACAGGAAATAGCTTTTCTGAGTATTGTTAAGTCCATCTGGTGGCAGCTCACAACCCTAGCATGGAGCCTGCCAGCAGTGAGAGTTGGTGCCATGAGGTGAAGGGTGCCGGCCAGCCAGCTCTGGGGTGAGCTGTACCAGCACTTGCTCATAACAACCCCTCCCCATCCACGGGCTCCTAATGACATAAGGACACTAGGTACCTCTTGCTCTCTGAGGACTCTTCCTTCCGCTTCCGGCTCTCGGAGGACCTTGTCAAGTCCAGCAGGATCATCATCTGGCATTCTGCAGGACACAGTGAGGCTCCTCAGTGGTCACCTACGCCATTACCAGATCCCCATGGGATCTGCACTCTAAGAAGCCTTGAGGCTTAGGCTTTCACAGGTTCTTTTCAGGTACCCCAGTGAGCACACAGGGGAGATGGGGAACAAGCCTACTCAGGGCCACCCCTAATTCTCCCTAGCATAGTTGGCCCTGTTCCTCCATCACTTATGGAAGTTTCTGGCATTCCATACTAGTGCAGAGAGAGAGAGAGAGAGAGAGAGAGAGAGAGAGAGAGAGAGAGAGAGAGAGAGAGAGAGAGAGAGAAGGAAGGAGAGAGAGAGAGGAGAGAGAGAGAAGGAAGGAGAGAGAGAGAGAGAGAGAGAGAGAGAGAGAGAGAGAGAGAGATGCAGTTCTTACCTAGGGTGTGGTATGAGAAGCTGACACCACCAAAGAGGGGCTGGCAAAAGTACCATGTGCACTATTAGAGGGCTTTGGATGCTGACCAAGCTTACCAGCCCTCAGTTTGCTACAGATATGAGGGTTTCTGGGATGTGAGACGGTCACGAGTACTTGGGAGTGAGTGGGCCACCTTAGACAGGCATGCTCGCTGAAACAAGTGGCAGAGTATGGTCCTGGTGTGACTATCTATAGGGCCAACATGGACACAGGGGTGAAGGATGTTCTTGTCTCTGAGCCCCAAGACTGTTCCCACAGGGAAAACATCCATCTGGGAAGGGATATGGCCTCCTAGGGACAGTGGACACCAGGAAGGACTGCCACTTTTGCACATGCCTCGTGTGTCTTCTACTTTATGTGACATATCACTGAGAACTAGTCTTTCTAAGAGGGCTTTCTCTGTCACTGGGACAAGAAATGTCTTTGGGGTGTTTCTGATGATGGGGGTTCTGCTCACTCCACTGGTGTCTGGCTGGTGCATGCCCAAGGCTACCCAGGGTTGGAAGTAGACCTGGTCAGCATGTGGTCCAGCCATGGTGGACATAGGTGCCTTGGTGTGGAAAGAGCCTCCAGGCAGTTGCTGTATAGCCCTGTAAGGGGCCATATGCCTCACGAGGAAGGAAGGGACATCTCTGGGGGCCTGAAAAGGCTTGCCTATTGTGCAGGATGTCTGGTCCTGAGCAGCCTGACAGAAGCAGCCTCCTATGAGTGGGAAAAAGACCTAGGAGCATCTGGCAGGAATATGGCTATGTTGCTGAGATGGCTGTGGACTGCAAAGACCAGCACACTGCAGCGCGTTCCCCATATGTCTGAACATCGAGCCTGCTGTCCCGTAGTGCTGTGTGATGTCAGTGCCATGGTAGCATGGCCCACCTGGGAAGGTGCCTGTAAGCACTCTGTACTCAGCCCACCACCTGGTACTTCATCCTCTACCTGGCCTCTGAACCCCTTCATTCCCTGGAATGTCTGGGTACAGCACTTCTGGGGCTCACTGGCCTCCTGGGTCTGTTGTTAGTAGACACACAGAGAGAACAAGGCTCACAAATTAGCCGTGTTCAGACTAGACTTCTGCAGCGACCTATCAGCCCAGCCATAGGAGGTGACACTCCACAAGTGACTCTCATCTGTGAGGGTCTAGAGATCTGAACAGGGGTCCTCTGTATGTAAGGGGGGCTGAGGGCAACCGGGAGGGCTAGTGGCCCTGTGACTGCCATGCCATTGTTGGAAGGGGGGCAGGGACAGTTTTCCGATAGGCAGAGGACAGGTTAGAGCAGAATACTACGCCTTCCTGAAGAATAAAAAGCCTTGGATCAAGAAGCAACCATCCTGCGTTTCTCCCCGTGATTTCACTTGTCCCTGCAGGCTCTGGCTGTGAGCTTGCCGATGGGGGAGGGGGGCCTCACCTTGCAGATCCATGGCTACCAGTCTTTCCACTACCAGGTGGGACAGGAAGCCCTCCATCCCATAGAAGAAAAAGGCTCTGCAGCTGTCCAGTACTTGCTCCCAGTCGGTCTGGCTACACGGGGTCAAAACAGCGGTGGGTATGACCACACATCTGGGCTGGGCGTGTGCATCTGTAACTGCCTCCTTCAAGATCTGTTAGCCAAGATCTGTTAGCCAACTCCCACAAACACTTTTATACTTCTGAGGAACTCAAAAATGGTTTTTGTTTTCCCAGTGTATAGCTGGCCTCAGATGGACTTTCCCTAGCGAGCATGGTAGTCTAAACTACCATGCGTCTTAAGCCAGTGGGACTGGTTCTGGGAAATACTCTGGTACCTCTAATGTGACCAAGGGGATCTAGGCAGGGTATGTGTCATCCTCCATGTCCTACCTCCACCAGCTCTGCTCTCTATGGTCCACCCCAGCCCTGCATAGGCTTACTCCTGTACCCCTATTCCAACTGCCTTGGCTCCCTGCTGCCCCAGTCCCATATACATTAAGGGGCCGGGATGACAGAATGGATCCCCACGGGGGCGGGGGCATTGACATGGAGCTACCTGACCCTATGCTAGTAGTGTACCTTCTTTAGGTGGTTTGGCCTGAAGGGGACCTGAGGTCACTTGGGATAGATTATGTGTGGGTGATAGATTATGTGGGGTTATAGCAGATTCCCTTGCCTAGTTGTGCCTGGGGCTCTACAGGACAGATCCATCTAGTTGGGGAGGTGTCGCATGAGGGTACCAGCCTCTCTAGCCAGCTTTTGGAGACCCGGGTCCCAACCTTAGAATGTGGTAGCTTCCCAGATGCCCCGTCCAACGTGCAGTGTATGATTCTCGGAACTTCTCCAAGATTTCCTGGGTTACGGAAACAGGACTCAGTACCTCTGCAGAAAGAATTGAGACAGACAGGCTATGGCTTCCTCATCAGAGCATGAGGGTGGGGTCCTGTGCCACTGGGCTGGGACAGAGGCTGGGAAGGAGTGAGTGGTAAGCACATGTGGGAATGCTAGTGCCTCTCCTTTCCCCTTTAGGTGGAGGAATTGGTAGAGGAGGGTTATCAGTAGGAAGAGGAGGAAGAAGAGGAGGAGGAAAGAGGGGGCCCCAAGTGTTTAGAATGGCAAGGTGGTTAGCTTGTGTTCAGACCCAAGGCTCCAAGGCCACTTGAGGGGATGAGAGCGGCTGGCACAAGGCCTAGGTGGCATTGGCCTATATGCCAAGGGTCCATGAGAATGTGCTCACCTTTGACCTCAGCCTCCTCATAAGGGTCCACAACAACTGGTCTGAGTCAAGGACAAACAAGTACAAAAGGCGGAGTCCTGGGGGCCGTGAGCACCCATCAAAGGATACACTTGATAGTGTCAGAGTCGATTAGGGTGCATTCGGGTGGGATGACCCGGATCATGGCGTTCTGCAACACATAGAGAGGTGTTGACACCTGGGGCCACCAGTTGGGCCTCAGCAGATCTGGTGGGCATTACCAAACTCAAGCTGAGAGGAGCAAGGGACCCCTGGTCCGCCACCCACCTACCTTCAAGCCTTTCTTTGCTGGATTTTTCTTCTTGAATTCCTTGATTTTGGTCTCTTTCTTCACACTACCTTCTGTGAAAGACAATGGCAAGTGTGATGTGTCAGCAGGCACTGCTCAGCTCAATTTTGGGTGAGAGCAATTGGTTTTCATTTTTGCCATGCCAAAACACAAAGCTTCACAGGTCCAAGAAAAGCTCTTGAGGAATGACCAGTCCCCAAGGTGTCGAGGCACCATTTCTGACCACCGACCTTTCACACACCAGAATGCCTGTAGTATTTAGGCTCCTGATGGTTCCAGGGTCTCTGTACAGAGACTTTTAGCCTGTGTGTTTTCTGTGCTGAACTGTCCCCAGTGAGTGGGTCTTCATGTGGATAGTTCTGTACAATGAGACCATCTTCTCCCTTCTCCATGCCGTGTCTTCCACTCCGTTTTCTGCCTTTCAGGGTAGCCACGGTGATAGGCACGGCTCTCTGCCATCCTCATTTTGCCAAGGACACTTCTCAGGGACACACCAAGAGGCTACTTGGTTCTGATGGATCTTCTGTCAGAGCCAGACCTGGCCTTCACACAGGCCCTCAGATACATCTCAGTCTTGCATTTCCTGAGGCATTTATTCTTACCAAGTAGCTACTTATTTGCTTTCTAAGTGGAAACCAATTTACACTTTCAGAACTTTCCAGAAATGAAGTCATCTGCTGTGTGCCCTCCTTGGACATGGCGACCTCCAGTCCTCACCCCCACACCAACCTGTTCAACTGCAGCCATCCTAGCAGCTATAGGTGTGTGTGTGTGTGTGTGTGTGTGTGTGTGTGTGTGTGTGTGTGGTTTCAGCATGTCTCCCACAGTCAGCTTCATCTCCCCATTCCCATTGACTCCAATCTAGAGTAAACTCTGGGGCCTGGGTTGTTCTTAGTGATTGCTAAGATCACAATATCCCTATAAGTGGCACTACCCTGCATCAGTTATGAGACAGGGGCCCTTACACAACTTGCATCATCCCCCTGCCTCAGCTCTTGCCCTGGTCTTGTCAAACATGTCATAAAATCCCACTAGTATTGCTATTATTTTCTTTCACTCAAGGGTTTGTTCAAAATATTTTGAATAAATTTTTTAAATGAAAAAAAAAAAAAGGTTATCGTCCCCTTGCTCCATGGCTGCTTGTTTCTTTCCCCGACCTTTGGGTTCACTGTTGCTGGCCTCACTTCTTCTGGCCTCCAAAGGGTCCTCTGTAGGTTTTTTTAGACAATTGTCACTTCTGGATATGTTGTCCCTGAGTTACTCGGCTTTCCCTCCAGGCTCAGCCCCCTGGGATATTCCTGATGTTCCTGCCAATGTTTGAACCACAAGACTAAGAAGCACCTGGGTCATGTGTGGTGGTTTCAAAGAAAATGGCCCACAAAGGGAGTGGCGCTGTTAGGAGGTGTGGCCTTGTGGAGTAGCTGTGGTCATGTTGGGGGAACTGTGTCACTGTGGAGGCAGGCTTTGAGGTCTCATATATGCTTAAGCCACCACCCAGTATCTCAGCCTACTTCCTGTTGCCCATTAGTTAAGATGTAGGAACCTTAGCTCCTTGCCAGCACCATGTCTGCCTGCACACCACCACGTTGTATCATGATGATAATAAACTAAACCTCTGAAAAATGTAAGCCACTCACATGAAATGTTTTTCCCTTACAAGAGCTGCCTCGGTCATGGTGTCTCCTCACAGCGATAGAAACCCTGCCGTGATATTTTGTTTATGATCTAACAAATAAAGTTTGCCTGAAGATATCAGAGTGCAAAGCTAGTCACACTAGGTAGCCATAGAGGCCAGGCAGTCTGAGGAAGCAATTTAACGCAGGCAATCTGGGGAGGCAGTCTGAGGAAGCAGTCTGAGGACAGGATGGTCCCTTTGGTGTGAGCATTGGTAGAGATAAGACCTGTCTGGTGGCTGGCTGCTTTGCTTCTCTGATCCTTCAGCTTTCACCTCCTGACAGCTGACTCTGAGTTTTTATTATTAATACCAATTAGAATTTGTACTACAAAATGCTAACTAAGACACCATGTATCTCCCCTCTCTTGCCGGGCGGGCGGGGGGGGGGGGGAGGCGGGTGTAGCCATCCTGGGTTGGCTGGTACCTTGCTTCCTCTTTTCGGGTTTCTTGTCATCTTGGTTGGAAGGATGTGGCTGGCATTATTTTACCTGGAGTAGCAACAGACGTCTAATTGATTTTTAACTTAATTTTGTATCAATTGATCACTGAATGCTTTTCTCTTTTTGAAGTTCTGGGTTTATAACCAAGGGGCCTTGTTCACCCTGAGTGAATGCTCCATCATTGAGCTATATTTTCAGCTCCAATTTGGTATTTATCAATGTACATCATGCATTTCAAAGGGGCAGTATGCCCCAGGAACAGTTGAGAGGCTTTCACAGACTGGAGTATCATGCAGTCTCACAGGGGATGGTCTCCAAATCCTTGTTTTCTACCTTGCCCAAGGCCTGACTCAGGACCTGCCTTCCCTCACTGCCCCTCAACATCTAGGCAAATGATTCTGAGTATCAGAGTTTTCGACCAACAGGATTATTCTTTGTTATGGTATCAGCACTCATGAAACACGGACTCAAGTGGGCTTCCATTCACTGTATCAAGTGTCTATTCTGGAAATGATTTTGAATGAATGTTAAAACACTTGGCCCTGTACATGCTAGTCAAGCACTCCACCCTGGGCTGCACCCCAGTGCTTTGTTCCCTACCTTTTGACAAGAGTTAACAATGATTTATCTGAAACATAATTTTAAAATTCCCATTTTAAAACTAAGCTTTAATGTGGCTAAGGCACTACTCACCTAGCTCCTCCTTATGGAGACGATTCCACAGCATCTGGAGAGAAAATTCTCTTGACAGGGAGGTGAACTCATCGAGCATAGAGAGCCCCTCAAGGGGCAATTCTAGTAGGAGCTTGTCTACGATCAGGATCATGTACTCAGAGTCAAGCTGCCCTGTGAAATGGAAAGGGCAGCAGCTCAAAACTTGAGGAGAGACCAGCTCTAGAGATAGGGCAGACCCTGGAGCTTGGGCTTCATCACCTCAAGCCCTGACTTTGTGTCTAGGTGACTGGCCTGGTGGCAGCTGTCCCTGGCATGGAGAAATGAGGGAAAAGTGTGGCCCCAGCCAAGCTTGCAGAGGTTTAACTACACTGATGACATGCTAGGATTGATGGCATGCTAGGGTCCCTGAGGCAGCCACTGGTTTTAATGGTGAGAACAAGCTCATGATGTGAACCTGGACAGAGCCCAAACTTAGTGGCACACCTTACAGGATGCTACATCTCAAGACACCTGACTCCCAAGGCGGGATGTGTAATGTTCAGGCTGATGAAAACTACCAGAGGAGTTTCCAAACAGTGAGTCCTTCAGAGGGCACTGGAAGGGAGGCTCATTCTCACGCCCCAGTGTGGGCCACCAACTGATGACACACTGCCATTCTGCCTGCAGCTATGCTGGTACCCAGGGGTGAGGCCACGGACACTTCAACTGTATTTTCTTAATTTTCAAATCCAGAACAGGTTTGCTTGAAACCCAGCAGTGACTCTTCATTCCTGTTTTTAATCCTGGGAGTTTAATGCAGAGTAGAGACTCAATTTAGGAGGAGGTCTCAGGGAGTGACCAGCCTGCCCATAGAGTAACAAAACCATCACTCGTTTCCCTAGTTGCTGCAATAATTCTGAACAACTTCCCCTCAGCCAGATTTAGGCCTGACCCATTTGCAATTTACAGGTCTCATAGTTCTTGCTGCATCCGGGTCATGGCAATATGGTCAGCTTGACTTCGAAGAAGGCTTGTGACTTTTTGAGAGGGGAGGGCAAGCAGCCATCCCCTTGACCATCTATCAAGAATTCTTTGTGGGGAGAGAAAAGCAGACAACATTTAAGATAGGAAACTGTCTTTTTAAAGGGGAGGTTAGTAAGATCATAGAAGCAGCCAAGATGGCACCCACGTTTGCCTTCCTGCCAGGAGTCATGCAGCAAGCATTCCTCCCATTCTTTCCAGCAGGAATAAAAGCTGCAGGGTTGTGCTAAAAGTACCCACAGACAGTGCCACCCGCAGAGACCACATATGGATGCGTACCAGGTGGATGGGACAGAGACCCTTTCCCGTGGCTACCTCTGGTGAGCTCCCCAAGGCAGGGCGGCAATACCCATCTTTCCTAGAAACATCAGCAGACAGTCACCACAGCCTCCTCCTCCCACCTGGCCGGGGTACTGAGGCCTGGGTACATCATCACTGCTCTTGCTTATGGGCACTTTGTATGTCAAGAACTGACAATTTGCCCAGAAAGGATAGAGTGGCTTTGCTGTTTGATAACCCCTTTCAGTGAGCTGTCAGTCTCAGTGCCCAGAACCTTCTAGGGCTGTGGTCCTCAACCTGTGGGCCACGACCCCTTTGGGGAGCAAATGACTCTTCATAGGGACTGCCTAAGACCATTGCAAAACACCAATATTTACATGACAATCCGTAACAGTAGCAACATTACAGTTTTGGAAGTAGCAATGAAAATAATTTTATGGTTGGGGGTCACCACAGCATGAAGTCACTAAGTTAGGAAGGCTGATAACCACTGGTCTTTCACCTAGCCTGGGGTGATTGCGTACTGGGGACCTCAAGGGCTCTGTGTAGCACATGGGGGTGGGACTTGTTCGGATGTGGGACCTGTGACTCCTCACCCACTTAGGTTTTGACTGCTGGGAGGGCAAGTACCCGCACAGGTTCCTGAAAGTACCAGCACTGGCCTGTGGGTCTGTTCCTGCCACTCACCTGAAGAGAGAGACACTTTCCTTTCCTTCTCTTTGCCTTTGTGTTTCCCTGCATCAGCTACACCCGTTGACATCTGTGTCCTGAAGTTAGAGAGACAGTTCAGACTTTAGGAAGCATGGGGAGATACTCAACAACTATGGCAAGCACCACTCAGCCTGTTCCTCAGCCAATGATTGCTGCTTTGTTTTGTGTTTTTAAGACATAGCCAGTCTCACTATATAGCTCTCGCTGCCCCACAATGCTCTATGTAAACCCGGCTGGCCTCGAACTCACAGAGATCTGCCTGCTTCTGACTCCTGAGTGCTGGGGTTGAAGACATGTGCTCCCATACCCAGCTATCATTGAGGGCCGTCTCTACATCAGGGGGACTTCACAGAGTATCAACAGACAGGGACCACAGGATGGCCTCTCCTGCTGCTGGAGAAAGATTCCCCTCCACCTTCCATCTGCCTTCTCTTTTCTTCCTAAATGAATGCCAGAGGCTGAGTCCCGGGAACTTGCCAGTTCTCCCACACCACACTCAGACCAGGAGGTCAGTGGGGCAGGGGACAGCAGCAGCAGCAGCAGCAACAGCCAGATCCCTGCCCACAAAACACACAGCCAAGCTCTTACGTTTGTCCTTAGTAGGGACAGGATACTTAGAGACCAGTTTCCATGTGGAGAGAGATCCCAGAAACCAGCTCTGGCTTTCTGCCCATCACAACTGGCTACTCAGCTCACATCAGTACTTTGGGGTCCAGATATGGGGTTAGTTAGAGCTGGCCTTCAGCTACACCCAGCTTATCTTTCCCGTGGGCTCCAGATTCTGGTTACTGTGGGATTTGTAGCCCATGCGCAACAGTCTCTAGTTCCTTCTGCTGACAACTGCCTATCACTTGGTGTCGGGAAGCTGGCTACCCCTGGGAGCTTTCAATGGAGATGACATGCTGATACCTGAAATCTGGGAAGGTGAACAGGGGAGCAATGGGCTTCATATAGTCCTCCATATTCTCCAGGATGCCGTTGAGCCTCTCCCTGCTCAGGTCTTGCTCCAAATCATGCAAGGTATCCGATTTCTGTTCCAACCCAAACCACAGCCTATTGTCCAGGGGTATTTCGACATGGCTTTCATCCAATCATGACTTTCCACCAAATTTGGGGAAGACCCCAGGGAGAGAACTGTGCTCCAACCCTTCCAGATAGAGCGCTGGCATGCTCTGGTCCTTCCCAGCACAATGCTCCCAGTGGTTTTCCTGAGGCTATCCTGACTTCTCAGCCCTGTCCCTATCCTCTGCTGACACTGTGGAGTATCCTGATGGTAGGGATAGGCCCAGGACAGCTAACCCTGTGCTCTGCAGAGAAGAGGTAACCAGACACCTTTGCTGGGGCCAGACTCAAGTTAATGACTCGGGGGAGTGCCCCACCTTTCCTGAGGCTTCACCTTCATCCTCTTGAGACCTGGACCCAGAACCTTGACCCAACCCAACCTTGGAGGCCTGGCTTTCCCTGAGAGGAACTGGACCCTGCAATATGTCTTGGGAGTGTTTGGATTCAAGGTCATATCTTTTCTGTGTACCTGGATCTGTGTCTGCTTCCGGAACCACTGGACTCTGGTCAACAAGTCTGAGTAGGCAGTTGGACTCACAGTCACCCGCATTACCTTGCAGTGACCTGTATATAGAGACATGCCTATGGCCTTTACAGGGCTCAGAGTGAGCTACTAGGGGTGTGTGAACAGGTAGAGATATAAGAGTCCTTATGGACATATTCAACCATGATGTCTCAGAGGCGAGGCACATGATAGGAAGGTCTTCACATGGAGTTCGCCATTCCTCTCTGGGCAGCACAAGGGCTGGTACCCAGAAAGTTCAGGCAGAGGCAAAACACAGTGGTGACTGGCAAGGGAGCTCTTGGGAGGTGTGGATCCTTCAGATCCCTGAGAAACATGTGATGATTCTGTTTTCTATTCTGGGCTCAGCCTCCCCTCACCCCTGCATCTGGTAGTGGGAGGTCCTGTTGTGTGGTAGGGATTTCTCAACCCACTGCAACCCCTCTGGAGTCAATGGGAGAAGCCTTGCTTATACCCAAGCTTACCACCCACTGCTACCGTTTTCCCCTTGGGTGCAGGCATGGACTTTGGTCTCTCAAAGGCAGCACCATACAGATAGGACCTGCAAGCAGAGTGAAGGTCACAGGCCCATTCCCAGAGGAGGTAAAGAGCAAGGCACACAACACAGGTCTCAGGAGCGCATCGAGACAATCTGCAGCTGGCATCTAACAGGTACCTTTCCTTGTTTACTTTGCCAGGCAGAGGACTTGAAATTACAAAAGACCCAGCAGTGTAGGCCTACACAGACCTAAGAGAAAGACCCTGTGTGGACACGGATCACAAAGTGTCTCCATCCCAATATACTCCCCAGCATTATGGAAATTCATCCTGGCCTTTTCCAGGAGGGTCAGAAGAGGACTTTCCATGTCTCTGGATTGAACGCCTGTCAAGTGGGCTAGCTGAGTCTGCCCATTATGCTTTCTAGATGGCACAGTCTGCCTCAGTGTAGGAGCTGAAGTGTAGTAAGCTTGCTATACCCAGGCCTCCTCGCTTGGCTTCTCAAAAGAGCAGAGCTTTACAACGATGGGAGGGGGAGACCTCACCTGTCTCGTGAGTGCTGAAGAAAGACGATCCGGAACATGGGTGGAATCTCATTCAGGAAGGTGAAATGCTGATCTGTGACACAGAGGCCCTGCCATGCCTGTTCATGACAGGGGAAAATCACTCAGGACCCAGGGCCATTGCTCTGTGGGATGCATTACTACCACAAGAGGGCAGCAGAGGCATGAGAAGTTCACTGGTTCCTCTAAAATGTCCTGCTACGCCTACTTGCTAAAGTGGTTTCCAGAAACCTTAAACAGCATCTCTTCAATAAGGTTCTTACTGCTGGGTGGTAGTGGTGCACACCTTTAATCCCAGCACTGGCGATGCAAAGGCAGGTGGATCTTTGCTAGTTCGAGGCCAGCCTGGTTCCAGGACAACCAGGGTTACACAAAGAAACCTCAAAAAAACAAAACAAAGTAAGTTCCTAACTACTTCTTCCAGCCTAACTGAGAACCTCCACTTAGTCCTGAGTTTGCAGACTGTTAACCTAGCTTGCGGTCGATTTACTCCAGACCCCAGTTCTGCTTTCCTGTCAGAATTGTACGGGGATAATCCTGAGCAATCCTAGACACTGCACACTTCAGGGTCTCCACTGCCCATGGCAGGCAGCCAGCATGGGCCCTGGGGAGCATCCTGGGATCTCCTGTGTGAGCTTCTAATGCTCATGGATTCAAGATAGATGCTTTGAATTTGCAAAACTGCAATCATTTCTTAGAAAACATTTTGACAAAGAATAAGCAACAGGAAGCCACGGAAACCCTACATAGAGAACTTGGTGGGGATTTTTCACGATAACTGTACCCACATGGCAGGTGAAAAGATAGGTAGTGTTGTTACCCTAGCGCCTCCATATAGAGGCTGTGAACAGACTTCTATTGGAGGAGGTTTGCTTTTCTCCCTGGCTATTGACCGTCTCAAGAATGTGGGTAGCCTTGCTATGCAGGTTCATGTGGTAGCAGGCCCTCCTTGCTGCAGGATGTTCTGTTGTGTGAGCATACCACTTGTAGTGCTTTGGATGAGAATGGCCCCCATAGACATATTTGAATGTTTGGTCCCAGTAGGTAGGATTAGGAGATGTGGTCTTGTTGGAGGAGGTGTGTCAATGTGGGCTCTGAGGTTTCAAAAGCACACAATATTCTCAGTGAGCTCCTGGCTATTCTTCTAATGTCATGTCTACCTGCCACCATGCTCCTGCCATGATGATCATAGACTCTAACCCTCCGCAACCATGATCCTCAAATGAAATGCTTTCTTTTATAAGTTGCTTTGGTCATGGCAATAGAAAAGTAACTAAGACAAGGCTGCTGGTGCCCTGAGTCTGGTGGGTTTTTGTTACATTGACACACTTGGGCAGGGTATGAGGGATGACACCCATGGCATGGTATCTCTAGATGTCAGCTGGGACGGGGCCTCCAGGTTGTCTGTATAGGGCTGGTTTGCACCGCATTTGCTGTGTGGATGATGGAGAGAGTGCCTGATGTTCCCTGCAAGAATTATAGTGTGGCCTGCTGCTCCTTTTGTATCTGTTGAGGGTGTATGTGTCACTGGGTGGACTGTGACTTCTTGCTAGGCTGACCCCTGTGCCATTGTGAGGTCTCCTTCCATCTCTAGTGACACAGTGCACCATGTCTGACCTTTGTCTTTTAACCTTTCTGTCCTCATGTGTAAAGTGCTTCCTCTAAGTAGTTGCATCAGGAGTCTGTAGTCCTTTTTTTATTTTTTTTATTATTTTTTTTATTTTTTTAAATCTGGTCTCTGACATAGAGTGTCACTCAACATGCATTTATTGTCATTGCCAATATATTGAGTGTATAGCTACTGCTGAACTGTTCTTTCTGTATAGAACCACCAGTTTTTATAGTCTACTTGCTTTACTTTGAAGTGATTTCCATTCCGTCTGTTATTTTGATACACATGGTTTTAGTGGCTCTTCTTAGGGACTATGACTGTCACCATGGACGTGTGAATCGCACCACTTCTCTGAGGGCCACAGGACCTTAGAATCTTAAATTGCCCTCCTTCCTCTTGTCCCTTGCACTCCCTTTTGCGCATGGTTTGACTCAAGCCTAACAGGATGGATTTCGGGCTCTGGCCTCAACCATGGCACTTATTTTGAGTGTTATAAACTCCTCTCTCAAGTCTCCAGACTGTCCTGATTGTTCATAGTTCTGTCTGAGACTGTTTTCCTTATGTCTTTTAGTTTCTCTGCTATTTCTTGGTACAAATTATCATGGTTTTTAGGTATCTAAAAATGCCCCTATTCTCTTTCATGCCCCTCTGTGGTTGGTGAAATTCCATCACAGTTTTTCTTGACGTACTTTGTCAGAGCAAAGATGAAACTGGCTAGTCACTGGACTTTACCAAGGTCTAGGTGATGTGGAATATTCCTTCACACTGTGTGAAGATATGTCACTGTGGTTGGTTTAATAAAAAGCTAAACAGCCAATAGGAAGGTAGGATTTTCGGGGCAGAGAGAAAGCTGGGAAGAAGGAGGCATCGTCAGCCAGATGCCGAGGAAGCATGAGATGCAGGAGATGAGGAAAAAGCCATGAGTCGTGTGGCAACCCGTAGATGACTAGAAATGGGTTAATTTAAGTTATAAGAGCTAGTTAGAAAAACAAGCCTAAGCTACTGGTCAAGCTTTCATAATTAATAAGTCTCCAGTCATTGTTTGTGAGCTGGTAGTCCCTATGAAAAATGTTCGACTACACCTAGACTCCTTTGGGGCAAGTGAGGGAATGAACTACATTTCCCTCAGCTTTCTTGTCCTTGTGTTCACAGCACATGAGGCTCAGAGAGGTTGAGTGGTCCTCTAGACCCACACAGCTAGAATGGGTAAGGCATGCATCACTGTCCTCTTAGCAGTCAGTGAGTGAGTACAGAGAGGCCTGCAGACCACAGGAGCAGGTATGTAGGCTCTTTTCTCATTACCCTGGAAGTGGCGGCCAGCCTCTGCTCCACACTGGCAAACAGGTTGGTGGAGGTCTTGTCCTGCTTCCTCATCCGCTGATGGAGCTGCAGCAGGGCTGCCAGCTGTGAGCTGCTGGTGTTGTTCGTGGCAGTGAGCAAAACATTCCGCATCATCTGTGAGGTCGAACAGCTCTGAAAACAGACCAGAGAATGGCGGTATGTGCAGCATCCAAGGGCAGAAGGTGAGTGGGCATCTGGGGGTCTGTGTGAGTCACCCTCAGCTGGACTTCTGTCCAGCATGTAGCTGGACTGTGCCAGCTTACAGGGCAGTATATCTCACTATGGAGACTTGGGGTACAAGGTGAGCACAGCACGTGTTCGCTGAGCTACAAGAGCAGGTACCTGCCTGGCTTCTGTTACTTGAGGACTAGCATGCCCTAAGGCTCAGAGAATAGGGTGGCATTCTTCTTCTTTCAGCCACAGGGCCACCCTGGTCCTGTCTAATGGACAGCAGTATGGCCGCCTGGTACTTGCAGACAAGGGCCCTTTTTGGAGACGGGCAGAAGAGGTCTGTACCTGAGACAGTGACAGGAACTGGCAGGTGGTTATGGGATCCAGGCTGCCGATGCACTCCACCATCTCTAAGCTGGCCATGGCTGCGATGTCCAGAAGGTTGCTGCTCAGGGAAGCCTGCAAACACTGCAGCAGTACCTCTGATGTCTGAGCCAGGAACCTCTGGGCCAGCACCAACCTCTTCTGTGGGCAGTACAAAGCTCAAGGTAAGGTGGGCTCTTCAGGCAGAGGCCACCAGGAGACAGATAGGGATTGCTGCCTACCTTCAGACTCTCAGCCTTCCGGTTTTGCTCTCTGGAGGTTTCCTTCAAGGTTGTCGAGTCCCTGGTGGAGGAATCTGCACCTTTGTCATCTGTGTCCGTCTCCACCTCCATCGACCTCTGGCTGTTCTGTTTAGCACCTATCTGCGATGTACACCATGTGTTTGTGTTTGTGGATTCCTGCTTGGTTGGCAGGGAAAACAGATGCCAGGGCAGGGGAAGATGGTAGGGACCTGTAGGCCCTGAAAGTTATACGTAACCGGGAGCCATGGGGTTGTGTGTGTGGGTGTTGGGGGGGGGAGGTCAAAGATGTTACCAATTTGGTGGGAAGGGAGAGGCAATCTCTCAAGGGTGCATACACAGAGTTCGAGAAAAGCCAGGCCCAGCTGGCATCAGGGGACGCCACCTCTCATACTTTGCCGAAATTCGTCAATACTGTCAATACCCACCAGACCCTGGCCACCAGCAGCTTAAACAGATCCCCAGGGACAGTGAGAGCAAGCTAACCATCGGGAACAGATGCCTGTGACAGTACAGTGGCCTCCGAGTTAAACAAGCTATTTAGAGACTTCAAGCTGATCAGGGAAGAAACCACAGTGGCATTTGGGAAATGAACTTGGAGAATGAAAGTTCTACACATTAAACTTAGAAGGTTTCATGGAAATGCACTTAGAGGAAAGATCCCGCCTGGAAAACAAGAGAGCTCGGAGAAGAAAGGTGAACTTCGGAAATGGAACAGCGGCGACCAGCCATACCTAAGGAAGAGGAAAGGGACAAGTGCACAGAGGTGGGCAGGAACTCCAGGGCCTGGGAGGAAGCAAGTGTGTTTCCTGGAGCTTCCTGAACTCCACACAGGGGTCATTGCCTGTTTAGAGACAGCCTTCCTCATCTTACAGATGAAGACCCTAACTCAGGACAGACAGGTGAGGGGCTCATGCTTCTGTATTTCAAGCCCCTGACTTTGTGAGCTAGGCAGGAGTTACAAACATCTGCTTACCCAGCATGGGTCTTATTGGTCTCTTGCTGTCTACACCCTGAGGATCCAAGGTACTAAGCCAAGGGCTTCAGAGCTAGCTGGCTGGGAGCTTCTCTGGGTGTTGAGTCCTGGGGAATGGCTTGCTAAACTGGGTTGTGAGGGCTTCCGTAGGAGCTTGTCTACTAAGCATTCTGGCTTGCCCATTGAGGCTGATGCCATCTTGGGGTAGAAGTGCCTCTGTGCAGGCTCTTAGGAAGGGGACCTGTGCTGAGAGACTTTATCATTTATTATAGAAGTAGCAATTAATATTCAGAATTGACTTCTGATGGAGAAAATATTTATATTTATATTCTCAAAAAGGCCCCAGAAAAAGGAAATTCCTTCTCACTGGGGCATCAGTGATAAGAGCCGCATCCCCAGATCTCATGTAGTCCCTCCCTTTGATCTAGTGCTGGGAGAAAATGCTAATATGAATCAAGGGACCATTTTCCTTCCACAGGGTATGCAAGTTGCCATGGCTACCATGATGCTGTGTTTCCAGCTACCTCGAAGGCAAAAGCAAAACCCAATGCATACATTTTTATGTGTTTATCAATTATAAACTTCTAGTGTTCTTCCTTGTTTTATATTTATCAATTATACACTTCTGGTTTAACTAACCACATAAATGTAGTTTTATGTACTAATCCCCTTCTCCCTTCTTAGAAGCCATAGACATTTAAACCTTCCCCACCTCTTAAATTCACAAGTTGAGTCCCCCCTGAGACTTAAGTTTCTCTGTTTTACAAGTCACATCTCCTCACTTTTGTCAAGACCCTATCTGCCTTCAGGGCTTTGAGAGATAGGCATGCCTGGTATCCTTACTATTGTCAGAGAATTACTAATTGTGTCTGTGGGTATATAAACTGGAAACCTTGTGGGATCTAGGAGAATTTTTAAGGGGAGAATTTTTTTAAGAAGAACTTCTAAAGAGAATTTTAAGAGAGCTTTTAGAGAAAGAAGTCTTGAGAGAAACTTTTAAAGAGAACTTTAGGGAAGAACTCTTTTTGAAGAATAAAGAACCTTGGGAAGAATGATACCTGTGTGAACTGATTTGTTTTCAGCCTCAGACCTTTTCAGCCAAGTACTACCCACCTGCTATAAGCCTCCTGTCTGAACGGTCATTAGACCTGGAACAGGCAGGCTTGCAAGAGCTGTCACCAGGGTTCTCAATTGGACGGGTGCTTCTGTCAGAGAATCCAGCCCTAAAAGAGGGTGGGCCCTGGGAGGAGCAGAGGAAAAGGTAGCTTTGCCCTTCTCAGAGATTTCCCAAGCTGTGTGGTATAGAGAGGGCCATAGAGGCAGACAACATCCGTCCTGGTGTATCTTAGCATGGAGATGCCCCAGATAGTGCATGAGATTTCTGAAGCTCCCAGGGGCCAGTGCACAACTGGACACAAGCCACCAAGACAGAGATGCCAGGGCCAGGACCTTCATAGCTGAGTTGGTGGAACATCTCTTACAACCCAATTCTACAGTCAAGGTGGAGCAATCAAGGACTAGACTTCAGTGGGAAGAAGGGACACCTACCAAGAGGTCTTCCTCCCAGCAGAAGGAAGGGTACACAGGGTCTGTCTGCACGGAAAGTAGATGGAGGGCCTTCCCAGCCAGCACTAGAAGCTGGGCACGGATGTCCATGCAGCCCACACACAGCGGCTGCAGACTCTCCAGCTGTGTCAGCACCATGTGAGGCAGGGTTCTCTTCAGCATGTACCATTGCTTCAGGAAGACAATAAGGTGCCATGATCACCAATGGCTGACACTTGAACTCTACCCAATCACCTAGAGGTGACTCAGATAGCTTCCTTCTAGGGTTGCCTCCCAGGGAACATCTGAGCACTTTGAGCTATATGTTTGCTCTGTGAAGTTCTGTGTGGTAGCATAAGGAGGTGTCCCTGGTGAAAGGTTCAAGCATTATGCTGGCCTGCCCCTCTTACCTGGTGGAATCCACTCAGGCAATACCCTGGTCAGCCTAAGGTTCCATGGGAAAGAAGTCTGCACGCAGGTGCAGAGGACCCCTTTAAAAGATAGGCCCCTGCCCCTTTACGCTCTCTCTCTGTCTCCTGTCTCCTGTCTCTCTGTTTCCCTGCTCTGTCTCTCTTTGGTGACTGGCCATGGCGGTCAGCCATTTACCCCTGTTCCTCTTCTTAGTCTCCCCATTCTGCCGCGCCTTATAATAAACTTATAGTCAATATGTCTGTCTCAGCAATTTCTCTTTTCTTCTTTTTAAACAAAACAATAACACCTGGGACTTACATATTGGGAGAATAATAAAAGACAATTTCTATTAGAAGTCATTATAGATAGAGGTTAACTGTAGGATTCATTTGTGTTCACCCTAAATTAACCTGACTCATTTCATGGCATTTAAGAGAACGGGAAAGTGCTGGAGCCACAGCTGAGCATGTGCAGGGCCCTGGGTTCTATTCCTAGGACTGCCTAAATATAGGAAGGAAGGAAATAAGGAAGGCAGGGAGGGAGGGAAGAAGGAGAGAAGGGAAAGAAAGTGGAAGAATGGTTTTCTTCCAAATAGGTATTCACTTATTCAGTTTGTTCTGTTTGCAGTGCTGGGAGGGACCAGGGCAGGGACTAACCCCAAGGCCTGGGAATGGAAGTTGTAAGTCTACATAGGAAACCCCTTCCAATAAGCTCTTCATTATTAGTTAAGTCCTCTTGGTGATCAGACAGTGTCTCTCTTCACTAAGGTGTGAGAGTGGTCAAGAACTGCCTGGGTAGGGACTGAGGGTCCCGTAGATTGACACCCTGCTTTCAGTGTGACTGGCAGACCCCCCAGGAGAGAACATGGGCTAAGGCTCCCTTTGGTCACCAAGCCAATGGATGAGTAGTCGTTGATATTCTGAAGGAAGTCTGCAAGTAGCTTCTCCAAGGAGCCCTGCTCCAGCTGCAACTCCATGGCCTCCTTGAAGACTAGCTGCTGCATGTCCAGGCATGTTTCTGCCAGGCGGAGTTTGAGGCGGGCCAGCCTTCTCATCAGTGGTGAGTTGATGTTCTGTAACTGAGATAGTTGGGAGGTGGGTAAAGCAAGGCATTCTTCCCGAGGAGACCAACCCTTGGTCGGGGCTTTGACAAAGGCCTAGCTGGCATGTCATAGACAGCACACATTGAAGTAGAAATACAAGCATAAAGTGGATATACTTTGACATGGCAATAGATGCCACACCATCCCAACCCAAGTAAAGGAATGTGGTCTTCACACTCTGAACTTTCCCATGTCCTTTCTTGAGCCTGTGTTGGCATTAGGCTCTTCTCTACTTTAAGTTATCCATATTGTATAAACAGTGTTTTGTCTTGTTTTGTTTTTTCAGGCTGGGCCTTCGCCCTGAGAGACTCCACTCCACTAGCAACTTTGAGGGTAGAGGATAACTGAACTCCTGGCTGGATCCACAAGCACCACCATCTATCTGGCACTGCCCATGCAGCATACACAGATAAATGGATTATTCCTGGGAGAATGAAGCCACTTTATACAATTACTGGGGTAAATTAAAACTATAGGGGTATATGGGTGTATTGAAGCCATATTAGGGAAACCAGGCCCAAGAACTTTATCAGGACATCAAACCAGGAAAAAAGACTTTACTCCCTCACCTGCACCCCCCCCCCCCATAAAGAGATGGACACCTAACACTGTGATGGCATGGCCCTAAACCAGTTTGTCTGGTAGCTGGTATTGTGTACATCGAGAACTCACAGGCAGAGAACCTCCAAGTGTCCTGGAGGCTTCTGCTCTGCTTGGTCACCCAGCTGTCTCTAATTGTCCACACGTTTGCCCATTCAGACCCAAACCTGCTCTGACCTGGTTATGTCCTGTCACCTCTGCAGTTGACTAGGTTTTTGCTCTCAAACCTGACTCTTCCTTAGCCCAGTTTCTATGGCAACAGCTTCTCCTTTTCTGGATTCCTTTTCAGTTTAGACTCCACTAGAATTTCTCTCAGCTCATTTCCGAAACGTCTTGAACCCTTCGGTAGCCTCTTTAATTTGCATGCTTTCTGTAATCCACACATATTCATATATAGACAGATTTGCTGTGTGACATGAGAGTTAATATTTGTAATTAAGACTGGGAAACAAGGACTTGAATTTGCCTTGGCCAGATTACAAAAGTAGGAAGATAATCAGGCAAATTGCTGCCGTTAACACTCTTAAACCTTGTGAATTTATTTTATTCAACAAATCCTCATGCTGTAAAAAGGCACAAATATGTTCATCTCTGTTTCTGGCATAGCATGCTCAAGACAGCTTTCCCCTATCTCAAGTGACAACTACTTTGTGGTGCGATAAATCAGTGTTGTATAAATGGCATCATACAGTATGAGATAGTTTTGTCTGCCTTACCCCAGTATGGTTATTTTGAGAGTCATCCATATGCCACATGAATGATGCTTGTCTTTTCACGTGCTTGTTTTCCATATATTTGAGGAACTGTCTCTTCAAATAATTTGCTCATTTTTAATATTTTACCTTTAAAATTTGAGAGTTCATGCATTCCTCTATCAAGGAATAAAATTTGCAAATGTTTTCTCCAAGTCTGTTTTCTTTTCACCTTTCTCTTGATAGTATATTTTAAAGAGAAGATCATTTTATCAATTTATCCTTTTACTGGATCATATTTGCCAAATATGTCATCACCAAGGGACTTTTCCTGTGTGTTCTAGGTTTTTGGTTTAGGTTTCTGATTCATTTGAGGTTATTTTTTTTTTTTTACATCAGTCTGAGGTATGAGTGGAGTTCAGGTTTTAAACCTGCATTTTTCTATTGTTCTAGTATCGTCTAAAGACTATCCTTTGTCCATAGAGTTGTGCCTCTGCTAAAGACTCTATCCATGTGTGTCTCTATTTCTGTATTGTCAGATTTGTCCCATTCATCTGTTTGTTCGTTTTCCCATTAAACACACGCTGTCTTTTTTTTTTTTTTTCAGCTATTGACCATGTAACTTTTTTTTTTTTAAAGAAAAAGATTTATCTATTTATTTATTATGTATACGGTGTTCAGCCTGCATGTATGCTTGGATACCAAGAGAGGGCACCATATCTCATTACAGAGGGTTGTGAGCCACCATGTGGTTGCTAGGAATCAAACTCAGGACCTCTGGAAGAGCAGTCAAGTGCTCTTAACTTCTGAACCATCTCTCCAGCCCACACACCATCTGGATTGTTGTACCTCTATAATAGGATTTAAACAGGTACCATTGGTCTTCTAATTTTATTCTTTTTTGAAATTGTCTTGGCTATTTTAGACCTTCCTTATTTTAAAATCATGTTGTCAGTATGTATTAAAAAGTGTCTGTAGTAATCAGTTTTACGGTTAAGGAAGAATTGACATCTTACTAATATTTCATCTTCTGATGTAGGAACATGAATTTTTGCTTTCATTAATTTAAGCCTTCTGTAACTATTCTCGGTAATGTTTTCTTGTTTTCGGAGCATAAGCATTCACATTTTAGGGGTCGAATTTTATTCTTAAGTAGTCATAAATGATATTGCTTTAATTTTTAATATACAATTAATTATTCTTTTACAGAAATATGATGTATATACTACATAACCCTGAAACACAACTAACTTACTCATTAACTTTAATTTAGCTTACTTGTAGTTTTTCATTTTGGTATATTACATGATTTTCTATAAAATCATGTCATCTGTGAAAAAATATTTTTCTTGCATGTTTCTTCTGTCAATCTGTATGCTTTTATTTGTTTTTTGTTGTTTTTGTTTTTTGAGGCAGGGTTTCTCCTGAATAGTTTTGGAAGCTTGTCCTGGAACTCACTTTGTAGACCAGACTGGCCTTGAACTCACAGAGGTCTGCCTGCCTCTGCCTCGTGAGTGCTGGGATTAAAGATGTTGGCCACCACTGCCTGGATGTGACTTTGTCCTTTAAGGAGTTGTAGTGAGTTTGAGCCTCGGTTCAGAGATTATCATCATGTCCAAGGTCTTGAGAATTCTTGTTCGGTGGATTTTGTTTGGTTTGGGCATTGTTTTGGATTTGCATTGACTTTTTCTCTCCATCTTTAGTTCCTATTCTATTACTTGTTTTAGATTCAGTTTGCTCTTTGTATTTTAAGGTAAAGAGGAGCTCTTTGACTTCTGGCCTGTTACTGTTACTGTTATTACTCAGATGTTTAGTGCTTGCTCCAGACTCCCCCGAAACACTATGCTGACATCTTAAATTCCTTGATGTCCTCTCCTCCCTTCATCTCAAAACATTTAATCTCTGGCTTCTTCTGTGGCCTAGAGTTGCTGGCTGTATTCTACTTAAACTCCAAACATTTGGGGTTTCCCATGCACACAATGCTTTTCTTTTCTTTTTTTCTTTTTTAAATCTGAGGTAAAAGCAACATAAAGAATTAACAAATTTGAAGTATGAAGGCTGGAGAGATGATTCAGTGGTTAAGAGCACTTGCTACTCCTTCAGAGGACCCAGGTTTGATTGCCAGCACCCATGTGGTGGTTCGAAACCATCTGTAACTCCAGTTCCAAGGGATCTGATGCCCTCTTCTGACTTACATGAGCACCAGGCTTGCATGTAATTCACATACATACTCACAGGCAAAACGCTCACAGACATAAAGTAAAATAAATCTAAAAATTAAAGTATGCAATTCAGTAGCACATGATAAATCCACAGTGTTGTGTTATCATAATTGGTTCAGTTCCCAAACATTACAACGTTATTCTACAAGGAAACCCCAAACTAGAAGTCACTCATTGTTCCTGTCCTTGTCTCCCAGAAACCACTAGTCTATTTTCTGTGTCTATGGATGTTTCTACTCCCTGTTATTTTTTTTAAATATTTATTTATTATATGTACAGTCTTCTGTCTGCATGTGTGCTTACACACCAGAGGAGGGTGTCAGATCTCATGATAGGTGGTGTGAACTACCATGTCGTTGCTGGGAAATGAACTCAAGACCTCTGGAAGAGCAGTCAATGTTTTTTAACATCTGAGCCATCTCTCCAGCACCTGCTTCCTGGTTTTGATGTCCAATTTAATTGCATACAATTCTCTGTATGGTTCAAATTTTATGACATTCATCTTATGGTCCTTCAGGAACCATATATCTTGTTTTTTGAGACACATTCTCTTGCTGGTTTGGCCTTGCGAAGAATGCCAGGATGCCTAGCCAGTGAGCTCAGGGATCCACCATCTCCTCTCTAGTGCTGGAATTAAAAGCACAAGACATCATGTCTACTTCTTCTGCTATATGGATTCGAAGGTATTAGGGGTAGAAGGTGAGGTTCTCTTCCATACAAGAGTACTTCCAGCTTCTGGACCAGATCTGGTGGAAGGCGTTGAGGTCCAAGGTGGGAGGGGCAGAGGCCCAGTTGGCCCAGAGAATATATACAACTTTGTTGACTGAACTATGTCCCCAGCCCTTGTATATGGGTTTTGTAAAAAATATATATTGGTGTGTGTGTGTGTGTGCGTGCGTGCGTGCGTGCGTGCGTGCGTGCGTGCGTGCGTGTGTGTGTGTGTGTGTGTGTGGTTTTATTGGATTCGACCTTACTGAGTAGCTTAGCTTGGCTTGGAACTCCTCATCATCTTCCCTCAGTTTCCCAGGTGCTAGGATTACAGGCATGCCCCACTGTACCTAGCTGGTTTTGTCTTAAAATCAGATCTGTCAGGCAATGCTGTCCTGTACACAGACATGACTTCAATGTTCAGGCTCATACTTACATCATGAAGGGATAGTAGCCCCTGGATTCTGTGAAATAGCTCTTCTTCCTCAGCTATAGCTCCGTTGGACAAGTTATACACATCCAGGCAATAGGCAATTTTTTGTTCCTCATCTTTCTCCTTTTGAGCACATAACCTTTATACAATATAAGAGTGGAATTTAGAACAAAGATGTTCTAATTAATATATTATACCAATACCTGTTATACCGATTAATGTATAATTTCTATATAATTATGGTATACATTTTATCAGTACCTAAAAATTTTGCAGTTAAATGTTTTATACATAAAGTTATTTTCAGTTCATTTTATTTATTTCTTTTCAGCGTGTATGTAGATTTGTTCATTTATGTCCACAGGTGCATGTATGTGCATATGGAAGTCAAAATCAACCCTTTCTTTGGAGACAGGGTCTCACACTGGCCTAGAACTCACTAAGTAGGGTAGATTGCTAGCCAGCAATCCCCAAGGATCAACTTGTCTCTGTCTCCCCAGTGCTGGCATTATACATGTACACACCATTCTTGGCTTCTTTGTATGGGCTCTGTGGGAAGGAACCCAAGTCCTTGTGCTTGCAAGGCAAATGGTTTACCAACTGAGCCTTCTCCCCAGCCTTCTAAATGCATTTTAAAACAGTATGTTTAACAGTTGGAATGACACAGTATATACAATGTGATGAAGCAACACACCAATTTCCACTTGCTGGCTCAGTCACCTACTTCCCTGCCTTCTTGGTGGCCCACAATGGTGCTGCAATACACCTGTGGTAATGGATGTGACTTGGGTGTTGGCTGATCATGGCTCCTGAAGTCAGGGTCACACCTACACAGGGATTGCTCATATGTAAAAGGCTTGTGGGTATCCAGGGCAGACAGAGACACTGTGAGAAGCACTGGGGGCTGTCGTGGGAGGAGAGCCACACAGCCCTCAGAATACACAACTGTAGCAGCAATAGGGACAGCTGCTGGGGACC
Organism: Cricetulus griseus; assembly: GCF_003668045.3. Lineage (NCBI taxonomy): Eukaryota > Metazoa > Chordata > Mammalia > Rodentia > Cricetidae > Cricetulus > Cricetulus griseus. The sequence continues at coordinate 61,337,029 of NC_048596.1, read as the reverse complement.
CTGCAGGGTTGCATGGTGGGTTGGCATGGAGGAAGTTGGGGAGGGAGATGGTTCTAGTCATGTCTGAGGTTGAGTAGGAGAGGGGCTGTCTGGGGGAGCTCAAAAGTGGGCCCTGCTCAGAGGGCAGAGCCTTGGGCAGCTCCACTGGTGTGTGGTGATGGAGTGGTGTGGGTGGAGTGTGTAGTGATGCCCTTACTTCTTTATCTGCGCGTGCTCTAGTTTTAAGTCGACAAATTTCCTCTTGTAGCCACTCTGTATGAATTTTTCTTCTACTTCCACCAGGTGATTTTCTAGATCCGCCAGCACAAATGGGCACTCAAGAAGGGCTTTGTCAACCAAGCTGAATGAAAGTTGGACTTGAAGTGTCACACACCTGCTGGACAGATATCTCCTCAGGATGGTGGAGACTGAAGTTTCCCCCACCAGATCCAAAAGCCCAAGATCACAGCAACACTCTTTCTGCCCACTGTCTACCCAGGCACACTGAATCAAGTACCATTGAGCCTTTTTTTTTTTTCACCCCAAGATTGACACCATACAGCCATGGCCTTGGATCAATGAAGTTAGAATCTAATAACCCCACCTAGGTACCAGATTCACCTCTGGAAAAGAGGAAAACCATGCTGATATGAGACTGCTTACAGATTCCCATCAGGACCAGCTGGTGGGACACCGAGCTCACAGCACTTTCCAGAGAGGAGTCAGAAGCAGAAACCAGGCAGGGATCCCTGCAACTGTGGTCAGTGAGCTCAGAGGATTCCTGGGAAGGGGTCTGTGATGTGACTTGACGTCTGTACTGGCATGTGTGCAAGAAGAGGGGTTCTTTGACAGTCCCCCACAAGGGGGCAAAGTCCAGAGGCTCCAGGGAGTCATAGGAAAGACACTGGAAATGTGGGCTGTCTGGGAGGAAGTCATGACTCCTCTACAGCACATAGTAGAAGGAAGGTCTGCTCCTCAGAGGAACCTGAGGACATAAGGGACACACAGAGCCGGGAAGGAACGCATGGTTCTGAAGCATTTGAGCCTTCCTGGGTTTGGCGCATATAGCATGAGAGGGATGTATGGGGAAGTAGCCACAGCTTTGGTACAAGAGGTATCATTACCTGGCCTCCAGGTCCATGATGAGGAATTCCAGCAGGGATTTTCGGTTTGGCCTTTCTTTCTGGAGGTCCTTGAAAGTATCTATGAGTTTCTGAAACAGTATGCCAACCTGGACATGATGGTTACATATCACCATGTCATTCCGCAGGGCCTTGGGACAGGACGTCAGCACATACCCTCCCTCATGCACCCTACCATTGTCTGCTGCCCCCCCTAACTCACTGTGACTTCTTTGTCATCATCTTCAGAGGATAAGATGGCCTCAGCCAGAGCCAGGGTTGAGTTGTACCAGAATTCCTCAGCTCCCCCTAGCTGCTGGGCTCTCTCAATCATGAGCATAGCTTGTCCGTGGTTCTTTTCCTTGTTGGCCAGCTGTGCTAGAAGCAACAAGCTCTGTGCTTCTAAACAGACATAGCCTAGCTCCTAAAAACAGGAATAGACAATATACAACAGACAGATGGGCAGTTCCACTCTGGTTGGCCCACAGCCACTGGGTGGGAGTGATAGTCCTCAGGAGTGGAAAGTGTGCTCTGAGAGCCACAGGAGCCAGCCTGTGCAGGATTTTGGTTGTACTGGCAGCTTCTTTCTGCCCTGCTGCCTGAGGTTGGCAGCCTCTTCCCTATGGAGGCTATTGTTAGAATGAGCTTTGCCATGTGTGATAGCTTCATGTCAGCTTGACACAAGCTAAAGTCATCTGAGAGTAGGGTGCCTCAATTGAGAGAAAATGTCCCCATAAGATTAGGCTGTAGGCAAGCCTGCAGGGCATAAAGGCAGGGTTTCTCTGTACAATATCCCTAGCTGTCCTGGAACTTGTTTTGTAGACCAGGCTGGCCTTGAATTCAGAGATCTGCCTGAGTGCTGGGATTAAAGGCATGCACCACCACATCTGGCTTTGTAGGGTATATTCTTAGTGATTGATGTGGGAGAGCTCAGTACTTGTGGGTGGAGCCACCCCTGGGCTGGTGGCCCTGGGTTCTACAAGAAAGCAGGCTGAGCAAGTCAGTAAGTAGCATCCCTCCATGGCCTCTGCATCAGTTCCTGCTCCATGTTCCTGCCCCTTTTGAGTTTCTGTCCTGACTTCCTTTGAACAGTGATATAGAAGTGTAAGTCAAATAAACCCTTTCCTCCTCAAGTTGTTTTGGTCATGCTGTTTCATTACAGCAATAGAAACCCTAACTAAGGCAGATGGTGGTGGATCCACCATCTGAGTGCCTTTAGTCCCAGCACTCAGGAGGCAGAGGCAGGAGGATCTCTGTGAGTTCGAGACCAGCCTGGTCTATAAGAGCTAGTTCCAGGACAGACTCCAAAGCTACACAGAGAAACCCTGTCTTGAAAAGCGAGAGAGACATTAGTCATGTCATCTGGGCCAGGCTGCAGTAAGTTAGGGGTGAGGTGAAGAGGATGAGGAAGCTAGGTGTAGATGTAGAATTGCCAGGGCGATGGCAGTTGATGGCAGAGTGCTGAATGCACAGAATACAGCCTCCCTGTCAGCTCAGTCACTTCTAGGACAGGTTATCTCAACTCTGTGAATAGACCTGTCCCCTCCCTGATACATGAACACAACACCTGTCATCTCTGAAATGTGTACATCAGTCCCGTGTGGCTAATTGTGTGTCAACTTGACACACAAACCGGAGTTATCTGAAAGGAGAGAACTTCAATTGGGAAGATGCCTCCATAAGATCTGGCTATAAGGCATTTTCTTAATTAGTGACTGATGGGAGAGGGCACAACCCATTGTGGGTGGTACCGTCCCTGGACTGGTGGTCCTGGGTTCTATAAGAAAGCAAGCTGAGCAAGCCATGGGGAGCAAGTCAGTAAGCAGTACTCTTCTATGGCCTCTGCATCAGCTCCTGCCTCCAGGTTCCTGCCCTGTTAGAGTTCCTGTCCTAACTTCCTTCTATGATGAACAGCAATATGGACATGTAAGCCAAATAAACCCTTTCTTCCCCAACTTGCTTTTTGGCCATGGTGTCTTGGTCATGGTGTTTTGTTGCAGCAATAGAAACCCTAAGACAGTCCCATCCTAGTACCTGAACATCTGTCTGGTCACTGTAACTATATACTTGTTCCCTCCCTACTCATCTACATCTTTTACTTCTTTGATATCTCCTTATCTGTCTCTTCTTTGATACCTGCACATCTCTTCCCTTTACAATACCTTCACACTTGTTCTCATCCCTATGCCTGTGCGTCTGTCTCATCTCTGGCACCTGCACACCTGTCTCATCCCTGACATCTGCACAGCTGTTCCCCTACCCCAGCACCTACACACCTGTTCTAAACCTGCTCCTTGCATACCTGCTCCCTATCTGGTACCTGCACCCCCTGCTCTCACTGTATGTACCAGGGCCTGGGCTCACAGCTTTCTGGTAACCCTGGAGTTTTCCATCATTGTTGAAACTTCCTCTTTTCCTTGAATTCCTCAGAACAAGCCACAGGCAGGTTGTGTTAGGATCTTGACCACATCCTTCAACTGAAAGCAATTCTAAGTCTGTCAGCAGGGGTTTGGAGGAGTTAAGGGGACTGTAACTTGGGAGTCTGACATCATTAGAGAAGACAACAAAAAACAGCTTCTTCCACCCAGACCATCCAAGGTCAGCCATTCATTGGGGATAGAGTCCAGGATAGAAAAGCCCTGCCAAGTGTAGTTTGGATCTTGAGACCCAAAAGGTCAATTTAGGGAGTGGGTGGGCACTGGGGTCCCAGGCCTATTAGGCAGCTCCTTAGAGAAGAACAGCCTGTGCTCCCCGCCTGTGCTCCCCAACCTACTGAGAGCTGAGCTCTGTTCAGTGCTCTGTGGAAGGATGCTAACTCAAGTCTTTTGGGGGACTCAGTGGAGACGCTGGAAGTCAGAATGCCCCTCAAGTCCTTAGAGGAGGAGTAAGAATACATCTGAAGAGTTTAGGCCAGGGTCAAGATGTCGTCAGTGGAGATGGGTGAGGTGTATTACCTGGAAAGTCTGTTGGGCCTCTGATAAGAGCAGCCGGGCTGGTTGGTGCTGCTCCAATTCCAGTAGGACCTCTCCTTTGAGCATCCACAGCTGGGGGTAGGATGTCTCATCCAGGCCTTTGCCAGTCTCTCCATTTATCTTCAAAATCTGTGAGATACCGTGGCCCTAAGATACTCTGCCCCAGTCTGTGTCCCGTGATGTGCTCTGTCTTAGAAGCAGTAACGCGGTATGACGCCAGCGTGCCACAGGGTGCACAGCCACAGGGACATCCCCAGCATGCCCTACTCAGAACCTCAGGCCTTTGGCTTCTGCTTGCCTAGCTTCTGACACACCCCCAATGTGGTTTCCCTTCTCCCTCAGGGATCATCCTCAATGGGGGAGGGAGCAGAAGTGAGTGATGAGGGAAGGATGGCTTCTGGGATGAAAGAGATAACTCTCCGGGAGACAGCTTCAGTGAGTCAGCTCAGCTTTATTCCAGAGAATAGGGGATATATAGGATTGGGGATGATAGCTGGGGGAATCACCTAATCTGCATCAGACGGCACATTCCTATCATAAAGCTCCTAGTACAAGTCTTAAATGGAAGCACAATGTCTAATTACCATATTGGGGGGAGCTCTAGCAGGGAATTATGCCAAAGGTCACACCAAAGATTAATCAGGAATCCAGCTTTAATTAATCAGCTTTCAGATAAGGTCAGGCCTCTGAACCAAGAGACCTCCAAATAAGGGCAGGTAAAGAGCAGGAAGTCCCACTGGGGAGGGAGTCCTCCATGTTGTAGAGCTTAGAGAGAGCTTCAAGACTATGGTAGGCTGCAACCTCTGACCAGGAAGGCCTCCCAATGCCTCAGGCCTTTGGGACCCCTGTTTCTCCTTATTTACCCCTTCTATTCTCTTACTACTGATTGTAGCAGCTGCTGAGCTGCCCGGCTTGGAGGGCCTGCTTCCCCTATGTGAGTCTAGCTGGGAAGCAGTTGTGAGGCCTGCAGGGTTGCCCTGTGTAAGCTGTGCTTTTCTCTCCCTTTCCTGTGTACCCATCAGCATCCCCTAACTCCATTGTGGATGGGTCACTGAGTCCTTGACCCTCATTTGTCCTGAGTTCAGGTCCCAAAACAAACCCCACAAGTACTGACTTTAACGGGCTCACAGAATTGGCATTCAAAGCAACCAAGGTTCTTTGGGATGGCTTTTTCTCCTGTACCTGGACTGAAGGGGACAGCCAGTTGGTGACAGGACAGCAGGGGCTTCAGGAGTCTAGCCAGTCCCCCTTAGATGAACTCTGCTCTTCATTTTACTTCCCCTTGCCTGCGCCCAGAGTCTTACACATTTTAGGTAAGCAACTACTCTATCTCTAGCCTGCAGATGCTTTAGGTTGCTGCTCAGGTCCCTGGTGATCTGTTTTACATATAATTTTGCCTTCTCTGAGGAAATTCAGGGTGCCAGGGTGGTGCAAACTTGGTCGGGTCTCTGACTTTCCCATAACACCATGCCTAAGAGTGTATGCAGTAAGCACTTCAGAAATCAGTGGTGGCTGGCTGACTCTTCGGGCAATCCTACACTACAACTAAGTTGATGCCATCTCTGGGTTTTGGATTCTGCTGTGGCAGAACCAAGCTAAGTCTGTGTCACCTCTGGGCTATGGATCCTACCGTGGCAGTGCCAGCCTACCTGGTCTTCAGCTATCTGTGGCTTCATCTCTGCAGGGCGGGATGGAGCCAGCGGCTCATGCACAGCTGTCTGGCTCTCGACAATCGCAGGTTCCTTGCTCTTCTTCTTTTTAAATGCAATCTCTTTTCTGCAGCTAATTGAGGTAAATGGCATGATGCAACGGAAGAAGTACAATGGCTGGTGACAATGGTCAATTTCATTTATAGTCAAAGAAACACAAGCTAACACAACTAGGAGAAGCCACGATTCACACATGTGGTGGTTTTAAAGAAAAAGTGGCCCCCAAAGTGAGTGGCACTATTAGGAGGTGTGGCCTTGTTAGAAGAAGTGTGTCATTGTGGGGGACAGGCTTTGAGGTCTCTTTTCTCAAGCTTCCCTCAGTGTGACTGCAGTCAACTTCTTGTTGCCAGCAAGATGTAGGACACTTGGCTATTTCTCCATCACCATGGCTGCCTGCACACTACCATGCTCCCTACCATGATGATAATGGACTGAACCTCTGAAACTGTGAGCCACCTCAATTAAATGTTTCCCTTTATAAGAGTTGCCATGGTCATGGTGTCTCTTCACAGCAATAAAAACCAAATGAAGGCAACACATGTCTATGAAAGCCAAAACAGTCTGCAGTTGGGCAGCAATCTGGTTCCCGGAACCACACCAGGCACCTGTTCTCTCTGCAACTGTCTGACGAGCTCATGTGTAGTTTAACGAGCTTCTCAGTCTTAATGTGTGTAGGGCAGATGCGCCTCTGGAACCCCTCCAAAAGGGTAAAACCACTTAGTGCTCAGGGTTTCCCATAGAGAAGGCAAGGTGGCCCGTACACCCACGATGCTTCTTCACTTTTGCTACCTACCCCAGACCTGTGTCACCCGCCATACTATATCCAGAGTAGTTCATTGGGAAGTAGGCCAATGCATCACAGCACTCAACACAGTCAGGCCAGATTCTCAGTCACGCAAGGATTCTTCCCATCAGGGTATTCAACACTTCCACCCCAATGATGTCTCTTCACAGATTCCCCAAAAGTCTTGCTCATCCAACTGCCCAGTACTCCCTGACTGCATAAACTTAGAACTGAGGCCTCTCTGTATCACCAGTCCTGGTATCACCATTAGTACCAACCCTTCCTGTCAGTCTTGGTCATATTTCTTCCTCCTCAGCCCACCTGCAGTGCCTCCCACACTGCACAGCAGGTGCTCAAAGTGAACCCAAGAACAGGAAGAGGCAGGAGCCTCTCCCAGGCTTGGCAACTGCATATCTCAACCCCATCTGAGGGCAGGGAAGACTCAGCAAACACTCTCCCAGTCAGTCCAGGGATGCACAGATGTGCTAACAACATGAAAATGATTTTGTCGACAGATATTTGTTGCCAAAGGCTGAAAGTGAAAAATTGTATACAGCACAATTACATTTTCATAACTGATCCAGTGTGCCATGGCAAAACCCCAGAGATGGGACCTGCAGGGACATTTATTCTCTTCCTTGCTTGTTTTCTAAAATTTGCACAACGATCATAAAATTTACATGGGGGGAGAGCCATGTTGCAACAGTTAACAACCATATGACTACGTATACATTCTTATATATTCTTAGGTGGTCTCTAAGTCTGAAAAGGATTGCTACAGACTCTGTAATTGGCAAGTTTAGCTGTTGGACAGCCCACTATCAGCCAATCACAAGTGCTTCAAAGTAACCCCAAAACCCAGAAACAAATATGTGCCTTACTCAGAATCATCATTCCTGGCACCCATCCTGTCCTGGAGACCCTCCTTCCCTTCTCCCTGCTGAGCACTCACAGCTCAGCAGTCCCCAAACCTGTCATGAAAACCATGAAGGACACTCACACATTTCTCTATGCTCTGCCCTCCCAGGTACTGCTTCCTAGAAATTGCCCCCAGGGCCTCCAAGCCCAGACTGGGGATCCAGAAGCCATAATGGGCTGGTACTGAAAGGAGCCACAGCCTAGGGCTAGGGTTTCTTTAGCGCTGTCCTTAACAGATTATACATCACTGGAAAGAGGAGTCCCGCACCTAGGAGCAAGCACTGCACATACCTGGCCTGCTCCATGTCCCCAATGTATGTCTGTCCAACCACCTCCTCGTGATAAGTTGCTGCATAGTGCAATCTCAGGTCAGAACACACCTGTAAAAGTCTGAGGGGAAAGGCAGGGAGGGAAGGGGTACTGTCACACAGGAAGCTTTCTTCTCCAAAGGAAGTGGTGCTGGGTTTGGGGGGCTTAATCAGAGCTGTTAAACTAAAAGAAATGAACTTTAGTGTTTCAATTTTTTAAAGCTAAACATGCTAGGTGGTTCTATGAAATGTCAGGTGACATTTTCTCTGTCATTCACTTATATATTTTACTCACTATGTCTATGTTTTGGGACACCGTCAGAGGCCTACAGTCAGGTGCCCAGATGGGCTCTGCCAAATCCTGCCATAACCTCCAGAAGACAACTCAACTGAGGCTTTGCTTAAAGCACTTCATTTGGACAATCCTGCAAACACTCCAGCATTATCTGTGTCCTCCTCCTCCTCCCCCGAGTGTCACCATGTTCTCTTTATCACTGTCTCCTCCACTTCTCCTTCTCTTAGCCCCTTGATTGGAAGTATAGCATCCCTTGATCCTTAACTATCACAGTAGGAGTGTCCTCAAAGCCAGGTATTCTCTAAGGATCAGGTAAAGTTTTACAATAAAGATACCATTCCATTGTCTGGCTGTCTTGGGGATTTATTATTTACACAATCAGCTACAGAATTAATATCCAAGGTGCTGTTTGGTTTTATATTGTTTTGGACACACTTTCATTCTCACCAGTTCAGGTAAAGGAGTGATACCAACCGCAGGTGGTAGAGGTCTGCAAGGCTCTTGCTCTCCACCACAACATCTGCAATGAGCACGGCCAGCTGCAGGATGGGGATGCTGAGCTCATGAAGGTACATCGTTTGCAGGGCTTTGACCAAATGGTCTATGTAGTACAAGGTGTATGTCTGCATGAACACATAGCAAACAGGTGTGGTCACTAGTCCCCTAAGGCGATGGTTAACACTGATTGTCAACTTGTCGTGATAGAGTCACCTAGGAGACAAGTCTGGGCATGCCAATGAGAGATTATCTAGAGTAGATTAGAGACTCTGGGTTTCTTTTGTAAAGGGTTATCTTGATTAGGTTAATTGAGGTGAGGAGACCCACACTAAATGTGGTCTTGGACTGCATAATGAGCAGGAGGCTAACTCAGTGTGGCCATTCATTGCTCTTTGCTTCCTAAACACTGATGGATTGTGATAAACTGCCTCAAGTTCCTGCTGCGGTGGTTTCCCACCCGAATAGACTATACCCTCAAACTGTGAGCCCAAATAAGTTTTTTCTCCTTTAAGGTGCTTTGGTATTTTGGTCACAGCAGCAAGTAAAGTTAGCCAATGACACCCAGATTTGCCTGGCACAGTGCCCCGCACTCAGCAAGTGTTGAACAAGTTTGTGGGGTGCCCTCTTCCCTGTCTGTCATTACAGGTTTTGCTTTGTCATATACAATGCTGTGGCTGTGCACACCAGAGCATGGTTAAAGATCCACACAAGAGATTCATCCATTAATTCATTAATTTCATATTCCGTTTAGTTTTTTTATTCTAATAAAAACTGATGATTCCTATACTACTGGGTATCTAGAAGAAAAAAAAAGAGCTAGTGTCTCCTATGGTGTAGGGCTTGTTATATGGGATGTTGGAGACATTAGATGAGATATTAAACATGATTTTCTGGTAACTGGATAGTGGATAGAAAAGCACAGGGATAAGATCTGGAGGAAGATGTGTTTCAGAGATGTGGCCTGGCCTGTGGGCACACTCCCTAGGATTAGTGTCAAGGCTGGGTGGTCTCTGACCCCTGTACACACAGCTCATGTATGGTAGACTAGATCCAAATTAGACACTAGGCTATACAGGTGAAGACTACTTGTACCTTGGGGGAGAATACTGGAGGATACTGTCTCTGACCTCAAAAAAGGAAGCAGTGTTTTTAAGAAAGGACAGAAGGAAACACCCATCACAGAGGAAAAGATTCCTAATTTTCCTAGGAATGAATATTACATTTCTACACAGAAGACCCTACCATGGGAGGAAAGTGTATAAGGACTAGCTGTGTCCCTCTCAGAACAGGCCTGTGATTTTTTTCAGTTCCATAAGAAATAAAGAAATTTCGCTAAGTTATGGAGATATGCTGGACAGATGCATCACAAAAGAGGAGGGGTTAGTGCCATCTGACAGGACACCCAGCACTGATGTAGAGCCCTGGGAGATGGCATCGCATGCACACTAGCACAGGCTGGCAAGGATTTGGGCAGCAGGAGCTCCCCCACCACCAGGGACTGGGATGGAAGTCAGCACAGCATCCTTGGGATGCGATTTGACAATTGGTAATTGCTCATCATCATTGGAAAGTTTCCCACACTGTGGTCCAGAAACGTGGGCACCAGCATTCACAGATGCTTCATTTGTAAGAATCTGGAAAACTGTGTCCATTAGCAGGGGAGTGGGCAGGCACACCAATGCCTGTTCACTGAAGTTGACTCTGAAGCATTGAAAGGGAGTAAAATAGTCATGCCCAAACAGCATGGGTGAACCCTACCAAACTAATGACCAGGAGTAATATGCCAAACAATTCCACCCCTGTGAAGCCCCAGCCAGGCAGAAGAAGGTGAGCTGGACTGTGGACCCCCAAGAACATGGAGTTCTAACACATGGAACTTCTGAGTGTGACTGCATCAAAAGGGATTATATTCTATGATCAGGGTGAGGCTCTGGCCACGGATTATCCCTGAGTTTTTAATCTTGGAGGTCTGTATAAGAGCTGGATTTGCTAGAGAGGAGAGATTGTGTGGCCTTGGTGGTGGAGATGGGGTGGGGTGAAGCATCCAGAGGGACCAAGTCCCTGCTGATACTGTGATTCTTGTGGTCATAGCTGCCTATGTTGTGGAGCTATGACAGCAGGCAGAAGTGGTGCCAAGTCTCAGTATGTAGACCTGAGTATGGATGCAGCAGGGCGGGGCTTCTCATAGACATTGGCAGCTATTTGAAAGAAAGAGGGTATAGACCGGAGGGAGCTTTGTAGCTATGGGTGCTAAAGTAGGGAAGATGCTCCCTTTTGATGCCCACTGTGAAACTTCTGTCTCATGGGTCCCTCTTTGGTAGTATCTGCAGTAGAAAATGCCAGCTGTAGCTTTAAGGGAAGGAGGCTGGGTTTGCCAGCCCCTTGGCAAAGCCTGGGCTGGCTGCTCAGATCCACTCACCGGCTTCTGGAAACTTGATGCGTTAACCGTGGAGTCACTCCTGTCTTGCTTGAACACAGACAACAGATCCTCAGGGCAGGAGTAGGAGGCCCACTCTTCCATGCTGGTGGGGATGTCATCAGATGGCTTGTTGGAAGCTGGGGTTGAAATCTGTGCATGAGAGAAAGCAAGGTTTACTGTAAAACGTGGAGTCCTGAAACCAACATTCCCTGTGGTGAGGACAGGCTGCTAGCCTCTGGCACACTGTTTGGAGGCTGTGGCCCAGGATGGGGAATAGCATGTCTTATAGAAGGGGAAACTGAGGCATGGGATGATTGTAAGACTCTCAACGTGAATGCGATGGAGTTGGGGTTCAGGCTCCATGACCATTACCCTCTGCCTCCCACCTCAGGCAAGGGTACACCATATGGGCCACTCACCTGTCTCATGTCTTTGACCTTCTCCTCCTTCTTCTCCTTGTCTTTATCCTTCTCCTTCTCTTTCCCCCTTTCCTTCTCCTTCTCTTTCCCCCTTTCCTTCTCCTTCTCTTTCCCCCTTTCCTTCTCCCTTCTCGGCAGTGACAACTGTGAACTAACTACTTGTAAAGTTTTTTCTGTAAGTAGTTTTCCTCCTGATATCAAGGAAATCTGGGGGGGGGAGGGGAGGAAATAAAAATTAGAAGCATGAAAAGTAGAGCCTGTATCGCCCCTTTCTGCCCCTTGGTGGAAGGTAGCTCTCAGATCTGAGGGTGCTGCTCAGCCATGGTCAAACCCAGGAGCCTCCATAGCACAGAGCAAGCCTGGTCAGTGACCCAGACCTACAGGTTTTTGTGGTGATGGAGAGCAGGGGTTGGGGAGCATCCTCCTCAAGGAGCCTCAAGAACAGGAGCGTGGCAGGGCCAAGAGAGATGCAGGGGGGAAAAGTCTGCGTGCTTCTCAAAGGCCTTTGCAGAGCATCTGGGAAGGCTCTGACTTCTTTGAAACATGCTATTGTGGTTGTCTGCAGAAGATGGCACAAAAAGCCCTTCAGAGTCTTCTCCCAGGGGTAGGAGGATGGGGTTGGTGGGGACCTTCACTGTTTGGCATTACATCTCCAGCCTGCTCTCACCTGCCAGATGTGCCTGAGGAAGCTGTAGGCCATGAAGCAGTCATCTTCATAGGAAGAGGAGCTTCGGGACACCATCAAGGCCCGAAGGATATGCACCCGGGCCAGGGCCTCCAACTGCCTCACACTTCGAAACTGGTCCAAGGAGATTGTCTCCAGATCCAAGGACATTGCACTCCCTGTGAGAGACTGGGGAGAGGAGGCCTGCCCTGGACAGAATGGTGGAGAGTGAGTGTGGGGCCATGAAAAGGCTTAGGCTCCTGCAGGTCCCCTCTCCCCTGGCCATTGGTATCTCCCCTTCTGAACTGAGATGCTGACCTGAGATGCTGACCCAGCCACCTGTCTGTTCCTAGGCACCTAGCATTGTGCTGCTGCCTGCCCCAGACTGGAGTTTCTCCAGCAGGGATACCTTCTATGCAGCCTTTCCTGTGTTCCAGACTTTTCTCTCTGAGTCTGGGAGTCAAGGAGACCCATTTCCTGGGAAGCAAAGGGCTGCTGGCCTTAGACTTTGTACCCATGCAGAAGCCCAGGTGGTGTCCTGACACCTTTACACCAGTCAGAATAGGCCATAGGCTGGCCTGCTCTGTTCTGTTCCTAGCTAGTTTCACCTGCTGTATTCAGCTGCATGGGTTAAATGCTGAGTGGACAGCTATTCCTTCACACAAGTTCTGGAACATTTTCACTCTGTATCTTTTTACCACTCCTAACTGTTGTAAGCCAAAAAGGAAGGTATGCCTGTACCAGAGGACATTGGCAGCCCAGTAACAGTCCCCCTATGTCCTGCCATCCTGGACCCAGTTAGGGTCTACAGTGTGTGGGGTCAGCAGAAGCCAGCATGGTCACTCTCACCTTCCTTATTGGGCTCTGGCTCAGGGGAGTCTTCAGTGGGTTTCATGGATAGCAGGATTTCGATTGTCCAATCGAGGTGAAAAATCACCTCTTCCATAGGGAACTGGTTGTAATACATCCACTGACTGAACTCAATGATGTAATCGACCTTCTGCCAGTTGCTCTCTGGCTTCTTTGGGACAAGACAGAAAAGCATATGACACTAATCAGGTCAATGTTCCATTAATTAGCAAAAGACTTGATGGTTCATGTCACCCTAGAATTTACCATGGACACAGCCCCACTCCAGGAAGATGGGTTTTGCCACCAAGATTGCCTGAGGGCTCCAGTTGGGGACAGACATATGGTAGGAAAACAAGAATTTGGTCAAGTCCCCCAGATCATCTGCACCTGTTTTAAGTGTGCCCTACCTGTCCTACTGGCCCCCATATTTCCTAACACTACTCTAAGTCTCTATTAAAACACAGAAGATGCTGAGCAGGGCTCCCTGCGAGGCAGTCTGGCTAATCTGAAGCCTTGGATAGGTGCTTCTGGGGTTAGGTCCTCTACTGAGGGCCCCATACCTCCCTCCTCATGCATGCACAGCTTTTCCCTAAACTATCAACAGCTTCCATGGCTCATTGTGGGCTTGTGGGAGGGTTTGTCAGGGAAACAAGAGCTGAACGTATGGCATGGCACACACTTGGCCTATGATCACTGAAAACATGCAGGCCAGCTTTAGTGTGCTGACCTGCTGCACACACCCCTCCTTTCCACCTCTCTTCCTTGGCCCAGCCTCAAGTCATCACCCCCACACTTTTCAGGACCCAGGTTCATGGCCCTCTAGCCTCTGTTGCTGACTCTGTAGCTTTTCTGAGTGCTTGCCTGTGAAATGAGTACCTGTGAGAGGCTAGTCTGTGATCGCCCCTGCAAAGGGGCTCAAACAAGAAAACCAAACCCAAACAAGTGTTGCAGGTTAGGTGATGGTCTCAAGTGGGATACAGCAATCTACACAGAGGTGCTGTTGGCAGCAGGGATAGGTCTCAAGAGGAAAGAGAACAAAACCCCTGGGAGGACAAAGTGCCACAGAGCTTTGGGGGGCAGGTAGGGTATGAATTTCACCCAGTGGAACCTGAATCCCAATGGAGGAGAGAGCAGGCATATTAGGGAGGTAAGAAGGAGTCCAGAATGTGCCATGGGAGCTGTGACTTAGACAAAAGCTGTGTAAACACGGGGAAATAAGGGTTCCTCAAAAGAGGAGTTAAGGAGGGAAAGGATAATCCTCTTATCAAAAGGTATAAGGCCGAGTGGAGACTCTACAGCTAAAGAATGAGGCTGACCTGCCCCCTGTCCCGCCCACACAACACACACACACACACACACACACACACACACACACACACACACACACACACACATAAACTCAGAATGGACAGGCACCTGTATAGACAGTCTGTAGCCACAGAATTCTTAGACAAAAACAAAGGATGTATCGTCCTGACCTTGGATCAAAATAGTCTCTCTGGTATAATATGGTAAAATAAGTGACAAAAGATGAAATAGACATCAACCTCAACATAATTAAAAACTATGTGCTACAAGCAATACTTAGAAAAGGTTCAGCCATCGAGGGCACAGCCTGGTGGCTCTTGCAGGGTTTCTCTGTGGAGCTTTGGAGCCTATCCTGGCACTCGCTCTGGAGGCCAGGCTGGCCTCGAACTCAGAGATCTGCCTGACTCTGCCTCCTGAGTGCTGGGATTAAAGGCGTGCGCCACCAATGCCCAGCTTCTGGTGGCTCTTCTTTAGCTAAACACAGAGCCACTGTGTGACTCATCAATTCCACTCCTGCATACATTCCCAAGGGAACCAAGAACATAGGTTCACACAAAAAAAAAAAAAAAAAAAAAAAAAAAAAAAAAAAAAAAACCTATGCATGCAAGTTCACGAAATCCCTACTCACAAGGGCTAAATGATACGAGAAACAATTTAAGAGCCTAACAAACAACTAAGGAGACAAGTGTATGGGTCTAAGGAGTATTGCTTAGTCACAAGAAAGAACTCAAGACAGTCACACAATACAATGTGGCTGCCAGAGGATGAGACCATGTTTAGTGGAAGAAGCTAAATATGACAGCTACATGGTGTGTCTGATTTTACTCTGGGAAAGGTCTGGAGCAGCACACTGGGTCAGTGATCCCTGGCTGTAGGAGGGGTTGGGGAAGAGAGTGAATGCTAAGGGACACAATTTTGGGGTGGGCATGGTGATGAAATACTCTAAAAAAGGTTGTGGCAAAAAGCCTTGAGAATTAACTACAGAAAGGGAGGAAGGGAGGGGGGAGAAGAAAGAAGAAAGAAAGAAAAAAAAGAAAGAAAGAAAGAAAGAAAGAAAGAGGAAGGAAGGAAAGAGAGAGGGAGGGAGGAAAGGAGGGAAAAAGGGAGGGAGAGAGGGGAGGAAAGAAGAAAAAGAATACAAGGGGCTGGGAAGATGGCTCAGTGGATAAAATGCTTATTGTGCAAATGTGAGGACCAGGGTTTGAGTCCCCAGAACCCACATAAAATCTGGATGTGACAGTGTGCATTTATAATACCAGTCCACCTACAGCAAGATGGGAGGCCAAGCCAGGAGAAAGCTCAGGAGCTTGTGGGTCACCTACCTTGGCCTGGTACACACAGTGGAGAACAGATGCTGCCTCAAACAAGGTACATGGTGAAGACTCACACATGAGGTTGTCCTCTGACCTCCGCGGGCATGCCATAGCATGTGCATGCTCATGCTTGCACACATGAACACACATACACATATATACACACCTCACACATATTTTATACACAAGTACATTTAAATAATAAATAAAAACAAATTTCAAGGATGAGAGTCAAGGGCACTGAGGACAGATATACCTTCAGTGTCCATCTGAATGTGTTGAGCCCTCTACCCTTCCTCTAGGCCAGCCTGGTGGCTTCCCCTTCCCAGGGGGCTGCCTGTCCAGCTTCCTCATTGAGATGCCCAATACTGCCTGACCCTGAAACCCAGCAGGGAGACTTCAGGATGACCAGTTACTTGGTCTCCAGAAGCAAATTGCAGGACTCCCCTTAACCACATGCATTAGTGTCATGTCTCTGAAGCCACAGCCTGGGCCCTGAGATGGACCTAGTTCTCTTGTTGAGAGTTGCCCTGGTCCTTGGCACCCAGGACCTTAGGGTATGCTAAGGACGTAAAACTGACCAGCCTGCCAAGGTGGTTTCTCACAGTTCAGACATTTCCATTCAGAGGCCCAGGACACCAACTGGTCCTGTACTAGGACCCCAGGGAGCCCCCATGTGGGCTTCATTCATGAGAACCATTGTTATCAAATCAGAAGTCAGAGCACCCTCCCACTTAAGTGCTTGTAATGGAATGTCTGTTTTGGCCTTTTGGTAGTGGGGACAACAAGACCTGCCTGTCCCAGCCTGCTGCATGCAGAGCCCTGCTTGCTCTGCAGTCCCAGGTTCCAGGAAGGCCGGCATTTACCCCAGGGCTCTCCCAACTCTCTCCTTTTCAAGATGGGTGACTAAGGGGGGAATCAGCAGAAGGGATTCTCTCCCCTCAGCCAGGGCTTGCTGCACAGTGGCTTCCTCTGAGCTGACCCATTAAGTCCTTAATTCGGAAGCTTTTCATATGATTCTCTCTGTAGCCAAGAGACAAATCTGCCTGCCATCACTGCCATGGACACCACACAAACCTGCAGTGCCTGGATAGCATTCTGAAAACAGGTGAGCTCTCCAGAGACGCTCCTCGAGTTCTGGGCCAGACGGTACCACATGTGGGCCAAATAGTCTTCGCTCTCATCCTTGAACTTCTGAATTTCCATGGTAAAGTTCTGGCCAAGTTTGGCCTTCACAATGACCATATGTTTGAAAATCAAGCTAAAGAATAGGAAAAGGGAGTGGGTTGGGGGGGGGAGGTTGGTGGGGAACATGGGAGGGCAAGGGAATGGGGGGGATGGATATGTAACTATGAGCAGTAACTAAGGAATAAATAAAAAAGAAACCCTCCCCCCAAAAATAGGAAAAGACGGGTCAGCTGAGATGACAAAACATTAAGCGTACATGTGACATACCAAACTACAGCTGCCTGTGTTCCTGTTGGCAGGGAGGGGACCAGATAGGGACTTAGCTGGGATTTTCGTGCTATATATTTGGTTTTTCCTGGGGAGATGAAGTGCTTCAGTGGAAAGGGACCACGGGGAGGCCCAGCTGAGGAGTGAAGAGGGCATCCTGGGGTGCTTAGGGTAAGGGCACTCACAGGCGGTGGGCTGTCCTTGGCAGCACTTGCACAGCCTCATCCAGCACCTTAAGGCCCGCCTCCCAGTCTTTCTGGTCAGCATGGGTGTAGAAGAGCACGCTATAGAGTGCAGCACGGAGTGTGAGGTCATCCTCAGACCCTGGGGTAAAGAAGAGATGGAGTCTCAAGGGGACTGGGCAGCCAGCCCCTTGCCAACTGACGTGATGCTTTCTGACCTCTTACTCCACACCCCTACTGCCTCACAACCCATGTCACAGTCTTCCATTCATATGCAGGTATGTGTCAGAAGACTAGAAGTGGCCCTATAGGGTTGGTGGTAGGTCAGTGTGGCCCTCGCCTGCAGCGACCCATAGCTCAGGCACTCTTCTATCTGAAGGAACCAGCTCCAAGTGGCCCCTCTGGTCTCCAAGGAGCTCCCTCCAACTCTCATGGAGTGTCTTCGTTGCCCAGCACATAGACCAAGGGCCAGAGTGCCAGGTTTTCTGAGTACCCACGACCTCTCTCTTCTAAAAAAGCCTGTTACTTTTCTTTTAATCTAAATGTAAACATGACCTGACGGTGGGTGAGGACGTGGGAGCCCTCTCTTCCTTCCGTATGTTACATGTTCCCAGTCACATTCAGGGAAAGCTGCAGGCCTGGCCACCAAATTTGTCACGCATCCCCAGCACCAACCCTGGCACTGAGCATGAAGGAGAGTCAGGAGGGTGCTTCCTTTGCTTCTGTCATGGTTCTCATGCCGAGTGTTCTAGCACAGTGGTGCTGGGGCAAGCATTGACCACGCCCATGCTCTTGTCAGATGCTGGCTGAGGCACTGCTCAGGTTGGCGGCATGGCTGGTTTTCCCCTAACTCAAGGTGGGCTGGAAAAACTGGCTAACCTTGGGCACTTGGGGACTTCATAGTTCCTTTATTATCTGAGCTCGTTCTCTGAACCTGCCAGCACTGGAATGGAAGGGATGTTTATGTGCATGCTCATTCTTTCCTCTTCCTCCTCCTCCTCCTCCTCCCCCTCTCCCTCTTCTTCCTCCCCTCTTCCTCTTCCTCTTCCTCTTCCTCTTCCTCCTCCTCCTCTTCCTCCTCCTCCTCCTCTTCTTCTTCTTTCTTGAGACAGGGTTTCTCTGTAGCTTTATAGCTTGTCCTGGAACTCACACAGATCTGCCTGACTCTGCCTCCCGAGTGCTGGTTCTGAAGGCGTGTGCCACCACAGCCCCGTTGATGCGTGCACATTCTTAATACTACATAGAAGCCCAGACTCCACTTTTGGTTCTTGGCTCCTTGTTTGGTGTATTGAAGTGTACCATGTACACACCCCCTGTCTACCTGATGCTTCGCCAGTCAATGGGTAAGAGACTTAGGGCAGAGACCCTGCTTGTCAAACCTCCCAGCCATCCAGCAGCAAGGACAGTGGACTTCCTTTCAGTATTGTCCTTACATGGAAGCTCAGTTTCAAGCCTCAGCATGCACACTGGGGAAAGGGAGGAAGGCTTGGGAGAGCTGAGCCCCGAGCCAGAGCACCATCCTCATCTGACTGGCACTGGTAGTTGGTGGGTCTTTGACCTCCCGCAGCTGCCACGTTGGGTATGAGCATTTCCCACGTTGTTATTAATTTTCTGCCTTTCTTATCCGTTGTAAAAGTTTTTTTCTGTCTGTTTGAGAGTGTGCCTCATTCTACAGAATTTCTGCTTGCCTGATTCTACCTTCTGATGCTTTTCATCTAGAGAAGGTGGTTTTGTTGTTTGTGTGTAGCTCTGGCTGACCTAGAACTCACTATGTAGACCAGGATGGCCTCGAACTCAAAGCAATTTGCCTGCTTCTACCTCCCAAGTACCGGGATTAAAGTTGTGCACCACCTCTGCCCAGTGGCAGAGAATCTTATCATGAGAAGAAAATGTACTCTTTTCAGAAACTCGAAATGATACTGAGCAGAGCTCTTCTGGGCTGTGGTCAGGGTGTTCCCTCATTTTGCTGAGGATGCATCTCCAAATGTTTTATGGTAGAAAATAAGATTAAGATGACATGAAGCTGGGCACCTACCTTTAATGCCAGCACTCGGGAGGCAGAGGCAGGTGGGTCTCTGTGAGTTTGAGGACAGCGTGATCTACAGAGCAAGTGCCAGGACAGTCAGGACTACACAGGGAAACCCTGTCTTTAAAAAAACCAAAAAGAGGAGGAGGAGGAGGAGGAGGAGGAGGAGGAGGAGGAGGAGGGAAGAGGAGGAGGAGGAGAAGGAGGAGGAGGAGGAAGAGGAGGAGGAGGAGGGGGAGGGGGAGGAGGAGGAGGGGGAGGAGGGAGAGGAGGAGAACAACAACGAAGAGATGACTTGTCTAGCAGCACAGCAAAGGGCTGACTGTGAAGGCTCTCCACTTTGGTAGGATGGAGGATCCTGGGTATTCTCTCTGCAAAATGGGCTTCCATAGGATCTTAAGCAGACTCGGGGACACAGTCATGGCTGCAATGCCTCATGTAAGGACACAGGATGTACAACATGGAATGTTCAAACTTCCAGAACTCTACCTTTGCCACTGGACCCACAGCTACCAACCTGGAAGGAATTGGCCTTCGGGTGCTGTCCCTCCACCCTGGAAGTCAGCTGTTGGCCACTGGTGCAGAAGCAGTGTTTTCTCTGTATCCTTAAGTGAAACAAACAAATGGCACACTTGGAGGGGACTGATGCGTTCCTCCATCTTGTTCCTCATTAGTATCGGAAAAAAAAATGAACAAAAGACAGAAATTTCAGAACCATCAAGTCACACAATGTTATCAGCGCATACACCATACGTGCCCCATGCACACAATACCACACATGCATGACACACTGTGTACCGTATTATACATGTACCATACCACACCTAGACCATACCATGCGCATACTATACACGCAAAAACCTTCCATACCAGGAGCCTGGATAGCTCAGTCGGTAGAGCATCAGACTTTTAATCTGAAGGTCCAGGGTTCAAGTCCCTGTTCCGGAGGAAGTTGTTTTGTCAGGCGTTGGTGGCGCACTCCTTTAATCCCAGCACTCGGGAGGCAGAGGCAGGTGGATCTCTGTGAGTTCGAGGCCAGCCTGGTCTCCAGAGTGAGTGCCAGGACAGCTTCCAAAACTACACAGAGAAACCCTGTCTCAAACAAACAAACAAACAAACAAACAAACGAACGAACAAACAAAAAACAAAAAACCTTCCATACCGTAGATACACAATGCCACAGCACACCACACCATACCACACACTCTCATACTATACACAAGACACCTCATTGTGCACACACCCTACTACACACATTCCATGCCCACCATAGTACATATAGGTCTTTCACTTGTTTGGCTAGAGTGACCCCCAAGATATTTTCTGTTATTTGTAACTATTGTAAAGGGTGATGTTTCTCTGATTTCTTTCTCAGCCTCTTTATCATTTGTATACTGATTTTTTTTGAGTTAATCTTACACCATAGTACAACACTTCATAACCACACACACTGATATCACACATAATATCATGCCACACATACCAAATTCTAACCAACACACTGCACACACACATACCCACATATGTATATATGCATACATTATACTCACCACATACCATACCATATGTATACATCAAACACTGTGCCATACATACACTCCACCATAACACCCAAACTTCATACTATACATACCTCATACCATACAACATATACCACCCACACACCACCTCATAGCACAATACACACCGATCACATACCCAACATTATATACACATATACAGCACACAGACTACTTTCTTAACATAACACAGTTGTTTTCAGTGATGTGAAGCATGATAAATCAGTGGAATAAAAAATAAGAAAAAAACTTCTGGGACATAGTGAAAGCAATGCTTAGAGACAAGCTAACAGCTGTGAATATTCCTGTCAATACAGAGGATCTCAAATCAATACTCTGCCTTTAATTCTCCAGATAACAGAAAAAGAATTAAAAAAAAAAACTAAACCAGAAAGGGAAGGGATAAACCAAACTGAGAATAGGGGAAATGCCCTGTTTCAAAATTGCTTAAAACAAAAAGAGAATGGGAGAGAATTCTGGGCCTGTTTGACAGGAGGTCAGAGGCCACCACTGAGGATGGCCAAGAACCTCCTACCTCTCTGGGATCTGGAGAATGCTGTGCTATCCAGCAGGAGAAGTTGAAGGAGGTATCTTGTAGAGGTCATACCCAGTGTGGGTCATGTCTTGTTGGGGATCATGTCCCACAGGAGCCATATCCCAATCAAGCCATGCCCCGAGGCAGTCATACTCAGGGGGAGCCACACCGAGACTGGCTTTTTCTGTGAATCTGGCCAGGCCTGAGGGTAAGGCCTCCTAGGACCCTAGATTGTGTCCCTATAGCACCTGCTTCTTGGCCTCTGTCTTGTTGATGATGCCGATGATTCGCTGGAGGGATCCCTTTGCCTTCTTCCTGTTGACTGGTGAGGACAGAAGTGGGAGCCATGTGTTCCAGAAATGCCGGGCGGCCATCATCACCAGAGTACTGTTGCCTGCCAGGCCCCCGAACCTGAAAAGACATGCCTCATCCAATTATGTAGGCTGCTCAGGCTACTCAGCCACACCTTTCCCCTAGGTACATCCAATCTAGAAGTTTCTGGACTTGGTAGGGAAGGAGTGGAATCAGGATGGTACAGCTTTGGCACCGCATGGCAGGCACCATCGAAGGGCAAGCCCGCTATACCTCCTCCTTAGCAAATTGTTTGGGCCAGGTGCTGCCCACATCACAGGGCAATGATGGGCTCTCCTGGCCTGGCCTTTGCTGTGTCTACCTGCCCCTTGCTACTTAGGCCCCTGTATGCTTAGGGATCCTTCAGACAACCTTGGCAAACCACTTAGCTCAATAGCTCTATTGAGCTTCTTCCAGTACTGTCCATGGATGCCCTGGTATCTGTGAGCTCAGCTGCATGACAAGATGTAGTTGGAGGCTTACTGGTACTAGCCAGTTCCTCCCCTGGGACTCAGCAATACCCCCACAGCATCACTGTGGCACTGTACCAGTTTTCCCCCACACATTGCCAGACCATCCCCCAGTTGCATACCTGGCACTCTCTACAAAGACCTTGGCTGCTGCTAGCCGTAGCTGCTTCCTACCCTTCATGTTCTCCATGATGCTCCGGCCCTGGATGCTGGCCACAGTACACAGAATTTCTGCTGCTAGCTTGGCATCGATCCTGGAGAAGGTACAGAGTGATTTTAGGGGAGGTGGGAAGTAATACGTGCTGGATTCCACTCATTAAGAATGCTGTCCTTTCACCCAGTTTCACATGGCCCTGCAAGTGCAGCCAAAGATGAATGTGCATCTCTACCTAACCCTGTGCCTTAGGGACTCGCCCAACTGGTAGATGATTCAGGGCAAGTGACTCTACCTTCTGAGGCATTCCTTGCCAGTGAACTGAGATGGTCACATCTGGCCTGGGTGTCTTGAGCATTCCCTGAGAGGATGGTCTCTCGGTGCTGGCATCTACAGAGATACTACACAGCAAGGCCCATGGCAGTTCCTGGAGATGCCCACCCACAGAGAACTTCTGGGGATATGGGAATCAGCTCTATGTGTGCCTGACTGATGGGCTCTCCAGTAACCCTTATGAGAGACCCCAAACCAGAACTAATTGGCAGAGCCCAGTGAACCCACAGAACCATGAGACAGACCCCTTAACTGTTTTTTTTTTTTTTTTGCCACTTGTTTGGGGTGGCTTTCCATCCATCAGTGGGACAGTACAACTATCTGTTGGGTCTGTCCTCAGCTAGGTTCTGCTTCCTGGGGAGAATGTCTTGTCCCAGGCATCCTGTACTCTTTGCTCAGAGGGGGACATAGGCCTGAAGCACCATATCAGAGCAGCACCATAGCTCCATAGACACTCTCCTGGTTCCCAAACCCGGTGCAGCAGAGGTCTGGGCACATGCAGAGCAGGGATGGGGTGGAGTGGGGTGGGGTGGGGTGGGAGGTGGAGGGCATGTTCTGGCTGCTTGGCTCTGCAGCACAGATTTTTATCCTGTAAATGATATACTTGTTCTGGGAACATTTCCTTTGGGTCCTGGGGCCCTAGAAGATGGGCACCTGCTTGCTGGAGCAAACAGTATGTTCCAAGGAACCAGTGGAGAAGAGGTGCGTCTGACCCTTAGCCTGCAAGGACCTGCCGTCCAGTGGGAACTTGTGGTCTGAAGGTAAACAGAGGCTGGGTGGTAATTAAACCCCCCTTCATTGGTTGTAGGATGGTGTAAAGAAGGCTGGGAATTTTGACCCTTGAAGTTTGCAGGGTGCAATGACAGCAGTCACCAGGAGGGGACAACAGTGGTCTATAAAAGATCTTCAGAAGGCCTAGGGAGGCACTCAGCATGGCTGCCCCCAGGTTCCCTGTATGCATGGGCATCTTTGCTTTATTTATTACAGGAATTTCCTTTATAAATTAGATTTGACTTAGTATCACTGATGGGAGAGTGTGCTAGCCTGTCCTGGTGCTGTGCCCGTCTCTCTTCCTGTGCCTAAGCAGGTCGTGGCTGTGTACAGTAGCACAAACAGCACACAGCAACCCTTTCTGCATAGATTCCCAATTTGTTTGTTTCTTCTAAGGATAATGTTTGAGTGATAGAAGTGGATTTTGCACATGATTGAATATGACCACCTCTGCCAGTGCCCCACAGGGTGCAACATCCTGGCCCCTACCTTGGGGTCTTGTCAATCTTTCCTGCAGAGCCTATGGAAAGTGGACTTCAGCTACGCTGCCCTCCCACCGCCCCTTCCAACTCACTATCAGATCTAAGTAAGAGATGAAACGGTTCAGTGGTAAAGGCTCTGCCCGCAAAGGCAAGGGCACCCAAAGACACTGCATTGGCCACTTTTCTCGTGACTGTAACTAAATTCCTGGTAAGAACAAGTGAAGGAGGGAAGGGCTTATTTTGGTTCACATTTGAGGGAATATAGCCCATCATGGTGTGTGGTGATGCAATCTTAGGAACATATCTCTTCCATTCTGAGAGACTGGACCTTTTGCTGGACCTCACAGGCAGACTTAACCACTGTGAGGTCACTTTAAGATTTAAGACTGTTGTCCTACTATGTACTCAAACTTTTTTTAACCTGACTTTATCAACCAACCTTACTTGCCTTGAGTTTTCATGAAGTCAACTTTTCCAACCTAAGCTAATGCATAGCCTTAATCTTGAGTTATGCACACTTCCTTGTCCCTGACTCAGACAATGCTTGTGTATCATTTGCTGAAAGAAGCAAATACAGAGGTTGAAAGACACACCTTAAAACCTATGATGAAGGTTGAAAGCCACCATTTGTGGATATTGGTTGATAAACAATGATGTCTATTGTCTGGGCCAGTTGGAACCAGAGACCTGATCCCTCATAAAACTCCGTTAAAGATTTCTATAAAGCATCCTATTCCTTCCCCAGGTGGTGCTTTCTGTACTGTTCAGTAAAGCCAGAGGGAAGCCCTTTGTTAGACACACAGAGACAGAACAGCCAGACACTGGGAGACAGACACAGTCTTTAGACAGGCACAGATTCAGACTCATGCACCAGACAGACAGAGGACAGAAGACACAGGGAGCAGAGAATTCAAATCTGGATTTGCTCTTGGTTAAATGACTCCAGAGGGATGTGCTTTTCAGTCTCCCTTTAATGTGATACTGATGTCTTGGGTTGGTGACTCGGAATTCATCACTAATGCATACAATAGGTGTGATGGTGGAGAAGGCAGGAGCAGGAGGCAGCTGGCCACATGGATCTGACCCACAATCATAAAGCAGAGAGAGATGAGTATTGGTGCTCTCCTGGCTTCCTTCTGTCCCTCTCTGTCTATGTCCCCAGCACATGGGATGGTGCCACCTGCATTCAAGATGATTCTTCCTCTCCAGTTAAACATCTTTGAAAACAACCTCAAGGACAGCCCCAGAGGTCTGTCTCATTAATGTCCTAGGTACTTCTTAATACAATCAAGTTGACAATTGAAGTAATTTAGCCACTACAAGCCTACCTATTGTCAACTTGACACCCAAACACATTGTTTTAAGTCATAGCATCCTACCTGTGAAATGAAGTTTCAAAGGGAAAAAAAAAGTGTTAAAGATGCTATAGGGCTGACTGGTTAGAACATCATGGCTGAGGAGATCTGGAATGCTGCAGATCCAAAGTCAACATTATTCTGTCCTCTCAATAGCCATTCATTTGCCACCTTGGTATTTGACTTAACATGTTCCTAACTAGAGTTAAACCTTTACAATGTATTAATATAAAGACCCTGGATTATTCTTCCAAGCCAAAAGTAGTGGATGTCATCAGATAACAGTTTTTTTGCTTTGCTACCCTCCTATTGGGCCCACCAGTGTGTTCAGAAATACATAGATTTAGGATTTTCTTTTGTTCTGTGACTAACAAAATACAACTGCTTTCAAGGAGGAGCATATTGTTCAGAGCAATCTGATCTGAAGCCCCGTTCCCAGGCCATGGCCACTCACATGTGGCTCAGAACGGAGCTATCTCCTATTCCCTATGTGTCAGAACGGAGATATCTCCTATTCCTCAGTGGGCTCTTGTGATCTTGGCATCTCCAACCCCCTGGGACTCCTATTTCAGTTTAAGCAACACCTTCAAATTCCACGGGATGGCCTCTCAGGATCTCTCCTCAGGAGACACGACCCTGCCACACATTATCTGGCCCTAATTGCTTTCTAGAACCTGGGTGAAAGCCTCTGTTAAATCTCTCACTCTTCCATTTTGCCTGTCTACAAAACTAGCATCGCGTGGACAGTGCCAAGTTCTGATGTTAGCTTGAGATGTAGTTAGGTTCCCTTCCACCACAGCTTTGATGGTCTCTGTACCCTGGCTGAATCTGGGAAAAGACTTGCCTAGACAGTTGTTTTTTGAGCAGAAAAGACTTTGTGTGTCATTTCCTGTATTTCAGGGAACACATAGGAACAGTGCCCTATTCCTCAGTATCAACATGATGATGTTTTTGCCCCTGCATGTGCAGGATCGTCTGGACATGTGAATACTTCAGTTACAGACATCACAGATCATGGGGTGCTGCTGACTCTCAGCTCTCAGCAGCTGTATGAACATAGCCGTGGAGCTGTCATTGTGAGCAAGACACATGCTTGACCTTGTCCTCATAGGGCACATGTTCCATGCCCATAAAACCTGCCAACACAGGAGAGCTTCAAGGGCTCATAAAGCAAGGCTGGAGACATGGGTGTGGGGAATAACTCTGTGGATTTGGTCTCTGGGCAAAGGAAACACCTTCATAGCCCTGGATCATGACTCTATTTCAGGGCAATTGGACTTAGGAAAGAAGCCAAAAACAAGAGCCCTGAGGAAAACTCTCTTGGCTGCATGGTCATTTGTTACAACACCACCCTTTACAACAGCCCCATATTCAGGGAGAAGGAAAGACTAAGTTTTCTGATCATGAGTCAACATAGTGGAACATAGAAACTATGAAGGAAGATGGCACGTTCTGGTGCTTCACTGGTGTTACAGGTAGAATGAGAAATGTCCCTCGGCGGCTCATGTGTTTGCACTGGTTCCTAGCTGGAGGCACTGTTGTGGAAGGTTGTAGGACTTTTAGGGGGGTGACACTTCCTTGCTAGAGGAAGCCAGTCTCGAAGGACAGGCCACGAAGTTTTTGCGGCCTGGCCTTACTCTCTATCTGCTCCCTGCTTCCTGTTCTGCCAAACAAAACATGTGGTGAGGGATTCCAGCTGCACACTTCAACTGCCTTTTAGCAGCCTGATGCCACGCCTTCCCTTCATAATAGATTGTACCTTGAAACCAAGAGCCAAAGTAACCCTTTCCTCCCTTGGATTGCTTCTCATCAGTTCAGGGCAATGAGAAAAAAAATACACTAATACACTTGGCGACTGGCAATCTCCAGCAGTTGCCATGGGAGACCTGAAAGAGAAGCTGTCTCCCATACAGCAAGCCAGGTGATGGTCTGTTCAGGGGCATTGCTATTATATCTCAGTGTCATGCATCTTGTCTCTTCCAAAATAACTTGGGCAAAACTGTCTGTACCAGGATTGGAACATGGTTGATCTGAGAACTACATATGTTCCCTAAAGTCACATACTGAAGTCT
The DNA here is from genome assembly GCF_003668045.3 of Cricetulus griseus. Taxonomy (NCBI): domain Eukaryota; kingdom Metazoa; phylum Chordata; class Mammalia; order Rodentia; family Cricetidae; genus Cricetulus; species Cricetulus griseus. Next base: position 61,309,725 of record NC_048596.1, on the reverse strand, counting down.
GATTCAATGGGGGGGGGGGCAGGGCAGTAGTAGAAGGGCTATTGGGAGATGAAGGCAATGAAGGGTAGGGTTGAAGTCTCAGGATGGAATCGTGTCCCATAAAGGAATATAAAGGTGCTTCTTTCTTCTTCCACCATGTGAAGCGACCTAGTTTACCATGTGAACTAGGCAGTGACATTCAGTAGCCACCAACTGCCATGCCCTGAACTTGAACATCCAGGGTCTATGCCATGAACAATAAAATCCCATTTAGTGGGCTTCCCCAGCTGTGGTATTTTATCACAGCAGTGTCACCTAAGAGAACCATCCTCTCCTACCTGTCACACACAGATAGCTGTTGCACAGACCTCCTCACTGAGGCCTGTGTGTCTTTTGAGTCGCCATTAACACACAGCTTCACGACCCTGTTCACTGTGTTGTCCTGTAGCACACACAGACAAGCAGATGAAGGGTCATGGCAGTCAGAGTCCTACCAGCCATCCCTTGCTCAGGAGGGCTGCACCTCTAGCCCCTGCTCTGTGGCATGGGACACACTCCACACACTGCTTATGTTACTGTATGACACTCTAGGACACCATCATGGAGGTCACTTACTCGTCAAATGACCGCAGGTTCTTGAGGCCCATCTGTGTGGCATTCTGCGAACATGCCATAGTGATCTCATGGTCGTGGGCCACATAGGCGAAGTAGGCAAGGCGCGACAGGATCTGCAGCTCTACCAGGGGTTCTGACCAGTTGCACTCAGAGGCCATTCTCACCACCTTCCCAGCATGTGAAGCGGGGACAAGGACACCACATTAGTGACAATGACTTTGTAGTAGTCTGTGGCCCTCAACAATGACCATGCGCATGGCTTAGCATGCATGCCGTCCATGAATTACTGAGCACATGCAGTTCTAGACAGACCACCGATCGGTGAAGCCACTGGTCCCAGCAGCTCCATTCGTGTGACTTTCCCACCACTTAAGGCATGCCTGGCCCCTTCTACACCTCTGCCTGTGCTGAAGTTTTGGGATGAAGTAGGGCACAGACAGGCCCACTTGGCATCTTCCATAAAGGACAGTTCCGTGCCAAAGCCAGACATGTGTACTTTGAGAGAAGGCAGTTGTCAGGAGGCAGGGGGAGCTGTAGTGTGGATGTGGGTTTGAGCTCTGATTGACCTGGGCAGGACCCCAAGCCACAGCTTCCTCATCTTTCCTGGATGGGAGCTGTTGACTTACCTCTTGGGATACCTGGGGACACCCACCTGGGCTAGGGGGGGAACAGTGAAGTCCATGAGACCCAATCCATTGCATGAGTACATCTCAACGGCAACAAGGACTCTGGTTTTAGAGTTGATGCCCTCATTGGTACTCTGGAGGGATAGAAGGGCTAGAGTGTCCAATTGCCCCCGGGAAACAGGGAAGGAAAGATGTGGAAAACTGAACCAGTTTTGAGATAATCCTGTGTAGCATTAGTCTCAAGGGAGAGCCAGACCCCAGTTATTTGGAATGTTAATATCTTAGGCTTTTTGGTAATAATCAACTTCTACGCTATCTTCTTAGGCAACAAGGTATGAAGTCTGTGTATTCATGAGCCTTGAAGACAGTGTGTCTGGCCACTAAGGAGGGCTTTCTAGAGGGAGAAGATTGCTGAGCCCTGATAAGGAGGTTGCTGGTATGGGAATGTCCCATTAACCCCTTCTGTCTGGCCCAGTATAAATGTCCCTCCTGGGCCGTCCCCTGCTCCCTCCCTCCGGCTCCTCACAGTGATTTACTTGCTGCAGGGTCAGGGTCATGGTGGCAGTTCTTGAGTTCATATTCCCTTCTTCCTTCCCAGACCCTGCTCTCATGGGTGCTGTGTTGGGGGCGTGCTGGTGCCTGTCAAAGCAATGGCCCTGCTGATGAGTGGCAGTGAGAGAGAGACCCAGAGCTCAGACCTGCTGGAGACGTTTTGCCTTGGCTCTCAAGAGTGGCAGTTGTAGTGATGGTAGAGAACCTCAGGCCTTACTAGGTGGAAAGATCCCCTTTCCAACGACTGTGGCCACGCTTCTGACCACAGCTCAATGAGGAAAGGCAGTCTGTGGGTCCTAACCCCTCAGGGTGCCTTCAGCACCCACCTGTTCATCAGTGCCCAGTCGATGCCCAATCTGATGCTGCAATAGCTGCTTGGCCTTTACCCAGGTGGCAATAAGACGTTGTCGCACACTGGTGTGGACCATGTCCTCTGGCACATTCCCATTGGTGAGGCTCAGTGCGAACTCACAGACCTAAATCAAGCATGTCTTCATCACAAGGCAGATGTAAGAGGGGTCCCTGAGCCATCCTCCCTTTAGCCTTCCCCCGTGGCCCACCCCTGGGCTGCAGGGCAGGGTACCTCCACGGCCGCTCTGATATCCGATGAGGCAGAGGACTCCATGGGAATATGAACCAAGTTGGGGCGCACATTCCTTTTTGACTTTTCGGGTGTCTGGGTGGGAATCCAGCTGATGATCAGGCCCCGAGCCAGGGCATCACAGAGCATGACCAGCATGACAGGGTCCCTGGAGGGTGTGACATGAGAGCTGTGACAGTCAGGGTAGGACACAGCTTAGCCCCATGTGGAAGCTCACAGAGCCAGACCAGCTCCTTCAGTCTCCCAGTCAAGATGAGAGGATGGTTGTAGTTTAACAAAGACCATGGGTGAGGGACACTAAGTACTAGCTTGCTTCTCCTTCCTCCCTCCCTCCCTTTCTTTTTTTCTTTCCTTCTTGATAGGGTCTCGCTATGTTGCCCTGGCCAGCCTGGAACTCACTTTGTAGCCTAATGTGATGCCTTCAGACTTGAAATTTCTGCTGGGGAAACATTAATCTAAGGTCTCATTAGTCTGGATAAGAAACAGTCATGAAATTCCCACCCTTTCCCCAGCCCCAGCCCAAGCCCAAGGTGGGATGACCACTGAGCCGCTTCACAGAGTGCCAGTGTGTGGGCCTCGGCTTGGAGCAGAGCCACCAGAGGGCAGTGTTGGAGCAGAGCCACCAGAGGGCAGAGAAGCAGCTGTGAGTACCCTGGGCCATGGAGACCATGCCTCCACGCACAGGCCTTACCCATGCCTGCTAGTCTCTCAACTCATTGTCCCCACAACAGTCATGCCTGACCCCACAGCTATGAGCCCTAAATATAAGCAGGTGTGGTGTCCGCACCTACCCTTTGTAGCCAGTGGCCTTGAGGATGGTCAGGAAGTGAAATAGGTAATCCACCAGCTCTTTCTGCCTCCCAGACAAGATGAGGTGACGGTTGTGGTTCAGAACACAGACCACAGCATTCTGCACAACCCAGGATTCCCCTAAGTCCTGCCCAATCTCTGCAGCACGCAGCCAGTTGCCCATTGCATACTGTGACAGGCTTTCTATCCAGGTTCTGAAACAACAAACAGTGAGCAGTCAGCTCAACATCCAGCCTCCACCTTCCCCATCCCACACACCACTGAGCCTGGACTGTCTGGGTCATCCCCACTCAGGTTTGGGGGCATTTCTGGCTGTCTGTTTAGGCCAGGGATCCAGGCTCTAGAGAGACTGTCTTGGTGCTGCTCCCCTCATGCAACTGTCCCAAATGCTCCTGATTATACCTGGTCCTACCTAGCCCTTGCCATATCCTCTAGATATGCTAATCTGTTCTTCCTTCCTACCCAGATACTGGCAAGCTGCCTCACACTGCTCCTCCCATGCGATGAGTCTTACAGACCTGCTAAGAGCTCCCTGGTTTGAGGAGGAGTGCTGGCCTAAGGCCTCTTCCAGGCTGCCTTCTCTCACCTCTTTGGCTGCCTTCACCCCCTAGCTCCAAGAAGTTCTATAGCTGCACCTGCCCCCAGCACACATGGCCTGCTAGGTTGTACCTAGAGCAAGGCAGTGTAGCCACTCATCACAGTGCTTGTGGTGAAAGTAACTCTCTCCCATCAGCTCAGCTGGGAAACTTCTTCCCATCAGGGCCAAGTCAGTATTTTAGTGAGTCACTAAAGTCTCTGTAGCATGCTTCTTCTGTTTGGTTTGACAATTGTTTGATTAGTCCAAGCCACTCTTAGCCATGGCTTACAAACAGTCTAGGTTCTAATATGTGTATCCTGCTTCATCCACAATGGGGTCTGAGCAAATGAAAGTTCTTCAACCCTTGGTCAAGAGCAGTGGCCCTCAACCTCCCTAATGTTATGATCCTTTAATATATGTTGTGGTGACCCCATGCTATAAAATTATTCCATTGCTACTTCATGACTAATTTTGCTACCATTGTGAAATGCAGTGTAAATATCTGATACGCAGGACATCTGATGTGTGAACCCAAAGGGGTCACAGTTCACAGGTTGAGAACCGCTGGTCTACAGGGTGGCTGGGACTCCCACCCACCTGTATGTGATCCACTCTGGATTGATATCTGGTGGCTCAGGCACATAGCCAGCTGGGTGTTGGCTCAAGTCCTCAGGGGGGATGGCCTGGCTGTTCAGCTCCACACCTTCCAAGTGCAGCAAATGGACAGTGGCCTGGGAGGAAGCATACAGTCATAGAAGTCACAGTAAGCAGACCACAGCACTGGGGGAACGTGCAGCAAACCCTGCTTTTGAAAAAGCCAAACACAAATGAAGAGCACTTGATGGACCTGCATACTCCACTTGCCTCAGCGGCCTGCCAATTCATGCATCCCAAGAAGAGGAGGGCTTCTTTCAGAAGTGTGGTCCACACTCATCATCACACTTCAGTGGGAGGGCAGAACCGCCTTCATGTTCTACCATGGCAACTGGCCGACTGTTCATCTCCCTGAAGCCTCCCGAACTTGCTCCGCAAGCTCAAAGACTGCAAAGCCCACCAGAGGACATGGATCAGGCCAGCCACTAGCTGGCAGTCCAGTTAGTCAGTCTCAGCCACTGGCCTCCTTGCATGTCAACTCTCAGCATTGACGTTTGGCAGTTTGCTCCCTGAGCACAGGGTTTGTCTTTGGTCATGCTGTGTCACTAGACTCTGATGGAATAAATCAATGGGTGCTCCCAGCCTCTGCTTTGTTCCCATTGAGTGAAACCAAAGGAAATGCTATATAATTGTGAGGATAAAACGGATGGCCAAGGTTGCCTCTGACATTGGCACAGGTGTGGGGGCTTTGGATACTGTTGGGTCACAACACACATGGTCCAGCACTGGCTCTCAGTACCCCGTCTGTAAAGGAGCAGGCCTATTGGTTTTGGGGAACCAAGATCCAGCTCAGGCCTCCACTGAGCCCACAGAGTCCTATGGCAGGGATCACACCTCCTTCAACAGCTTCCTGAGTCAACCGTGAGTTCAATCCCTGAACATAACTTCACATCCCAAATCCAGAAATGATTTCCCACAAAGAAAATTCATGCCAATGCACACCACACTGCACCTCTGTTCACACTTTTCTCACGCAGTCCTCCGGGAACTGAATTCATTTCCTCTCTACAGTTTTGTTTAGGGATGTGTGTGCCTTGGGGAGCCCGCATGATACGTCTCTCTGGTATGTTAATGGTCACCTCAACACTGGGAGCTACAGTGGCCAAGACCTTCATGACGCACCTCAGCACTGAGGAATGACATCTCTGCGATCTTCCTCAGCAGGTCAGGGGACATATGCTTCTGTAGGGCCATCTCAGATGGCCCCACGTCATGCACGGTGCCCTCGGTACCTTTCTTCTTCTTCACTGAGGGAAGAGCAGCAGGGAAAGATGGGCTCCTTTTGAGCAAGTCAAACTGCAGCAGTTCCTCCCGCAGCAACCTGCTGCCCAAGTCTCTGCCCAGCTCTTTGTGGGAGGAGCTCTTCAAGAGGGACAGCATGGGTTGCTCTAACTCTGTATCCCTTGTGGTTACTATTGGTCAGTTTTAAGCACAGCTGCCACTCAGTGTTGCTGGGACCGCCCCCCCCTCCCAGGGGTACTGAGGCACAGTCCTTTTTATAAAATGGCTCCATGTACACATGGAAACTTTACAGCCCTCCTTTGCATTGTAAATCATCTGTTGTTGACTGTGACATTGGGCGCAATGTACGCACTGTGTGGATCACTGTGAAAGGGCAATGTTCAGGGATAACAGCCAGGAAGCAGGCTGTGTATGCTCAGCACAGATGCTTGTTTTTGTTGCAAATACTTTGAAACCTTTGTGGTTGATGTTGTGGATGTAAAGCCTACAGATGCAGAGGCCAGACCAAATATGTACTCAGAAATGTTGCTGTCGGTGTAAAGGCCCTTTTAAACCAAACACATGATCAGAACCCTTCCAGGAAGGGTCCATTGGCTCAGTGTTACATCCTTTGCCTGGTGTCCCTTGGTGGGATCTACTGGTTCAGAGGTGCTGTGGCTGCCACAGCCACCAGAGGTTCATGAAGCCCTAAAGGTCAGCCTACCCACAGGCCAAGGGGGCACATGCATGGTAGGGATGCACACCTCGTTTTAGCTTTGTGGTCTTCTTTGACTTGAGATTGTCATACAGAAGGCCGAAGCGGGTTGCCGTGCGACAGACATCACACACGTCTTGATTCCAGGCAACCTTGGCCAGCTCGGACCAAATCATAATTCTGTACATCAAGATCCAGGTGGTGAAAAGAAAGCACAGGTGAAATTAGGAACACCTGGAGGGACTGTTCCAGGGGAAAGCCACCCTATAGCATCCAGGTGCCAAGTACTGACTTGAAACACACAAGTGCAGCTGGCCGAGGGTGTGAATGGGAAGACAGTCCTAGACAGTGGGGTCATGCAGGGGTCATAACTCAAGGGTCAGAGCTGGAACAGTTTGTAGGGTCATGGCCCAGAGGTCAGAGCTAGGGCTGTCCCCAAGGTCATGTGCAGCTCTCTGGTTGTTCTCTCCCCAGTATCAGCGACACTTCTGGCCTTTTAACAATGAGAAATGCCCCCACGTAATTTATTTCCCTGAATGTGGTGTGGGTAGGTCTCCCTGGGTTGGGTACTCCTGTGGTAGGTAGCCTTGGCCAGCATGCCCTAATAAGTGGCTCAGTGTTCCACAGGAAAGAGGCACACCTTCGGCACTGAGGCTGCATATGGGTTATCTGTGACGTGTCATCCCTCACAGTGTCTCAGGTAGCCATGAACTCAGTGTCTGGATGAAGGTCTCAGCTGACAGACCCTCCTTGCCCGCACTGCTCCCTCCTTCCCGGCTCACCTCTCTTTGTCATTCTCATTTCCCAGACGCCGCAGGTGCCCAGCAGCTTTGTCCACGCTGAGAATGTAATGTCGAGCTTTTGCACAGAGGTAGGTGAAACGGCCCCTGGTTTTCCCAGTGGAAACTGAAAGCATGAAACATTCAAGGTGAGGAGGCGGGCCAGGGTTGGGTGTGGAATAGCACTGCTGACCCAGGCCAATGACACCATACTCTGCAATGAGGTTTTGACAGCTGTGCTCATTCTTGGGGTATGAGGAGGACCCATTACTAGGGCATCTTTGCTTTTGGACCGGCAATGACATTGAGCTACTATGGTGTGTGTAGAGCCTCCAGCTCTCAGAGACAGCCTGTGTTGTCTCAGAAGCACCAGGCCTCTCAGACAGCACCCACTATTCACTGCCAAGCTCGACAGTCATGTCTGCTTGATGTCGAGGTTCTGAATCACTGTCCCCTTTCCAGATCTAAGACGAACACCCACCTAGAGATCAACTTCACAGTGAGAGACAGCTGCCCAGTGCAGAGCCAGGCACAGGAGACACCAGATAGGAAACTGGGGCTTGGGATTGGAGGGGGGGGATACACCTCCTCTTGGGTGACCTCCTGCCTCTTCTGTGCTTCCATATATAACACATGTGTTCACTTGCTGGGGTACCCTCCCCCTGGGCCTCCAAGCCTTGGTAAGTCCTCAGGTGCCAGCTTGGCACTATGTCCTCTGGTGAAAATGCAGACTCTAGGCCAGCCGTTTATGTTCATCTATTGAAATGAACCAACCAAGTAGGATAGGCCCACCCATGTAATGTCAACAGACCCAAAGCTTCTCAGACTCATGAGAGTCAAAACAAAACACAACCAGAGCCATGAAAAAAGGTCAAAGGATACTGAGGAGTAGACAGACACCTCCTGGGCTATGAGGGCTCTATTTCTGGGGGCTTCATTCATCCCAGTACAGGGTCATGACTTCATCCTTCCTTTCTTGTGGGCCCCTTTCTTGGACCCACAACATGGGCTACAGCTAACTCAACTTCAGACAGTCGTCTTCAAGGCTCACGTCTCTGTAACGCTTTTTGTCAGAGCTGTGCTGGAGGGAGCTCCAGGAGAGTGCCTCCGCCAACTAAAATCTAGCTGGAGTTACTGGCTTGTCCCTGATAGATGGGCTCATCAGCCATAACTAGGGTATAGTACAACCCTGTTTCTACCCTGGGGACAAAGTAGGTGGTCCAGGTAAGTGAAATATACTCGGCTTTGAGACAAAGAGTACCCTGGAGCTGCCGTCTTTGTGCCTCAGATGGTACTGGGGACTGAACTGTGCCCCCAGACAGGCTGCTTCCAAGCCCTGCCTTGGACTCCAAAATGAAGGCTTGTTCTCAAGAGATGGGGTCTGAATAGGTGATAGGGTTGAAGAGACCATCCAGGAGGCCCTGCTCACTCTATGACTGAGGCCTTGTACAAAGAGGACATTGAGGTAGACGTATAGGACAGCCAGTGAGGACACAGAGCAAAGCTGACTATCTGCAAGCCAAGGGAGATGGCACTACGAGAGACCAGCCCATTACATCCTAACCACAGACGTCCAGCATCTGGAACAGTGAGGTTAAGTTCTGGTTGTGATACTCTGCTACTAATAGCCACTTGTAGACACAATCCTTCTCTAGTGCTTCCAGAGACTGATATGATGTGTCACAAGGTCAAGGGCAGTGATTTCAAGGTCAGCACTTAACCTTTGGCCTCATTCTCGCTGTCCAGCACGATCTGGAAGGTGTCAGGGGCGAGGGCCAGACCCGCGTTCACCAGGAGTGCACGCTTCTTCCGGGCACTGTCTTTCAGGGTGGCTTTCTTTGCCTGCAAACAGTATGATGTGCACAATGTAAGGTAGCCTCACCACTGGGATGGTTGAGACTCTTGAGGCATCCTGCGGTTCCACCCTCAGGCAACAGAGCTCCCACAGGTCTTCTGTATGCCAGACAGACCTTGAGTAGCTAAGCTTGGGCCTCATCCTTGGGTCTGCATGGTCCCTAAGACTCTCTCTGTCTAGGGTTCCCCCTTAGACTCTTCATTTGAAGCCTGGCCCCACAATGGGTTGGGTCCGTACCTGTTCAATGGCCATGGTGGCCTTGTCCTCAGGACGATCAGGGGACTGGTACAGCATAGTACACAACTGCAGCCGGTTGTAAACCATGCTTAACTTGTCCTGGTAGATGCCTTGGCTGTCCAGGCGCATGGCCTTCTTCAAGTGCTCAATGGCAGGCTCCAGCCGGTCCTCATCCTGCTCAATGCATGCCATCTCCATGTGGACTTGGCAGCGCATCAGGGTCATGAGACTAGAGATGACAGCACATGTGAGGAAGCTATGGTGGTTTGCTTGTGTGCCTATGGGACTTCTGTCCAGTCACCAGCAAGAGGCATGGAATGATATGGCTGCCCAGAGCCCTGCTTTCTAACCTCCTTCCTGCCTTGTCCAAAAACCTTGCCAAGGGAGAGAAAATCTACAGTGGTTGTTATTATAGGCCCCTGGAGACATGCTCACTGAGCCTTGCGCCCAGGTTGAGAAGAAGCAGACAGGGAAAAGGTTAGTATAGTGCTTCCTACTGTGACACCAACATACAGGCAGGCCCAGGTATGGCCACCCAGATATCACTGTCACCCTGCTGTCTACTGCAATGTACCTCTGCCTCCTAGAATATACTTGGTGTCAGTGCTGTAGTTCATTGTCTTTGCTGTGATGGATACACTCCATGTTTGCCCGGGAGGCTTAGCCATATTCTGGCTGGTGCTCAGCCAGGTTTGGAGAGTAAAAGCTTCCTACAGTAGTGATGTGGGCGGGGGGGGGGGTCCGCACCTCAAGTACCACTGCAGAACACAGAGCTAACAACCCATGGACTGGGATGAAGATGCTCTAGGACCTATACACTCACTGACTTTCTACCAAGATGACGAAAGAAAGCGATAGTAGTGTTCTCATGACCACCGGGATAACAGAAATGCCATGAGGCTGTGCAGAGAAGTGGAGAGAGCCTGTGGTAACAGGTGTTGGAGCACTGCTACCCAAAGGAGCAGGGATCTGATGCACCATGATGCCTACTGTGGATGGAGTAAGAGGGGCCCATGTGAAACTTGTCAGTAACAGACAGCAGGGGTCATTCATAAAGAGAAGCCCACAGGGAACCAAAAATGAAAACCACAACCGGCAGATGTAAAACCAGAGTTCACAACCTGAAAACAAGCCAGATAGCTGACCCAAGGCTACAGCTGCTTCTGCTTCCACTATGATAGTCCCCTGGTCACCCCCAGCATCTGCAAAACCATCTAACAAGAGGGCAGCTGTTTCAAGGCACTGGTGCTGGATAGCATGAAATCGGGATCCCTTGGAAAGAAACTCACAAAGGAAGTAGCTGTGGGCTCCCAAGAGATGGAGCAGGTGGGCACGGTGTCCTCTGAACAAGTGGCAGTCAGAACATGAGATTGCTGAACACCAGGGATCTCTGTACCTCTGCCCCAGCAAAACACAAAGGTCCCAGGCAAATTCTCTCTGGGATGGGAGTGGGAAACCCCAGAGATAAACTAGGACAAGGTGGACCAGCCAATGTGGCTTTAAGACCATCAGCCAACATTAAAGTGCCCACCAAAACAAAAACAATTCTTTTAAAACAGCAACAATCACGGTGCATTCAGAGTACTTGTAAAGCAGAGGCAGGAGGATCATGGCAAGCTGGAGGCCAGCCTGATTTATATAACAAGTTAAGGCTAATCAGGTCTGCATTGTCTACAAGCTACATAGGACCCTGTCTTAAACAAACACAAGTGCAAAGGCTCTGTATGATACCACCTCTAATACTTAACATAGACTCATTAGTCTTTAGTCATGCCCTGAGATGGAAGGCTATAACACAGGGTCAGGATACAGATAGGCTGGCAGTTGGGTTGTGCAGATAAACCTTTTAAAGTAGATATCACAGTATACATGGCATGAACCTGCTCACAAAAAAAGGAAAACAGTGGTAACAAGTAAATACTAGACCCAAAAGCTGTGGTAAGTGAAAGAAAGACTGTCCTAGACAAGTATGATGGCAGAACAGACAGCCAGGAAGACCATGAGCCTGGAAACAGCAATGGCCTGACCAGAAGAGAGCAAAAGAATTAAAAAACCAAACAGTGTGCAGGAGCTGTGAGGAACACCCCACATTCTGTGTATGTATAGCTAGCATCCCAGAAAGAGGAATGCATTCAAAGAAACCATAGCTCAAAACTCCCCAAGTCTTATCAAAAGTGTCATCCGACATACTTGAATTACATTAAAATTTAAAAGGCCCCTAGGAATATTATAATCAACATGCTGAAAAATTAAAGAGACAAGCTTAAAAATAGGAGGGGAGATGGTGCTCACAGAGAACCATACTGCACTGGACTGTCCATCAGAGATCATGGGGATCGGAGCCAAAACCTCTGTAAGGTGTTTAAAGAACAGCGTGTCTGCCAACCCCACATCCGGTAACACGCAACATCAGTTCTCTGAAACTGAGATGGTGTGGGGTCCATTCAGATCAGCAGGGCTGAGGGTGTCCACCAGCCATGCCCTGTGCTTCAGGGTGGATGCACCCCCTGGATGGAGAACTCTGCTCTGTGGAAGAAGGAGATGATCCTGGAAGTGTAAAGATGAGGTAAATGTCAAGAGGCCATGGTTTTCCTAGAATAAAACTATCGCCAGCGATAGGCACAGATTAGCTGTGGGGTGGCACCATGGTGGCATAATAAGGCCAGCATCTCCATGGGTGGAGAGAGGGGCGGTGGGAACTGAGGGCCTCATGCAGGCTGTGCTAGGTAAAGGGAGCCCAGCTGTGACCTTGGAGGAGCCCATCTCCTAGAGATACATAAAAGCAAGGAAGCCAACAGAAGGAAGAGGGAAGTCTAAACTATTCGGCTAGCTCCTGGAGATAGCACAGTGGCAGAATGAAGAGAGGAAGAGCATACTGGTGAGCATCCAGACCATGGTAGCCACCCCATGGTAGACGAGCTGTGCAACAGTGGGCACCGGGAGCAGGCGTGTTGGAGTCAGCATCAAACAACATAGAATGCCAGACTAGGCATGTACACAGCCTTAATGGAGAGTGCATCTGCAGAGAGGAGGGGAGGCAGTGGCGTCACATCCTGCCTAGGAGACCTGCAATGCTCCCCTCCCTGGAGTCTTTACAGCTGACAAAACCAGGGTGCAGAGCATGAGCCATGTGACCACCCAGGCATGGTGACACAGTGCTCTGGGGACGGGCTCCTCATTTCGTCAAGACTTAGGGACTGTCTCAGACTGAAGACTTTCCCAGGATTTAGATGACCAGACTAAGCCCACCCTGAGCTTGGATGATTTCGCTGACGATTTTGGGAAACATGACAAGTATTTGTATCAGTTCCTCTGGAAAGCAATTTTCGAATGACACCCCACAAGTCATCGTATAAAGCCAGCATGACCTTGGTGCTAAATTGGCAGAGACATATGGTCTAAGCAGGCAGGTCATCAAAACAGACAAGTGAATGTCAACAGCACAGCAAAGACACTTGTTCACACAGGTAAATAAAAAGTATCTACTGTTGAATGCAAGTACATATCCACAGTACAGCTGAAGTCAAGGGATGAATAAGACTAAGAGTTTGTGAGGACGGAATGACAGAGCCCCTGCAGTATGGTGTGTGAGCAAAGGGCAGTGCACTTAGAAGAAGAAGTCTTTGGTGTTGGGAGCCATAAATCAAGGGGCCATCCAGAGTGGTGGGAAATTACAGGTCCCTCCCCTTGTCTCTCAGTTGTTGTCAACATTCCAGACAACTCCACTGCAGCCTCAGGGAGCCCCAAGGATGCATTCACAGGCTGAACAGGGAGAAGACAGAGTCCCAATAAAAGAGAAAATAAGGGATCAGGCTTGTGCCCAAAATACAGCCGCATATTTTTCAGCGACCCAGAGGGCATAGCCGAGCTAAGGCCAAGGTCAGCCATGGCAGCGGCCTTGGTCTGCCGGCCCTCAGCCAGCGGCTTGGTGCCACCTCGTGCTGGCATCTGCGGCAGGCTAGATAAAAGGGCTGCTGGGGTGTCGGACAGCCTGCCTCCTTGGGGTAACTGCCTTGGGAGATGCTGCCATGGGTTATGTCTATTCAGTGTATATAAATGCTATTGATACAGCCAGACAGAAACTGTTTTTGAGACTTATAGGGAAGAAAGGGCAACATATTTAAACTTAGAATTGTTCAAATCTTGGATGCTCATATTTCAAGGATTAACTATAGCTACTATGTTAGGAGAAATTTCAATTAGGGATTTTTCTTTTCAACAAACTGATCATAACCTAGGCAAAGGAGAAATGTGAGACGTATGCAAGTTATGAATGAACGGTGTGGCCACACCTGGATGCATGATGTGATTATGAATTTATGAATGCGGATGAATGGAAATGCCTAAATTGCCTTGGATATGATTAGAGATATTTACATTGCCTCGGATATTGTTTAAAAATATCAAAATCACTTTAATAGGGTCAAAAAGAGCATCCAGTTAATGAGTCAATGTCTTAACAGGAAAAATTATGATTTGAGCCCTAGGAGATAGTCAACTAAAAAGTTAGCAAAAGTTTATAGCATTAGCTTAGAGACATGAGAAATCTATAGATGATTCTGTAAAATTTGGCAGATGAGAGAATACAGGTCTTACTAAATTTTTATGGTTCAAAAAGGAAAAATCTAAAAAATAAAAGTTGATACATGATTTTAAAAAGGGTTTATAAAAAGCCTCAGGAGAGAGCCATCATGTTAGATTCACAGCTTGAATGTGTCCTTGTAGATACAAAATCACCTTGCCCCCAACCCTCCCTTTCAATGGTGAGTCCTGCCACAGGGCATGGCCAATTCCCCTACATTGTGTCAACGCTTTGTAGCCCAATCTGTAGATCCTTTAAGATTAGAGTTTCCTGAAGCATATATCATTCATTATATGCATGACTTATTAATTACTGCTAAATCACAGATTTTGGCGCAAATTATTGCCCAGTCTCTGGTTCAGGCCCTGCAGTCTCGAGGCTTCAAGATATCCCAGAAGAAAATTCAAACTTGCTATCCCTTCCTCCAACTGGGATTTTATTACAGTTAAAAGAAAAATTCCCAGCTCAAAAGAGGCTGCCCGCACCAGGTTGTGCTATACTGATTCCCCTACCAAGGGATGGTGCAACCCCCTGAATATTTCTTTCACAGACCCAGGAAGGAGATATGACTGGGCCAACTCTAGGGGCCTGGAATGGGGACTTCGTGTATACTGGCTAGGTGGAGACATTGCTTGACCTTTAAGATAAAACTAACAAAATCTGTTCCCCGGGCTCAGACGATAGCGATGGGCCCCAACACAGTTTTGCATGGCGCACTCCCTAAAGCTGCCACAGTTTTACGTGACTCACTCCCTAAAACTGCCCGCCCCTCGAGCCTCCCTGCTACAGTAAGTCCCTCTATCTGCACCACGATTTTTCAGCCCATGTTACCCCAAAGACCTGCTTCCTCAGCGGAACTCATTCTATCCATGGTAAATGCTTCTGCTTTAGCCCTACAGTCCCTTAATAATTCTCACTATCAGGAATGCTGGATTTGCTTTTCCCCTCGGCCACCCTTCTATGAGGGCATGCTGACCTTCGAAAACCTTACCTTCACCAATGAGACTTACTCGCTAAGATGGCATTCTGTGAACCATGAGGGCTTGACCTTAAGCCAGATCTCAGGCAAAGGCCTCTGTATTAGAGGACTGGAACTCCGTTTCCCAGAACCCTTACAGCCAATGTGCAACCAAACTATCATCATTAGCCAGTCATCTACATATGTAGCTGCACCTGATGGAACTTATTTTGCTTGCTCTCTGGGACTCACCACCTACATTATTACTGCCCAGTTTTTACATGAACTCGATTACTGTGCACTTGTACAACTGATGCCTCGCTTATCTATACATGACCCTGAAGACCTCCTCCCAACATGGGAGAGGGGTGATGAAAGGTCTCGACAGAAAAGAGAACCTATTTCGGCCATTACCCTGGCTGTCATTTTAGGACTAGGAGCTGCAGGAGCAGGGACAGGGATAGCCTCCCTTGTCACCTCTAAACAGCAATATGCACAACTGTCTATGGCAGTGGACAAAGATATAAAGGAATTACAAACAGGTTTACAAAACTTAAAAGACTCATTGGTCTCCCTATCTGAGGTGGTGTTACAAAATAGGAGAGGTCTTGACCTCGTCTTTCTTAAAGAAGGAGGCCTCTGTGCAGCTCTTAAAGAGGAATGCTGTTTTTATAAGGATAAGACTGGACTGGTACAAGACAGCATAGAGAAAGTAAAAACTAACCTAGAAATTAGGAAAAAACAGAGGGAACAACAAGAATCATGGTATCAAAACTGGTTCTCTACTTCTCCCTGGCTATCAACTCTTTTGCCAAGTGTCCTGGGACCCCTTATGGGTCTACTCCTCCTTATATCATTCGGCCCTTAGGCCTTTGCAAAACTAACCAGATTTGTTAAGACACAGATTGATGTCATGATTAAGGAGCCTGTTACCGTTCACTACCATCGCCTCCAGACACGGGAATTAGAGATAGCTGAGGAACCAGAACTGATGGAGGAATTGACAGCCCTTGACTTCTCCTCCTTACGAACCCCAGCCTATGCACCTTGGAATCCTTGGAATCCTATGCACCTTGGAATATGGCGTGTTTTGACTGGAACAGCACTCCCCTGACCCCTCTATCCTTCCCTTTCTTTTCCTTTTTTGACCCCACTAACCGCTAGCCGCACTAGATCAGTAAGCTTGCCGTTTGTTGCCTGCCTGGACAGCCTGGAGTTAATAGGTCTGGCCTTGATCCCTCCTCCCCACGTCCAGGGCAGGATACTCAATGACGGGAGCCTGAGGGACCCTCCGATGGATAGCACGCCACACAGAGGCCGTAGAGGCCGGCTCAACGGGCATGGCGCCAGAGAGAGGGACGCAACCCCTCAGTTGTCCTAAGACAGGGGTCCTGACCCAATAACATGGCACTTCGTCATAATAAAGGAAAGGGGGAGATGTTGGGAGCCATAAGTCAAGGGGCCATCCAGAGTGGTGGGAAACTACAGGTCCTTGAAAGACCTGCCACCTGGCAACTGCCACCACGGGGTGTTCTATCCCAGGAGGAGATAAGCAGCCTCGAGAACTAGGAACATAAGATGTTCCCAGGCAGCAGACGTTCTTCAGATAGCTGCTTACGCAAAACACCAGAGATACTAACCACAGTAAGGCACTCCCATCCTGCCATATTCCTATGTAAGTCCTACTGTTCCTTCAATAAACTGAGACCTTGACAACAGAATCTTGCTTGGTCTCTTTTCTTTCTCTCGCCTATGATTCAGGCAGTACCTCTTCAGACCCTGGAATAACTGGACCTGCTGGACGGGTCACTTTGGATTATGGTGGTAGCCCGTCTACAACATGCCCACTGTGGCTATTGAGGATACATCGACAAGTCTCTCTCCAGACAATCACCACCACTATACATTGACAGGTAGACAGAGCGAGGACTGTTTATGCCATGAGGATTCTTGATCTGGGTTCCTTGGGTGACTGAAAGGCATCCGCTGAACAAGTGCAGCTGGGCTCTTGTACCTGTGCGCCCCACAAGTGATGCTGAGAACAGGGTGCACACACCACGGACCCTGTCTGTTTGTAGTACTAAAAATCCCTACCCCGGCTCTCCCCCACTAAGAGCCCTTGGGGCTAACCCAGGAGAAATGGTGCCCACCTATCAACTTTTTCCAGAATCTCAGCGATGGTGGTCAGTGGCTTCCGGAGGTAGTGCCTCAGGTTGCGCTGCAGCAGGGGCAGGCAGGTGTTCCACTGTGTGGTACACAGCACATGGATGGCCGTGGGGTCACCCAAACGGATGGCCCGCTGCAGTATGATGTCCAGTCTCTCTATGATGTTCAGCTGGCTCTGTAGGGAGCATGTTGAGTGGCTGGCTGAGGGTTGTGAGACTAGGATGGGAAACTAGTTATGGTCACCATCTGGAAAAGCCAGTGCTGGGGACGGATGGCAATCAGGGTAGATGACAGATTAGGGGATCGGGCATAAGCTATTTCCAGGTCATCAGATCAGGGCCCCGATCCCTCTGAGAATGCCACAGTGATCCTTCCTATTCCATAGTGGGCACTTTACCAGACATTCAGCCAAAGGGCTTAGACATAGCCGCGGCTCATTGTGTTTCTTGGACAAGTAAAGTCAAAGTCCATTTCTTACTGGAGTCTACTCATTCATTCACTGCTGAGAACCACCACCTATGGTTTGTGTATGTGTCCTTTCCAGCAGAAATGCTCCAGGCTAGAATTTCAGAACCCATGGAACACTCTCACCATGCTCTGAGCCTTCCTCAAACTCCACACCTATCCTGTTCTCGACCACATCCCCCATGGCCTCTGGCTTCCTTCCCCGAGGCACCTCACTGTCAAGCTTACAAAGCTGGCCTGACCCCAGAGGTCCTGGGTCCAGGGGAACTCTGACTTGGGCTTAAGGCTTACCTCAACGGCTCCTCGAAGGTACATATTAATTTTACTCTCCAGTCTCAAAGCTTCTAATTCACACTCCAGACCTTCGATTTCTAGCAGCTTGGCAAGATCCTGTGGATGCAGATGGGAGTTTTGAGCACAAAGACATAAATGACAGCAATCATGCACACTCATCAGCTTTAAAGACCCTTAAGATGCCTTGAATTTCCCAGAAGAAACAGAAACCAGAAAATGGACAATCAGAAAACGGTGCAAAGTCACGGGAGGAAAACGTACTGTGTCTCAAAAGACACAAAGGGAGAAAGACTTTCTGAAACCTTTTAGCAGGAGGGGAAATACAAACCTCACTGATTTTAGAGAACCTTGATTTTCCCTTATTTTCTCATTTCTTTCTCTTTTTTAAAAATGCAGACTCTCACATTTTTGCCAAGACTTCTGAGGAACTCTATAGCTCAGGACAGCTTTGGACTCACACCAGTCCTAACTCAGTTTCCTGAGTGTGGGGATTAGAGAAGTAAGCCACCACATCTGACCTACATTTAAAAAAAAAAAAACTGATCATGTGAATGTATGTGTGTGAGTATGGACATCAGAGGACAACTTGCAAGAATTAGCTCTCTCCTTCTGCAATGTGGATTCTATGGACCAAACTCAGGTCCTCGGATCTGGTGGCATCTCAGCCTCTGGTTTAAATTTTTCTTCCCTTTGTTTTTAATTAAGAATTTCATATATGCACATCACGTGTTTTAATCAAACTCACCTCTACTCACTCCCCTCTAACTCTTCTAACTCCACAGCCTCTATTCCTTCCAATTTCATGTATTGACTTTTTTTTTTTAACTACAGAGTCCACTTATTGCTGTCAGTATGTGCACTGGTATAGAGCCATCTACCAGGGCATGGGTAGCCTCCCAGGGGTGACATCCCTGAAAAAACATGGACCCTCCTTCTTCCAGCAGCCACCAGTTGCCAATAGTTTCTGAACTATGTGTGGGACTTCTGACCTTCTCATGCTGGCTGACATGTGTGGCTTTATCTCATATGGGTCTCATGCATGCTGTCACAGCCACAGTCAGTTCACTTGGGCAACAGTCCAGAAGACACTGTTTCTTTACAGTCACTCATTGTGTCCGGCTCTTACAGTCTTTCCACCTGCACTTCTGCAATTGTCTGAGCTTTGGAAGGTGGGGTGTGATATACATGTCCCACATAGACTGAGCACTCTGCCGTTTCTTATTCTCTGAATGCTGACTAGTTGTGGGACTGCGTTGATCTTCTACTATAAAGAAGCTCTCTCACAAGATTGAGCGATGCACTTATCTATGAGCATGGTAAGTCTTGAGCAGTCCGTCTGTTGCTAAGTCCATTCAGCAGAATAGCAACAGTATGATTCTCCCCTAAAGCCTATAGCCTGCCTAGTCTTGGATTCTTGGCCATGCTAACAGTGCCAGGCATAAATTCTGCTGTGTGGAGTGGCCTTGAAGCTCATGATAAAGTGGGTGGTTTCCCCCTAACATTTGTTGCACTATTGTGCAGTGTGCGTGTCTTGTTCTGCCTGTTGTTACTGTGGTTCACCACTCACAACTGGGTAACACTGGGTGTGTGCTGAGAACCAGCGTTTTGAAAGCTAGACAATAGGGATGAAGCTTCCACATACCAGCTTGATTTCTCCACCTTCTATGACAAAAGCATGTGGTATCTTGAGCAATGCTGTCTTACCATCAAGTTCTGGAGGGCAACCAAGATCAATAGCATTATTCTGTAATGTTGGGGGTGGGATCTGTGAGTCCCTAGCTTAAATTTTTAAATAATAAAACTAGTTTCTGACATCTATGACATTTAGCAACTAGTTTTGGTATGGGGCACCCTGCCCTTGTGGGAGAGTGTGACATAAGCCCTGTCCCTGCCATCAATATGACTATTGTAGGGTTCTTTGAGTGAACCTTGTTCAAGGACCTCATCCAAGTCTTGAAATCCTACAGCCGGAAGTCTGAAGTTTAAAGAGGCAGTTTATGGGGAGCAGCACAAGCCAGAATTTCTGAGCTTTTCAGTGTTACACAGTTACACTGTTCAAGTCTTAATGACAAAGCATTTCAGAGAACACATGATGCCTGTGCCCAAGGTATAGGCCTCTGTAGATGGAGGTGGCTCCTGCATGGATGAAACTTGTCTCTGTGTTTCACTGGCAGTTTTAGTTTATTTAGAGAATAAAGGGCATATAGTCAGCTGCAAATATTTGATGTGTACAATTTGGCAAGCTTTGGCTTATGTCTATTCAAACCCAGGCAAGCCTAACCAACTGAAGACACAACACTGAGCCACCTGTTTCTTGTGCCTATGCCCCTGACCCCTGGCCACCCAAGCATCTCATCTACTTTCCAAACAACATCTTCATTTGCTTAGAATGAGTGAAGGAATCACATGGTGTTCCCTGTTCTTAAGCTTTGTTATACACAATCAGAGCATGGTAAAGTGGGGATGCTTCCCCTACACTCCTGAGCACTCGACTTGAGAATTCAGAGTTTGGTTGTCTGGCTGAAGAGGAAGGGTTGTCTGCAGGTTGTCTGCAGAGAGTTCAGCTGTCTTACTTCTCTGGGTAACCTGCTTTCCCAACATGAATGTTGCCCTTGTGTGAATGTGCTTACCAGTGTTCCGCTAAGGGGTCAGGGTAGCTTTCCTGAATGCCTGTCACTCCTGCTCCTCTGCCCGGTGACCTGTAGCTGCTTTATCCCACTGCATCCCACCACTAGCAGGTTGATGCCCTAGGCTTCTCCTGAGGTCCCTTACAGAGGCCTTGAAGGTTGAAGTGTCTTCTTGTATGTTGTTTAGTGTTTAGGTACTTCTGACTTGAGGACAATGTTGTTGCATCACTGCTGTTTGGGCCACAAGCTTGACTGCATCACTATCTCTCTGCACTACTTCACATGGCAAAAGGCTCACTTATTTCTGGACAGTCACATAGAATTGTGTTTTTGCTTTTTTTTTTTTTGGCCAAAGTGCCAGATGTTTGGGCTCAGTGCTTCTTCCTCCTAGGGTGTGTCTCCATAGTGACCCTGAAAGTGGCCTGGCTCTTTGACTCCCAACCATAGGTTCCTGCAGGCCACACAAGGAGCCGCAGGCCTGAAAACTGGCCATCTTCAGCAAAATGGAGACATTTCTTGAGTACCTCTTAGGCACCAGCTTCTGTACTGGGAGGAAGGGGTGTAGGAGGGAGTAAGCCAGATGTGTTCCATTCTCAAGAAGGCTACATCCCAGCAGAGAAGAGGGACAATGGTACATGCTTCTCAGGAAGACCCAGGAGACTTCACTGGCAAAGAATGGCCAGTCTTCCCTGAACTCGTACCAAGGATCATAACAAATGACAGATGTTCTTTGCCAAATTGAAACATCTATTCTCACAGGGAACGAATGGGGTGCTTTTCACAGGAAATAAAAACAGGGCAAACAGAAAACAGGATGTAAAAAGTTGGGCCAGGTGGTGGTGGCGCACACCTTTAAACCCAGCAGATGACAGAGAGCCTTGTGGATGGGCAATAGGAGGAGTAGATGAGAGGCCTGCACTGGGCAATGCTCTTTGGTCTCGTAGAAGTTTCCCTTGCAGGCCTACCTGGCAAGGTGGATCTTTCCCCACACCTCTCCCCTCACCAAGAACAGATGTCATTTTGAGATGTGCCCCATTAGCACTGTTGTCTTAGAGACAAAACCCAGGATTGAGGGAGAGAAGGAAGCTCTTTGTTGGTAAAGAGGGCCAATGCTGGGATTGGGTGCTGGTGTCAAAGACACCTAGAAGAAGAAAATGGACCACAAAAGAGTTTGGTTAAGTGCTGCAAAATAAATCCATCAGATGCTACTTCCACACTCCATGTATCCCCAGCCTCAGCTGCTTCCTCCTCACCCCATTGGCCAGTCCTGTCCAAGTGTCACCTGATGGTTTAGGTCCAGACAGAGTCTTATTTTCATTTAATGCAGTCTTATATTGGCACCCCATATGCGCCCCGTTTCCCCTTTGGCTCTGTGAACTGCTCCTGCTTGTCTGCTGCCCTGTGGATTCATTTAGTTAATAAACTAAAGGCCACATAGGGTCACCCTCATAGGCAACCGGGGCTGTGCAGACAGCAGGTGTTGGGAAGCAGTGGTCAAGACAGAGACCAGGTTCTTCAACACAACCATCGTCGTCTGACCTCATCACTGAATGCAGCCGCTCCATTCTGGAAATGCCTCTTTAAGAGTGCTACCATCCCAAAGCCCACTTCTACGCCTGCCTGTGCTCCTAAACTCCCCCTGGATGACATTATTGTCATAAGCATAAAAAAAATTTAACAGTGACAGTTCTTGACAATCCATGTCACTGAGGAATCCCTAGTTGCTAAAGTATTAGTTTAGGCATAGAACTTCTATTGCAGTCCTTCGTGAAATAAGCAAAAATTAAGTATGATTTAAATGTCCAGGGGTCAGAGGAGCATGGGGTACATCATCACTCCCATGAGTGTTACGCAGCCCTTCCCTGAGCAGTGGTGACAGCACAGGCCAGAGCCAGTGACAAAGGTGAAAGGAAGGACATGGTGCAGACCATCAGACACTGCCAGCACACTCTTGCAGGAGGCACATGTTGAGGACAGAAGGCCTTTCCTACCAACACTTCTTTTTTTGTCAGCCCTGGGGCCAGAGTTTTCTGAGCTACCCCCTGTAGCCACCACCCAGAGCTAACCTTAAGTCACTTACTTTGGTTTCAAGTTTCTTCAGCTCTGAGAGGCAGTCGGAGGCCATTGACTCATTTTTCAAGATCAAAGACAGGCGGCCCAATTCAAAAAGCAGAAGCATTCTGGAAATGGAGGGACAAACAGACCCTGGCTCAGCATGGGGAAGAAATTCACTTGTTTGGCAGTGGCAATGTCGATCCTGCTCCACTGTGACAGTGGTGTAACTGTGGCAGGAGCTAAGAGTGAAGTGAGACAAGCTACAGACCTGACCCTGCCCCCTATGGCCCAGGGCTCTCCACAATGTTGCATTTGTCCCCGCTGGACACACTGTTCCCACCCAGAATTCCAGGCTACTGCCTAGATGCCATGAGGCCACAGCAGCACTGGGCCATCACAAACTCCCTGTACAGTTGCCCTGTGAGACTCTGTCACTGTCCACCTTGTGAACACAATTTAGGAAGGCCATGTCGGGAGAGACACAACACAGGCTCTTCATCCCTGTGACAGGCATATGGGATGTCATCAATACAGTCACCATCACCAATCTGAGTCACAGTGGGTGATGCTTAAATGTGTCTTAAAGTGTAGGGCCTGTGATAGACAAACGACTTTGAAAAAGAACAATAGAGCCTGGCTAGAGCATCCTGACCTCATCCTTGGACCTTCTGCATCTCATCATATTCTGTTCTGCCACTACATCCCTGCTTTCCTCCTACAGGACTCCATAAACATCCCCATCAGTAACCACTAAGTGTCTCCGGATACTGGCAGCCATTCTGGGGGAACAGACACAGTGTCTCCCTGACTTTGTAATCCCTGTCACCTCCAGACAGAGTCTCAGTGACTACATGTGGTGGCACCACCTTCTGTTGCTTTGGTCATGAGCTGTTCCAGGTGGGAGACAGGTTTAGGAAAGAGGGACCAATTTGCTGCCCACCCTTTTCTCCTTGGACTCTGCATATCCAAGGCATGGCCCTAGGACTTCTGCTTCCATGCTTCACCTGAGCTCTGGGCCTGATAGGCAGGTCAAGAAGGGGAACTCAGGGAAGGGTGAATAGCTGGTCCCTGAACCATTTTGGTTTTGAACAAATGTTACATTTTTTTTCTCTAGTCAGATTCCTAGACACAGAAGCCCAAATGAAGATATTGCAGTAGGGACCTTCAGTGTTGGGAAACTCGAAGGCTCCCTGGGTTTTGGGCAAGGGTCCTATATCTATTAAAAGGCAGCTCAGGTTGCTTATGATGTACCCTGGGCAAGCAGGGAGCTCTAAGTTCCCTAGAAGTGGTAGTCCAGTGTTGATTGCACAAAGAGCTGAGAATCTGAAACAGTCCTGGGATCCTTCTAGATACAATGGGTTGTGGGGTCCCTGTGTGCTTCAGCTAGAGGTTCACATGGAAGTGAAGCCTTGGAGCTCTCTGTAGGGAATGTTGACAGAGGAAATACCAGCCAGGAGGCTGGGGCCAGTGAGTTCCTGAGAAGCCACATATCCATTCCCAGGTTCCACTAAGTAGCTGTGTTCACACATGTAAAGGACCAAAGGCAGCATCTGGCCCAGGATTGGTGGGAATAGATGTTAGCTCACATTATTCTTGTGTTTAAGTATAGCATTCTGTATATCAAAACTTAGAAAAGCTTAACTGGCCACCTGGATAACTTGTACTTATAACAAAGCTGAAGGGCTCAGATCTCAATACAGGAAAGTTCTTACAGCCAACTGCACGATGTGTATGTATACTGAATGTTTAAAGCCAGGTAAAAGAAGGAACGTGGACAAAAAAAGAAAACAGTGCTCATATATGTATGAGTAAATGTCTGGCTTTATTGTGGTCAAACAATGGGACTTCTATCTTACAGGCTCAAAGTAGTCACCAAGATATTAGGAAGCAAGCTTCCTGTGAGCCTGCCCTGTGCAGCACCCTACAACCCTATTTCTAGCAATTTACCTCAGTGATCATATTCTCATAAGGGATCTCACCATCATCAAACCCTGATGGAACACCCTGACATGGACAGGATGGCTGGAGTCTGACGTCGGGTAAAGTAACTTGGAGAATCTGATGACAGATGTGAGCATATATATGAGCACTCAGTCCTCTGAGAGCTGTTATTAACCTGATACAAGGGTCTGGGGGCTGGTGTGGGGAGCACACCTCTGGCTCTCACTTAGGCTTTAGGGTCCTTGGGACTCCAAATGTGATCCTTTCCATGCTCCTCCCGCTGAGGAGAATGTGTCATGCACTATACAGCCACTGTGTGCCAACAGAGTCTACCCAAGGCCTGAACCACACATCACCTATCTATTGACAGCTGGCGCATTCCCTGGCTGTTCTGATAAGGCAGGCCATCCCCACGGGAGACATGCTATGGGCCATAAGGAACTAATTGGGCCAGCAGCCATATGAGCAGGTTCTTTCCCAGCTCGGCTGCCAGAAAAGCCTGAGGGAGGCAGCTAACATCTTGTTGGCAAATCAACGAGAGTCCTGCCCATAGACACAACCAGATAGATACAAACGTGCCCTGTTCTAAGCCTCAGCTCATGGTCATTTGTCATACAGCCACAGACAACTGACACATGCTCTGGGTCAGTTTTCTGGGATCCTACAAGCAAAGCCCCACAGACCAAGTATCATAAAATGGCAGGCACGATTGTTTCAGTTGTCAGGCCAGATCTCAAATCAAGGCAGTTCCCCCAAGCTACATTCCATTTGAAGACTCAGTAGAGGATCCCTGCTTGCCTCTCCAGGTTGTGGCCAGTAATTGTTGGTACTTCTGTTCCCATGTGAGTCTCTGTGCCTTAGTCTCCCTTTTCTTAAAAGGACACCTGTCCTGGGAGTTAGATAGAGTCCACCTTTATTGGGAATGACACATCTGAACTTACAGCTACTAAGGCCTGCTTCCACAGCACTGTGCAATCTGATGCAGACACCACTCCCATCAATGGCGCATCCTCTTGTATATAAAACTCTACACACTTCAGCCCAAGTCAGTGGCCAAATGATCCTAGAGGCCAGCCGGTGCTCTGCCTCTGGTAACACTGGCTATCATATGGAGAGGCCCTGTGGCTAAAACAGTTATCACAGTCAAGGAGTCAACAGGTTTCTTACATTAAAAGTGAACAGAAGTTAGTGAGAAAAATCATTTAATTCAGAAGATAAACCCTCAGAGGAGGTGGTTTGAAAGCCCCAAACATAGGTGAACGATGAACCCCAATGGTGATCAGAGACTTGGAAAGCAAAAGACACCACATGGGGTAATTACGATCTCATCATTTCAAATAAATGCAGTGATCACAGGGTGTGATGAACAGCCACTGAGGAGAGAATCAAGCCCCTGCCGCCTCTGTGAGAGAACATTCCAGATTCCCACCTCAGCATCTGCACCACCCACTCTTCATTCAGGAGCCAGCTGAGAACTCCTCCCAACTCCACCAGTATGCAGAAATGCCAGAAACCTCAGAACTAAGATGAGCTCCTGGAAAGGACTCAGGTCAGTGCAGTCTTCTGTGTAGCTACCAAGAAGTTTATGAGGCACCATGGCGAATTGAAAAGGATCATGCTTAGAAGTTAAATTTGATTTCCCATGGTAGGATATGAAGGGTCACACCCCAAGTACAGTACACAGACAGGATAAACGTCAGGACAATATTGCCAGGGAGGCAGCACCAAATCCTCCTTTTGGTGTGGGGCTGGTATTTGCGTGGTTCTAGGTGCTTGTTTCTGTGTATCTTTTCACATTTTCTGGTTCTTTCTGAATAGTATGTGGTGGCCATGTAGGTGTCTGTGTGTGTGTGCAGACACAGGGAAGCTTACACTTACTTTTCTTCTTTGACAGAAGGGAAGCGTTGGTGATTAAAATGACTTAAATGTTTAAAGGCATTCATCAGAATTTGGTCGATGTCTTCTGGCAAATCATTTTTATCCAATTTCCTATAATTGAATTAAACACTATGTTGTCAAATCATCCTGTCATATTTATTAAAAAAAAATTATCCTCAAGGAAACTCTTAAATCAATGAGTCCATGCTTCTTACAGAATGGAAGTCTCAAAACATCCCTTCTCTCTTTGTGCCAGATTTCCCAGGCAAATTTTCATGCCTCCTTATCTTTCTCCTTGAAGGCAATATTCCTTTTCATATATCACTGCAGGGAAACTCCAGAAAAGTGTGCAACAGCATGTCTGCAGAGCCAACACTGTACCTAGGAGCCCTTGCTCTGTGACACTTTGGCCCTTAGAAGACTCTCTGTATCTCTGCATTATTTCCAGGGGGTCAAAACCACCATGAAATAAGAAATCTCCTCAGCTTCAAATATGCTCTTGTCTCCACACGCACCTCAGGACTGAACATATTGCAGTTTCTTACTCTCCTCAGGACCAAGCATCCTGTAATCTCTTCACTCTCCTCAGGACCAATCATACTGTAATCTCACTCTCCTCACTCAAACACACTATGGTCTCCTCGTGGTCTACCTCATCTGGCAGGACTTGTGAGAAAAATCTGATTCAGTTGGGGACTTTTTTCACTTTCGGGGACTCTGATTACTCTGTTGGTGGCTTCACTACCCCCTTGTTTCTCAGTAGTAGGTGTGGTAAATGGGGTTACTTTAGATCCTCCCCACAAAACCCTAGTACCATCTCCTCTAGGGTAGCTCCTATAGCCAGCCCTAGGCCCTAAAACTAAAGGAGGGGACAATGTCCTGATCCCAGCCTGAGCTCAACTTTCCCAAACCACTTACGCTTTTAGCGAATTGATGCTGTAAGTGATGGAGAGACTGGCAGAATGCTTCTTCTCTTCCTTTAACTGATTATCATCCATCAGCTCATGACGAACCTGTCCAGGAATGTGACTGAATGTTACTTTGCATTCAAATAAGGAATTTGAGATTCATTCAGATTTTGTGTCTAGACATTATTTTATTCCCCCTATAAAATTAATATTTGTAATGAAGACAAATTCTCACTAAGTTCTATATATATTTATATATAATTTATGCTGATTCTTATACATCAAAATTAACAGATTGTAGACACATTGGGGGCATGGCACTATAGTAATTACTTATATTTCACAAGTTTTCTGTTAATCTTTAAAAAAATTGAAGCTGTTACAAAAGAAATATTTAAATAGTAATGAAAGGACTTCATATAGGAAGAACTGCCTGTTCTTTTGATTGTATTTTTCTTGTTTTGTTCACGTATGTATATGTTTTTATATTCTTCAATAAATGGGATTATTGTAGTTTTGTGTGTAGTCTCTGAACAATGACTTTTTAAGAATGCCACTTCTTGCCTTTCCTTTTAAAGTGTCCACTTACCATGACTGAGAATATATTCCGATACTTGTGGGGCACATGGGCTTTGATGAAGGGTGCAGCTGTCAAGCAGAATTTGGCAGCCTCCTCCTGTCTTCCGGCTTGCAGGTAGCATTCAAGAAGTTCCCTGTATAATAGAAAACAGCAGGCATTAGCCTTCTTAGCTGTCTCCTGTGGCAAATTTCTAAGAGCCAGGTTCTCGGGCTTTTGCAAACTCTGTGTTTCACAAACTTTCGCAAGTTTTCCAGTGAAGCACCTGACACTCACCAGGATCCATGGCAAGGCCAGCCGGAATGGAAGAAACTACTGCAGACAGCACAGGAACTATGCACAGTTTAATTACTAAGAACATTTCCAGACAACACTTTGAAGGAAGATCTCATTTGCATTAACTTTCTCTTAGAGGTTCCCCAAATGGTCACATGAAGGTACCCCAAGCCTGCAGACTGTGGTCTAGACTTGAGCTGACATCTTTGGTGCTGGGATCTGCATTGTCAAAAAGCCACCTGGTCCCTAGCTTGTAGCAAGATCCCGACAAAACCTGTGGAAGGTCCCTTCTTGGGCTAGCCGCCAGCACTGTGATCAGGTGTTTGCTAATAGCCTGTGGCTTCAGAGCAGCAACCCCAGAGATCCCACGCACAGCCCCTGGGAACCCAGATGTAATGCTCATATTGGCACAGATATTTGCCAAAGTGCCTAACAACATGAAAGCCAAAATGACAGCAGCAACAACAAAACCCCACTGCACTGTTTTAAAGGCATGGGCCAGGACTAGTGACACAGTTCTTTTGCTTTGAACCCTGATGTATCTCCAAGACCTGTTGCAATATCCATAGATTTCTAGAAAAGTCAGGAACCCAGCCCTTCCCTAGGAAGAGAAAGAGAGGTACATATGCCCTGGGTCATAATAAGTTTAGGACTCGCCCAGGGCTGTTCACGTTAAGGTCTACTGTCCCCACTCACATCATCAGCTCTGCCTGCCACTCCTTGTCCTCTTCTGTCTGGTTTAACACGGTGATGATTTGAGAGAGGCTGGGGATCACATACTGATGGTATCCAGGCTTGAGTAATGGCCGCACCATGTGCCAGTAGAGAACAGAAGCATTGAACACCAAGAAGTAATACCTAGGCAGGGAGTGGAAGTCAGAATGCTAGAGGCACAGGGCTGGACCTAATTCCTGGACCCATTCAGGAGGGAAGCAGAAGTGTGACCCATCACCATCAGGTACAGGCACCTCATTTGAGGTTATTTCTCTGCAATCTGCATCAGCACCAGGATGCAGAGCTACCCCCTGACAGCCCTCTTCCACATGAACAGTGGCTGTCTCACAATGGTGATGGCACGGTACCTGTCTGGACTAGGTTCCTTTCATGAAAATACAGTCATAGGCAAGGAAGGAAAGGATATGGAAAGCTTCCTGGAGGAGTGGCATCCTGCTGTGACCAGGAAGAAGTCCAAGAATCACCTAGGGGCCGAGTGGACATAAGATGGCCAGACAGAGTGTATTGAAGGTGGACGTGAGGGACTGACAACAAACTCCATGTCTGAGCATAAACCCTTGAGGAGTACTGAAGGTGTGTGAAGAGGCACTTCCCAGGCATCTCCCTCTGAGTGGCAGGGCATCATCTGCGGGGTTGACACAGAGGAGCTTCAAGGCTTACTTACTGTAGAGCCACTGTCAGGAGTGGGCAGCCCTGCCATTCTATCACTGACTGGCCATCAGATAGGCATTGCTGCTCATTACCCAGCAAGGAGGAAGGGAAACCAAGTGGCCAGCAACCAAAGCAGTGAGTCCTAGTCACCCCTTGGCCCATCTATAGTTGTCTCCAAGACCCTTTTAGTGGAGCATGGCCAGGAACTAAAGGCTGTCTTTGGAAACATTCATTCCGATAAGATCTCTGGTGCAGTGTCAGCTCCTGGCCCCTGCGGGGAAGATGTACAGGGCTGAACCCTGTCCCCTTGTTCCTATGCAGTGTGTGATCTGAGAAGGCCTTCAACAGATGAGCAGTGGGCACAGGCGGAATGAATGAAAGCTTCTTTTAATGTTGGGTCCCACTGCATGTGTGCCAATGTCAGTGTAGACCAACTTAACTTTTCAATAATTGAATTTGGGTTTGGGTGGAGGAAAGACAAGTACCAAATAGAAAGCTGTGCTAGAGTTTCGCAGAGCCAGAAACAAGTACAGGGGACAGGAAGAGGTGCAGAGACAGAGGATCACAGTCTAACAGAGGAACCCCAGGGTGTACCATTCTCCCTTCAGAGAGACTGGCCTCCAAAATCCAGGAACAATGGGGGTCTGGGGGACAGGTTGGGAAGGAGGCCATAGAGAAAACCCTTTGACAGCCAGTGACATCAACAAGTCCTGAGCACAGCAAAGCATGCCACTTCTGGGAAGCCAAGCCTGTGTCATAACTCCACTAAACACAAAACAAAAAGGAGAGGGATGGATGATAGTACAAATATATAGCATCACTTGGTACTTTGGGGCACCAAACTCTTATGTAATCAAGTGGAAGCAGGCAGTTCAGCATGCCTACCTCGGTTCGCCTTTTGCGAAGTTTACGGCCTTCATGTACTGAGTCACACAGTTTTCAAATTCCTCCTAAAACAGCACAACGAATACAAAGGTAAGCCACTTTTGCCACACAAGCACCCAGCATCGTGCATCTCCATTTCTGTCACCAAATGCAAACTGTTTGGCACCCCAACTTATGCACAGTTGGGGTACTGTGGAAGACTCTTCAGAAACCACAACTGGCTGCGTCCATGGGTGTCAGACTCTCCCAGCTCCCCCTCTGCCCAGCTCAGGGAGGGCTGTGGTAGAGAGATGACAGAAAGGCCATAGCACTGTTGCACAGAGGCTGAAGGTGAGACGGACTCACACCAGGCACTGGCAAGTGCTGAGTGGAGAGAGACGCACAAAAAGGAACGCTAAATGTTCTGCACCACTGTGGAGCAGAGTCTGGTTCCTCAACTCCATCTTACTTAAAAGCCACCCTTTTTTTAAAAAAAAATTTATGTGCATTGGTGTTTTGCCTGCATGTATGCCCATATGAGGATGTTGGGTATACTGGAACCAGAGTTACAGACAGCTGTGAGCTGCCATGTGGTTGCTGGGAATTGAACCTGGGTACTCTGGAAGAGCAGTCAGTGCTCTTAACTGCTGAGCCTCTCTCCAGCCCAAAAGCTACTCTTAAGACCTGCCTTGCTGCCATCCCTGGGGGTGGGGTGAAACAGGAAGGGGGCTGTTCTCACCAGGTTTTCCTCTGACTGTGGGCCACAAAGCTGAGCCCTGCACAGGTGCGCTCGACCCAGAAACTGAGTGACTGGCGCCTTCACTTTGAAGTACATCTGGATGCAGTCCTCACTCATCTCGGACTCCCCCATCTGTAGGACATTGAAGCCAGGAAAAATTGGGAATATGCCCAGAATGAACGGGCTTTGGATCACTGTGAGACTAGCTTGGTCATTCCTCTCTCCACAACACTCATCAGTGTCCCACCCACCCTTCTCTATGCCATTTACACCCAAAAAATGGGGGTGGGGGGCAGGTTCATTGTGTTCCAGTGCCAGCCAGGCCCAGGGCTCCACCTTGAGTGCCTGCTCTGCACACACCACGAAGAGGTCCGGGCTGAAGCTCTCTGAGGGGTCGAACTCCGACTTTCCCAGGTTTGCTGACTTGATCAGCTCATAAGCTCGTCGCAGGGCAGCTGCATCTATCAGGCAGAGAGGGGATCAGCAGAGGGGCCCCGCATGGGTGTGTCAGAGAGACACAGTCCCAGGGGGAGCCTTCCTCTGGCACAGAAACACGGGTCCGACTTCCTGGCCAGGCTGCCCACAGCCCTCCCAACTCAACAATCAGGCCAGGCTCAATAACTGTAACTACCTCATCACAGGAGGCCTTCTGTGCTATTCTACTGGGGTCAAAGGGTTCCCATCAGCAGAGCTAGGATGAGACCCACCTTCTTGGTTCTGGGCACGGGTCAGCTCCTGCGTGATGACCAGGTCCATGGCGCCTAAGGCCTACAGCCAGACAGCTGCTTCGCTGCTTCGCTGCTGTACCCGTTGCGGTTGCCTAGAGACGGACCCAGACTGAGGACGCTGGAGCTCGGGGCGGGACTATACTTGGGGGTACTTGAGGCCAGGAGTAGGGAGAGGGAAGGAGGCAAGAAGGGGGCGGGGCGGGACTGGAGGACACTGACTGAGGCCAGGTCAAGAACTCTTGAATGTTGAATTGGTACCAACGCCTTGCTTTCTTCAGTTTCCTCGCCAGGCTGCGCTCACCTCCCATCCCTCCACCCATTCTTCAGTGTCCCGCTTTGCTGCGTCAGGAAAAAATGAGCGCTCCACAAAGCTTTCCTGCTCTGGGCGAGCACGGGTTGGACGCATGTCCGCAAAAATCAACAGAGGATTTCTGCAGGAACAGGAAGGAGGGCTGCTGGTTACCGGCGCACAGGGAAGCCACTAGCCTGGGAAAGAGTTCCCCCTTTCTATCCTCAGGTGCCACCTGTGTCGGGTCTACATGTGACATCGATCTAAGCCTTTAGGAATCTGAGAAGTGAAGACTGGGCAGATCTGCCTCAAGCTGCGGTCTGGGCAAAAGCTCGAATTGCAAGGAATTAGAGAGGCCGTGGGGTCAGGGAGGGTGGGAGGACGCCTCCTAGGTTCTAGGGCCTTTGGGCAAGGACGACTGTCGGAGAGAACTTCCAAACAGACACAGTAGTCTTGGAGGTTCTAGCTGGGACCGAGCTGAGGGCTGCAGATGGGGCTGAGCTTCAGCGGTTGAGAAGCAATAGTGGGTGGGCGGCGATGGAGACCCCCGGAGCATCAGGTGAGCAGGCCCATAGATAAAGACAAAGCTGGCTCTAGAAGTCCAAATGAGCACTTAGCACGGAGTGCAGTCCAGAAGGACAAACGCATCCAAGAACTGGGAAGAAGCAACAGTCCCTAAGGCCACGCCTCCAGTGACCTACTTCCCCTAGCCAAGCGCCACCTCTCAAAATAGCGCCACCTTCTGGGGCTATGAGTCAGCACATGAGCCCGTGAGACCTTAACAGGCACAAACAGAAAAATCACGAAAGGAGAAACAGACAAATTAATACTCAAAAGTAAAGCCTTCTTATCATTGAAAGACTGCTAGGAAAATGAAAAAGTAGAGTACAAGACCAAGAGTTCAACAGATAACTCATAGACAAGTTTAAAAGAAGCTAAAGACTTGGATAGACACGTGACAATGTGAGGTCCGTGACTATTCAGCGAGCTGACGTGGTCACTAATCAAAAAAGACACCAAGAGATGCCTCCCACATTCAAATCCATCACTACAGCTAAAATCAAAAAGCCTGATGAGGACAAACAGCTGCATTTGCCACACAGCTGATGGCAACATAAAATGACAATCGCTGGAAAACCGTTAGCTCCAAGTAAACTGAGGCATAATACTTGCCTCATGACCCAGAAATTCTCCTCATAGGTAATTGTCCCGAGGGATGGATGCATATACCATTTGAAGTCCTGTAGAGTGTTTTATTCTCCTTTATTCATGATAGCCCGATGGTAGAAATGACCCAGATAGACAACAAAAATCAGTTACACAATGGGCTGTTGCTCAGGAATAAAAGAAACAGAGGAGGAGTTGATCTGAGGGAGAAGGGTGATGGAGGGAGGGACTTGGAGCAGTGGAGGGAGGGGAATCTGCAGTAGGGATGTAATGTATGAGAGAAGAAAAAAAGTTTGTTGAGTTTTAGAAGAAGAAGAAGAAGAAGAAGAAGAAGAAGAAGAAGAAGAAGAAGAAGAAGAAGAAGAAGAAGAAGAAGAAGGCGGTAGCCGGGCATTGGTGGAGCACACCTTTAATCCCAGCACTCGGGAGGCAGAGGCAGGTGGATCTCTGTGAGTTTGAGACCAGCCTGGTCTACAAGAGCTAGTTCCAGGACAGCCTCCAAAGCCACAGAGAAACCCTGTCTTGAAAAACAGAGAAGAAGAAGAAGAAGAAGAAGAAGAAGAAGAAGAAGAAGAAGAAGAAGAAGAAGAAGAAGAAGAAGAAGAAGGAACCTTGGCAGCCAAAAATACCATGATGAGTTCTGGCAGTGGGTCCAGCCCTGATAGCATCTGGTGTGTGTGTGTGTGTGTGTGTGTGTTATGTGCATGTTGATGAGCTGTAAAGGCTTCAGTTTGAGAGACTGGAGCATTACGCTCAAACTTACTGTCAACTAAGATTGATGGTGAAGTTCTTGGTGGTGGACACACATAGCACATGGTTACCAGATCTTAGAGGTTGGAGTTGGTCTTTTAGCTGGAGTCCTCTTGGTTTATGTTCATTTTACCTCCATGAAGGAACCAAAGGAAACCAAAAACCCAAGAGCTCCAGTAAGGAACCCCACCTGGAAGGCGGCGCAATGAGACTGCAGCTTCCCCTGGGCCCTGGGCAGGTCAAGGAATGAGATGTCTACCACAGGAGTTTTGTGCTGGGAAGCTGAGGTATCTCTGAAGTACTTTCTTACTTTCTAAAACTTAGGGATGCAGAGGGTAAAGGTCTGTTGGGGGCAGCCACCGGTGAGTAGGGGACACATATATGATTATGAGGGGGAGGGTTATGGTTCCAGCTACTGACCTGTATCACTGAAGCTTTGTCTTTCATATGGCCAACTAGGGAAGAGATTGGAATTCAATACAGAATTGAATATGGGTCTGTTTTGCACCATGAGGTGGGAAAATCCCATGGACCATCTGTGTGTGGGTGTATAATAAAGTTGGGTATGCCTGATACAGTTTTGAAACTGAAATGTCACATTTTTCCAAGGGTCCCAGAGCAGTATTCCACCTTACAGGTAGAAGCCTCAAGTCCCTCTAAGTTAACCATCTCTTCATTCTTAAGACAACTCTGTTGTGAGTCTCTGTTTAGTCACAAAGATTCTCCATAGTGTGTATACAGCAGTAAATATAAAGCTATTTACTCCCACCAAGGAAGCATCGCTTACTCATTATGTAATAAGATCTCAGTTTCCAAATCCAAGCACATCAAATATTAAAACTCATTTTTCTGGTTGCATAATAGCTATAAATATGAAGAATGAGACCCAAAAGATTTTTTTCTCACTAGACCTGTTTCATTTTGCCATGGGCCATGCGAGTCAACTCTCGACTCCAAGAGTGTGAGATTTTGAGGTTCTTTAATGTCATCCTTGAAATCCACTTTCCCTTCTTGCAGATTCCACCATTGTCCTTTGTCTGCAGAAGTGCTGGAGACAGAGCAGGGACTCTAGGCTGACAACAGAGACCCTGGTGTCAGGTTCTTCCAAGGTGGGGCCACCTGGGATTGGGGTTTGCTGGCTTTTATTTGAGTTGCTCCTCATACTCCTCTGTGGCTCTCAGATGCCCAGCAGCCACTAGCATCTACCCCAGCAGGAAGTCTTTAACACCCTTCCAGGCAGTCCTGAGGTCAGTATCTAACAGGAAGATAGTCACTAGCCTTTCTGATGTGAAATTTGAATTGTCCTCCACCGAGGAGACATTCCCACCCCTCCAGGCATTACTGGTTGTCCCATCTAACTCACCTTGGGTAGTGTTGAGTTAGCATGGGGCCATAGGCTATGACAGTGTCACTAGGCACTCTACTTTGGACGCCATTTACAAAGAGTGAACCCCAAGAGTCCCTACATATCCATCTAATGTGGTTATGGCTCCCTGACTCCTTGAAGGTTCAGTATTTTGCCAGAGCTCAATATGCCAAAGGGAACAGACACCAAGACTCTCCTGCCCATGCCAGCTGGTGAGCAAAACTCCAGAAAGTGTACACACAAGGTGCACCTGGAGTTCTAGCAAAGGCAAGAAAGGTCAGGAGGGACACTGGCCACTCTCAAAAGACTATAGTGCCATTGTCACAAAGTGGTTTCCAAAGTTGAAGAGGGAGGGTCTACGGACATAAGTGGCTTCCCCAGAGGGATAGAAAGATGACACTCTGATCCAAAGCACTGGCTCTTTTCCTCCTGACACAGTCCATCCAAACCTATCCAAGCCCATGCCTAAGGTTTACCTAGCTCACCACCTCCTGCACACATCTCTGCTGGTGGGCTGGAGCCTATCACTGGCTGGATGTCCGCTAGAGGAAATCAGTGGGTTGCTGGTCTGCATCTCCCACACTAGGAAGAAACAACTGTGGGGAAGGTACCCTCGGCTCACTGCAGTCAGCGGCCCATGGCTGCTTTTCATGGTTGTATATTCACTGTGAGAACCATTGAGTCTGCTTTGGAAATGGTGTGAGAATTCAAACATGAGGTATGGGCAGAACATTGGACTGGGGTGTTATGATAAATCTTTCCGCCAAAAGTCGCCAAGGCCCACCGCCAAGTGTGCGCTCTACGCCAGCCACCTGCCTGAGTTAGGGCCCAAATTAATGCACAGAGAGACTTGTATTAGGTACAAATGCTGCTTGGCCAATGACTAGGATTCTCGTCTGCTAGCTCAGTCTTAATTATCATAAATCTATATATTTTATAAGACTTATCTTATCGGATGCCTTATTGGCGTCCCTCCTTGCCGGTGGCTCACATCCCGCTGCTGGAGGAGGAAGGGGAAAAGAGCACTCTTCCTATTTCTCCTTGCTCAAATATGAGTCTCCTTGCTATGTCACTTCCTGCCTGGATCACCACTTCTCTACTACATTTCCCAGAATCCTCTTTGACTCCTAGTCCTGCCTAACTTTCTGTTTCATTGGCCAAACAGAACTTTATTAAACAATAAGATAAACATACACAGAAGTACTTCCTCCATCACTGGGGTGACCATAATGGGGACAGTCTGATCAGAGGCCATCAGGAGACACGGAGCTGGGATCCATGGCCTGTATCAGAGGAGGTCATGGGCATGCAGGGGTTACTCAGCCAATCAGTGGGTCCTCCAAGTCGTCTCCTGTGTGTGCTGAGTGCACATGTATATGTGAGTGTGTGAGTTCAAGGTGTGTGTGAGAATGTGGGAACATAACCGTGAGCTGTATGTGTACATGAATGTGATTATGTCGATGTGTGAGTTGCATATGAATGTTGAGCAATAATGTGTATGAGCACAAGTATGTGAATGTATACAGTGACAGTGTGCAATGTAAGTGTTCATGAGTGTGACTGTAAGAGTATGCATATGGCCTGCTGGCCCAGGAAGCAGAGGGCTCGTCCCCCTACCCTCAGATATGTGTGTGGGACCAGGCTCTGGATGGTGGGCAGAGAACAGGTGCAGAAAGCCCTGCTCCTCCCCCCAGACCAAATCTATACTTGGTCACCAGGAGGAAGAGTGGTTACTTTAGGAAGTTCGAGGGGTTTATGGAGCAGGAGGAAATTTCCACTTGGACTCCATCTTCACCTTTCTCAAGGAACAGTCCTGCTCTGGACGCCCACCTTCCAAATACAGAATGAAGATTCAAAACATCCTAGCAACCTAACACCCCAGCTTCCCCAAACCCTAACACCCCAACTTCTTCAGCATGCCAAAATCCCTAGCATCCCCAGGATCTCAGCATCCCTTTTCTAACTTTCCAACATCTTCAGCATCCAAGTGTCTCCAGTATCCACCATCCCAGCACACAACATCCCTGACATCCAGTATCCCCAGTACTCTGACACCTGGCATCCCAGCATTCTGAGTATATGGGGTATCTCTAACATTACAAACTTCTCAGAATCTCCAGGAAATGGTCCTATGGCTTCTGCCACCTTCTGCATTTCAATCTGTGTCTTTCTTCATTGATAAAATTTGTCCCTGTTGTCTCTTATTTACCAGTCTCCCTTCAAAACAGAATACGCTCAAATAGGCCACAGAGACCTTCTACTGTTCTTCTATTCCAGTGGGGCCCACCACCTTTCCTGGGTCAGCCAGGTACACACAGGGCACCAATTAAACATGGCATCACATAATGGATGATATTTTAGTACTGTGCAAGCATATGTAAAGATTTTATGGAAATGCTAAAAAAGCTTATTCATTATTTAGCTGACATTTAGACTACTTGGCTTCCTGTGTTTTCATCTGATAGTGTGCAACTGTCATTCGGTGCTTCTTGCTTTATCTCTACATCCTACAGTCACAGTATGGCTCAGGTGACATGTGCACAGCTATTCTGTTCTTGTTCATTGAAGTGGCAATGCATCACGTCCTGTTTTCTGGGCTTTTCTCCATCTCAGCGTCATCCATTTGCTCAACATCATTTACCAAGGGCCCATGTGGCAGCTACAACCACTGCAGCTATGGCCACTTCAAATCAGGGCTCCTAGTCTCAGCACGGAGACACACTGGGCTACACAGCTCTTTGGGAAAACTGCCATGTGCATAACAGGATGTTGACTGGAATTGACTGTCAGGAGCACTGTCCTCCCACTTGGGTTATAGCACCCCGGATGTTTGCAAACTTGGTGCAGACCTGCAATAGAGACCCTCAGGTTGTTTCAGATTGCACATCTATTTTTGTTCATTTGTTTTAAAGCACTTTAACTTCTTTGATTTTTAAAAATTATGATATAATTTCATCATTTTCCCCCTTACCTTTCTTCCCTCCACACCTTCCCATATAGCCTTCCTTGATCTTTTCAGATCCATAGCCTGCCTTCCCCTCATTAATTGTTGTTACATGTCTATATGTGTACACACACACACACACACACACACACACACACACACACACGCACGCACGCACGCACGCACGCACGCATGCACGCGTACACACACACACACACACACACACACACACACACACATTCAAAGATATAACCTGTTCAGTTTGAATAATGTTACCTGCATGTTTTCAGGTCTGGCCATTTGCTATAGGATAACCATTTGTTACACTCTTCCGGTGGAAGACTATTCCCCCTGTTCTCGGCGTTCCATAATTACCTGTAGCTCTTTGTGTAGCATTGGGGCCTCACGAGCTAGCTCGCCCCACCCTCATCTAGTGTACCACATCTATTGACGCTGGCCTTGTTCCACTCCTGTTATGCAGTCACGTTTGTGAGGCTGTGGGTGTAGCTTCTGACATCACTAGGAGACACAAACTCCCTGATCTGACTCTTATGTTCGTTCTAGTCCCTCTTCCTCAATGTTCCCTGAGCCTTAGGTGTGGGAGTTGTTTTGTAGATATATCTCTTAGGACTGGTTGTGGTTTTCTGTAGTGGTCTCTGTCTGTTGCAAAGAGAAGTCGCCTCAATGAGGGGTAAGGACTACATTTATCTGTGGGTATAAGGACTAATATTTAGAAAGTAGTTAGGGGGTGTGCTAATTTAGTAAAGTAGTGGCTCTAAGTTCTCATTTGAGATCTATGACTCTACCAGCCTTGGGTAGTTGGCTAGGTTTCCAGGAACAGGCATTATTGCCCTTCTGCTGATCAGGTCTTAAGTCCAATTAGAGGGTCATTGGTTGCATCACTGTCAAGGTGTGTGTGCCCCTCCCTACCTGCACCCTTCAGGTTACCATGGTCTGCAGGTCATTGTGGTTCATAGGCATCATAGCTGGGTAGGACTGTTAGTTGTTTCCCTTCTTTGGAAGTTTGCATGGTGCTTCTGGAACCATAAGAGGTAGTCCTCATGGAGGAGGCATTGAGTTCAGTTCCAGCTTAGGGGCCTCCAGGTCCTGTGTCTGAAGTGCATGTGTTGTCTTCAGCAACAGGACTTACCTTCTACTCTGGTCTCCCGTTGATTTTAAGGAAGAAAGAACTCCCCCTCCCCCTTAGGTTTAGCATCTGAGGACCTAGCAATTAAACCAACAAACAACAGAGTAAAAGGATACAGATTTTATTTGATGGTAATATTTTAATTTTTTGTGTGTCCTCAAGGGTCTCCAGAGAAGGAAAAGGAACACAAGGCAGCAGGTGGGAGGCCCTCAACAGAGGTGTAAAGTGTGGAAGCAGGAGACTAAGGAAAGGGGTCCTGGGGACTAAGTGCATGGGAGGAAGGGCTTATTAAGATAGCCTGTGGTGCCCCGGCATTGGTGGCACACGCCTTTAATCACAGCACTCGGGAGGCAGAGGCAGGTGGATCTCTGTGAGTTTGAGAGCAGCCTGGTCTACAAGAGCTAGTTCCAGAACAGCCTCCAAAGCCACAGGGAAACCCTGTCTAGAAAAACCAAAAAAAAGATAGTCTGTGGTCTGCTGTGCATCAGGGTGACACAGGAGTGGGCGGGGCTTTCCTTTCACCCATATCCTGGTTTCCTTTTGTGCACTATAATCCTCTAGTTATCTTGTCTATTTGTCAGTCTGTCTGTTTGTCAAGGAATTTACACCAGAGTTGTAGCAACACAGGCCCCTGTGCATCTAAAACTTTGTCAACATGGTTTAACTGCCCGCCCCCATGATGTATTGATTTCTATTTCCTCTGACAAGGAACAATGAGAAGGTGTCCTCACACCCAGTCTACACAAGTTGCTGTCAGATTCACTGAGTATCACCAGTGTGATGGGGAACATGTTTTCTCCCGGAGTTTCAACTTGCATTTGTTTGCAAATTATTTCTGTTAGGCTCCTGGCAAGTTTAGATGACTGTCAGGACTTTAAAGGCTAAGGAAATCACCACTTTGTGATATTTTTTCAAAGTATGTCTCGTGCTTTGTTGTTCTTTTCTTTGATTTTGCTTACTTTGATTTTTATCAGCCAAATTTTTAAAAATTAAATGTTGCTAAGTTAATCTGGCTGTTTCTGTCTCCCCAGGAAGACTTGCCTGGTTTCAACTCCCGGGGATTCTTAGGTCTTTGACAAACCAGTTGATTTTGGGGTGAGGAGTAAGCCAAAAGCCCATCTCCCACACACCCTGCCTTGTGTATTGTGGCCTGATTTCTTCCTGGGTCTCTGTGCAGGACTCACACACTGTTTTGTGCATTCTGTTCTGATTTCTTCCTGGGTGTCTATGTAGGGCTCATACACGTTGTCTTTCGTATTCTGGTTTGGTTTCTTCCTGCGTCTCTGTGTGGGGCTCACACTCATTGTTTTGTTGTTCCTGTCTCCAATATGTTTCTGCATCTGCTTTGCCAGGCTGAGCCTGTCCTGTCTCTGTTCTTAGCATCTTTCGAATCCATATTTGCATGTTTATGTAAATGCTGAGTCATCTGGTCTAGTTAAAATATATCTATAGAAAACACAAAACTGAAAACACTCTGTGACCTTTCCTTTAGAATGATAGATACTCAAGTATAGACTGACTGACACCCCTTAGGTGGGGACTCCTGCTCCAGGACCCCGTGTGGTGTCCCATTTGCCTGCTTTCCATGCACTTTGCTGATCTGGCATGGACTCTGAGGCTTGATTTGATACACAAGCTCCTTCCCCCATTTCTCCTCAAGCACCATGCTTGAAATGGGCTCTTGCTGTGCTTCTGTTCTGCTGTGCTGGGTTCAGAGGCCACGACTGTGTTCCTAGAGGTTTCCTGGATTCTACTAGGTAGGGAGGCTGCTTTTCAGTCTCATGAGGCACAGGTGTGTGTTTGGGTGAGTGTGCATATAGATGCATGCATATATATGTGCATAAGCACAAGTATTTGTTTCTGTGGCTGTGGGGGCCATATTCAGGGTAGCCCCTTCATCCTGGGGATGCAGCCAGGCAAGACAACAAGTCGGTGTCTGGGCTGGTCACTTGAGGCTGCAGCCAACTCTCATCATAGGGAATGGGGGGTGATGCCAGTGCAACTCTGTCCCCCCTTCCCTGTGCTTCCCTCTGGCTACTGGCCTGCTTTCTTCAGGGAACATACATAAATGAGTTCATAGCCTGACAGTTTGGTTCCACTATCAAAAGTGGCCGTGTGAAAGCTACAGGGAAAGGGTGGAATCCAGCTGTGTCCAAGAGGGACTTTTCTGAGATAATAGCAGAGGGCCTCTTCCATTAGTGCAGGAGCTGGGTCATCCCTTCAGGGTCTCTTTAGCCTCAGAAACATTTTTGTTGTGTTTATGTGGCATGTGCAGGGTCTGAATGAATGAGAGATGGGGGTTGATATCTAATAGATACCCAGAAAATGGGCCCCTGTCACTTAGTACATTCTTGGTGCCTCTGGCCTTGCCTTCTGAGATTCTGACTACAGAGGCTCCAGTGGGATGCCTGCATGCTCAGGGTGTTCTTGGTGACCAACCTGCAGGAAGACAGAACCTTAACCAACTACCATCCACCAATTCAGGCCACTCCTGGAGGCATGGGCCTATGTCATTCTTGGATGCCCATCTAGGACCTCTCCCCCTCACTCACAGCCTAGGAACTGAGGCCACTTCCTGTTCTCCTAGCATCAGGGCACAGCAGGCAGCTGTTTCAATGCAGATCCAGGTGACTGTGACAGGATGCACTGATCTGAGAGGAGGATGTCACAATTCTACCCCCCCAAGCTGGAAGAGACTAAAGTGGACTATGGATCATAACCCCACTGTCTGGTAACAGGCAAGTAAAGGACATGCTGAACTGTTGTGCTTGATGCAGTGGACTTTTGGACACTTGGAAAGTGCCTGGGAGGATCCTGTGGTGCTCATACCAAAGAATATATAAGGGGTCTTGGGGTTTCTTTTGAGGAGGCAACCTCAATTGGGCATAGAGGAAGGGGGGCAAGGTGCCAAGCTGTCCCCGTAGTACCGGCCCAGGATGCTACTTGAATATACAGCCTGGATGTCCTAGGCTAGGGGCTGTCTGGCCATGCTTCTGATATCATGGGACTAGGACTGGAAATGCATGGCTGTTCCAACAGCAGTGCCTTTGGAACAATTATACCCTTCAGGGAAGCACCTTGTGCAACTTGGTTTGCTGCACCACTTGCTTGCTTTTATTCCCAGAGGACAGCCACCTTCTTTGTGTGCCCTGGATCCTCTCCCCTCAGGGAAATCTTGCCCCTCTGAATCTTTTAGTTATTTGACAAAGGTATGTTGGCATCATCCAACCCTTCATAGACAAGTATCTCACCATCGTTTTATCTCTAAGGTCTACCCAAGCTTAGGTGGTGAGATCAGGGGTCACCTGCCTGTGGAGTGGGGGCTTCCTATGGATCTAAGGGTGATCCTCCAAGGAGTCATAGTCAAGTGTGTGGTGGCAACCATGAAGACTTAGAACTTCCCTCGGGACTCTAGAGTGTGGAGGGTGCACCTGCGTGTGGCAAGGTGAACAGGTGACGCCTGAGATGGCCTTGGGGCCCCTGCTGGATCCCCTGCAGGCTGAAATGTATAAGCAGGCAGGTTCTGGATTGGGCTATGCAACCTTAGGAGCAGGCATGCCAGGATGGGCGTCATGGGGTCTGAGACAACAAGGCAAGGATGACAGGAGGCCTCGGGAGGTGATGACCAGGCTGTCACGGCCCTTTGAGAATTCCTTTGTGAACACTGGTCACTGGGGCTCCTGGCTAAACCAGCCTGGGCTCTGGGGGCCTTGATGCTGCCTCCCAACCTCTGTGTTCTGCTTTCACCAAAATCCCCTGAAGGTGTCCTAATGTGTGTGGATACTATGGACATCTGGGTCTCTTTGACGACATGCCCACAGTGAGTATGCAGCATGCTCTTGCTGTCCAGCCAGATGAAGCTCGCTGAGCAGCTTGCTTCTGGAAAGATGCTTCCCACTAGACTGGAGATGCAGGTCCCCTTCCCAGGGGATGATCCCATCATCAGCCCCAGGCTCTCATCTCGGGCAATGCCTGGATCACTTAGCTTCTCAGAAGTGTCAATCAAGATGACCCCCTTCCTGAAAGGGCCGGTGTCCTCTCAAGGGCCAGGCCAAGTGAAATAGGTATTTCTAATGTTACAGTGTGGATAGTCTGAGTGAGAACCTTCCTGCTTAGTGATCATGTGGTCAGGTGAAGCCATGTCCTGACCCAAACCCAGGAGGGACCGGGTAATGCACAATCTGACCGTTGTTGTCATGCCCATGAGCCATCTATGTCTCCCAAAGGGCTGCTATATGGGATGAACAGGGCATGGGCAGAATGTGACTGGAGGTTTGGAGGTCGGGGGAGGTGGGGGGAAGTAAAGGGAGCTGGGGACAGATCTCCAGCCACACAGTTCCTACAGGTTCTGTCACATGGATGCCCTCATTCTTAGTAGAAGGAGTTCCCAGCTAATCATCCAGCCTGGGCCCCAGCCTTTTCTCATAGGCAGCAAGGTCTCCAAAAGCTCACTGTGGCTGTGTTCCCTACATCACTAGCATCACTAGTGTTAACATCACTGTCTCCTCCTGCAGGCAAGAGTGAGGCATGTGCCTGATGCTGAAGAAGATGCCTTGCCAAGGGCACTCTGCTCCCTTGTGCAGGTCTGGAGACCCTGGGCTTGAGCCACAATCCTTGGGACACCACATGCATCCCTTATAGTCACGTCCTCACTCATGAGTTCAGATTTGGGTCTAGCAGTGGCATTATCTGTGTCTACAAGCAAGAACAAAGCCAGACAGAACTCTGT
Organism: Cricetulus griseus; assembly: GCF_003668045.3. Classification (NCBI taxonomy): domain Eukaryota; kingdom Metazoa; phylum Chordata; class Mammalia; order Rodentia; family Cricetidae; genus Cricetulus; species Cricetulus griseus. The sequence goes on along the minus strand of NC_048596.1, from coordinate 61,265,668 downwards.
GCTGCCCAGAGGATGGGGAGAAGTTCCAGGGGCACTTGAATTTGGGATTTTTATGTTTAAGCCTTTAAAACAGTAGAAAAGATGACTTTTTCTAGTTAGTGAGATCAGCAAATGGCTTGGAAATTTTTGAAATGTCTTGACTGAGATTGACTTTAGTTCCATTTCTAAGGGCTTGAGCAAGAATGAAAGGCTGTAATGACAGCATGCCAGAAACGTCACTGCACAATCAAAACCAAGGCCTTAATGACTGTTTCCGGGCAAAGTTCTCCCATCCTTGGCCTTGGTTTGAGAGTCCTGAGATGTACGTGAGAGAGGGCGTGCAAGCGTGCCTAAGCAAGGGTGGGTACGTGAGTTTTGTGTATGGGTATGTGTGTGAGCACGTGTGCACAAATTTGAGTGTATGAGTGTGAGTATGCAAGTTTGTGAACACGTGGGTGTTGGGCATGCTTGAGTGTATGTGACTGTATACGAAGGGCAGTTTCAGTTGTCACCTTGATGCAATCTAGAATCCCTGGGAAGTGAATCTCAGTGGGGAGTTGTCTAGATGAGGTTGGCACAAAGGCATGTCTGTGGGGGATATCTCGAGTGTATGAATTGAGTTGGGAGGATCCATCCACACTGGGTGGCACCATTCCCTAGAAAGAAGATCCTGAACTAGGTAAGAGTGGAGAAAGTAAAGTTAGCACCAGCATGTACGTATTAATTCACTGCCCTCTGCTCTTCATTGTCAAGGTGGCATGGCTAGCCATCTCAATCTCTGCCACCTAGGCTTCCCACAATGGTAGACTGACCGTAACCCAGAATTATGAGCCAGATAAACCCTTTCTCCCTAAAGCTGCTTTTGTCAACAGCAAAGGAAATGAAACTAAGACAGTAAGTATAGATGTGGTTGATACAAGTATATTGAAAGTACATGCCTGAGGGCGTGAATACATAATAGTGGGCATAAGTGTGTGCATGAATGTATGTATGTATGTGGGTATGACACACGTATGAGTGAGTGAGTGTACGTACATTGGGGTACATGAATATGAGTGTGTGGTGATATTTTGTTTATACTCTAACAAATAAAGTTAGCCTGAAGATCAGAGGGTGGAGCTAGTCACTAGCTAACCATTGAGGTCTGGAGGTCTGTACAGACAGACAGGAAGTGAGATGGCTGGGTGGAGAGAGGGATGTAACATGAGAGGAGACAGGAACTCGGTCTCTTTTCAGTCTGAGGATTTCGTAGAGGTAAGGACTCTCTAGTGACTGGTTGCTCTGCTTCTCCGATCTTTCAGCTTTCACCCGCTAATATCTGACTCAGGGCTTTTATTATTAAGACCTATTAGAACTCGGGTTACATGAGTGTATAAACGTAGGTGGGTTTAGGGGGTATGGGTGTGGAGTACACATGGGTATGCAGTGTGAAATATGAGTGTGGGGTGAGCGTTTATGTGCACATGTGTGTTCAGGTCCGTGTGAAGCTCCCACTTCTTTGTAAACACACACCAAAGCAGATACTCTGTTCACACCTCCTTAGTTAATGTAACTTGATTTGGCCTTGTCACAGACACCAGCCTGGCACATGACCTCAGAGCCAGGCAAAGGCATTCTGAGGAGCTGACACCAGTCCTCCGGAAAGTACCTGGGGCGGCACTGGAGGTACGCTGTGGATATGAATCTTCTCCCCAGTGAACTGGAAAATGGAAATGGCGCCTCTATTCATTTTAAACAATGACATCAAGAGGGTCTTGGGAAGAAGGTGTCTCCCTGGCAGCCTTATTACCGAAATCTGGGAGAACCTTGCACTATTTGCTGAAATATTCATAGAAGTATGAAAATTTAAGCATTAGTAATTTGTTCTGTATTCATTATTTATTAAGCTTATTTTTCCTTTTGGCAAGGCAAGCCTGATCTTTTCCAAGAAAACAATGGGCAAGACAAACAGCCCTGGTATCTCGAGCCACTGAAATTAAAATTTAAATGATCTTCCTGTCCAGTGTGAAAACAAAATAAAGATGTTTACAATTGCAGACGGATTGGAAGTGGAAGGAGGTGGCAGAGCACCTGGCTACTCATTTCACAAACATGAATTTCATTCCGATAACTCCCAGGATTGAGTCTGGGGCTGATTTACATCTGGATTTTTATCTTCACTTCCCAGGGGACACCCAGAGCCTGCTAATTGCTCATCCCTTTCTGCTCCTCTGGTGGACTGCATGGCAGGGAGAGACAGCTCTGCCACCTTCAGAGGACCCAAGAAAGCCTCTCATAGATGGATGGGCATGGCCCCAGGACGAATGACCAAAGAACTCTGCACCAACTGAACCAGCTGCATTGGAGAGTTCCCATAGCTCCTTGTGTAGACTCTTCCTTGTCAGCAGGAAGCAGCCATGGGAGCCTATGGGCCCTGGTTTCCTGGGCTGCAGCAGCAATGGCAGAGTTGGGGACTGAAAGCAGCACACATTTATTCCTCCCAATCCAGGTGCCTGAAACCTAAAATCACAGGCCAGGAAAGGCGGCCCCTCCCTTGATGCCCCAGTCTTTGTTCCATTTTTCTGTGTCTGTCAGGGTTTCACATGCCTCTCACAAAGACATTCCACCCAGGGCCAACCCTAAATGCAAGCTGCTCTTACCTGACCTCCTCTCTGAGTAGGTCACAGCACAAAGCAGGAATTGGAACTTCAGATCCACCTCCTGAGCATAGTATAATTCACCATCCCAGTGATCACACACTTGGGAAAAGTGGGCTTTAGAACTGCTAAGGGCAGCCGGGCAGTGGTGGCACATGACTTTAATCCCAGCACTCCAGAGGCAGAGGCAGGTGGATCTCTGTGAGTTCGAGGCCAGCCTGGTCTACAGAGCGAGTTCCAGGACAGCCAGAGCTGTTACACAGAGAAGCCCTGTCTGGAAAACAAAACAAAACAAAAAAACTGCTAAGGGCTTAATCTGGGCTTCAAGACTTTGATAAAAATTAGGAGACTTGACTGCAAGAGGACAGAAACATAAAACAAGATGCTGATGTGAGCAGGTCCCCAGTGAAGCTAAACATTTAGACTGTAGCCCAGGTGGGAAAGGGCATCGGAGTAGCTTGTCTCAGCCTTTAATGGGCCATACAGCCTCAGGAACCAACCCTCCATGACTGTTCTCCTGTCTGAGTCTGTGCTGAAGAGACTCCTCACAATAGAGTCAGGGAGAGTCCTGGCTTCAGGTTCTGCAAGCAACTCCTCTACATCATATGATAATCTTCTCACACTCTCCTCTCATCCCAGCCTAACCTGTAACCCGACTCCACAAGCATGGCACCAGGGCTAGACCTGAGGAGAGGAGAGATCAGGCTGATAACTGCACTTTGCCAATTTGTTGCTAAACACTTCACTGCTACATTTCCAAACAAGGACATATTTTTTTTTCATAACCAAAGTACAGTTATCAAAATAGAGGGAATTAAAACCAGAGAAAATGACTAGCACGAAGACATTCAGATGCCACTTGGCGTCAGAGTGTCCTTCATAGCTTTCTCTACATTCTGGGTCTAATCTAGGACCATGTGGCCCATTTTATCTTCATATCCCTAATTTTGAATTGTGGGCTTTCTTTTTCAGCACTGCTTTGTATTACTAGACTTTGAAAGCTTTGCAGAGTGCAGGCCAACTATTTTTTAGAGGGACAAGTCTGAGCTCACATTCAGATTTTCCATTTCATTTCATCCGAGTTTAGGTTAAATTGTGCTTTTCATGGAATCTTCCAATTTCATTTTATGGTATGCACTTTTTAAATTTGCTATAAAATAACTTATTATATCCTCTAATTTCCCTTGAATGCACTCATTTTTTTTAATAATCAAATTTTGAGGCTGGAGAGAGATCACTGGCTACTTTTCCAGAGGACCTGAATTTGAGTCCTAGAACATGGTGCTCTCTGTCTGTAACTCCAGTTCTAAGGATCTAATGCCTTTTTCTGGCCTCCTCAGGCATCAGTCATGCACACTGTGCACAGGCATACATACAGGAAAATACCCATATGCATAAAAATAAATAAATAAATAAATAAATAAATAAATAAATAATTTTGGGGATAGCTCAGTGGGTAAGGGCACTTGCTGTCAAGCCTGACACTCTAAGTCTGATCTCTAGAATCCATGTGTAGAAGGAGAGAATCAATTCCCACAGGTCCTCCTCTGACCTCTACACATGTACTCTGGCATATGTTTAAGTAGGAAAACTGTGGTGGTTTGAAAGAAAATGGCCCTGAAAGGAGGTGGCACTATTAAGAGGCATGGCCTTGTTGGAGGAAGTGTGTCACTGTGGTGGCAGGCTTTGAGGTCTCTTTTCTCAAGCTTCAGTCAGTGTGACAGTCAGTCAACCTCTTGTTGCCTGCAAGATGTAGGACACTCGGCTATTTCTCCAGCTCCATGTCTGCCTGCTCCTCACCATGCTCCTCACCATGATGGACTGAACCTCTGAACTGTAAGTGAACACCCCCAATTAAATGTTTTCTTTACAAGAGTTGCTGTGGTCATAGTGTCTCCTCACAGCAATGGTAAACCCTAAGATAAAAATAAAATTAAAAGATAATTTAAATTTGAATCAGTTTAGTTCCTTTTTCTCTCTTCCCTAATTGTTGAGTTCTAGTCTTATTTTCATTGATTTCTTAATGCTTCTTATTTGTCTAAATGTAATCCTAGGAGGTTATGACCTTGGCTGCATAGTTTTGGTTAGTGATGTGACAGTTAGGGCTGCACAGATAGCTAGAACAAACAGGATTCCTTCCCTGTCTATGAGAGTGTGCACTCTTTCCTCCCTCTCCACAACTGGATTCCAGGAGTATGGTTCAGTGCTTAGCTGTGGGTGCCTGTTTCTGCTTCAGACAGCTACTGGATGAAGGCTCTAGGAATGGTAACCAAGGAAGACATCAATCTCATTATAGAGGAAGGGCATCAATGGCATCCTCTCCACTACTGCTTAGATTCTTAGTTGGGGTCTTCCTCTGTGGCTCCCCTATCATTTCCCCTGTGCCAGACCTCTCTCCATACCTGTACTGTCTCCAGTTGTGGAGAGGGAGTGGGGATGAGCAAAGAAGCCAAGACAGCGCTCCAGAAACAGTAGACCTGACCTAGTGAGAGCATGGAGACCCTAGTCAGAAAGCTGGGGAAACAGCATTGGACCGAACCAAGCCCTCTGAATGTGGGAGCCAGCTAGGAGGCCAAGGCAGTCTATGGGACCTCTAACAGTGGAGCCAGTCTTTTAACCTAGAGCACAAATGGACTTTGGGAGCCCATTCCCTATGGAGGGATACTGTTGCAGCCCAGATACAGCAAGGAGGGCCTAGGCCCTCCCCCAAACGATATGACAGAGTTTGAAGGTCCCTGGTGGAGGGCCTCACATCCCTGGGGAGGAGTTAGGGGATGGGTTGGGGGGATGGTGGGGAACTTGGGAGGATGGGGGGGCAAGGGAATAGGGCATGAATATGTAAATATGAGTAGTAATTAAAGAATTTAAATAAAAAATAAAAAAATTTAAAAACCATGGTTAAAAAAAAAAGATCCACTCTCACCATTGTGGGTGAGCGTCACCCAAACCATAGAGCACCTGAACCAGACACAAGGGTAGAGGAGCACTCATCCTTCTCTGAGCTGGAAAACCCATTTCCACAGACATCAACCTTTGTGGTTCTCAGCCCCTTGAACTTCAACTGAATTACCATCTGCTCTACTTATCTTTTATCTATCACTTCTCTACTAATTAACCTATCATCTAACATCTGTCTATCTTTTACTATCTACCAGTTCATTTGTCTCATCTATCTCTCTACCTATCATCTATCTACTTATCTCTATCTACTTACCTATCACCTGTATCCATCTATCATCTATATCTATCTACCTATCATCTTTATCTATCTCTATCAGATACCTAGTTATTATCTATATCTATCTATCTATCTATCTATCTATCCATCTCAGTATACCTGCCTACCCATCTATCTGTCCAGTAGTCAGGTTTCTCTGGAACACCTTGCCTAAAATAATTGATTTTAAATTTCTATTCTTTAAAACGATCCAAGTAAGATGACCCATAAGAGGATTTTGAATGTTCACTATAATTTTTAAATATTTATAACTTTTATTTTATTTTATTTGACCCACAGGCCATTCCTAAGTGTGTCTCCTAATTGCCAAATGTCTGGCAGACAGAAGATTTTCCTAGATATCTTCCTGGCACCAATTTTTAATTGAATTCTACTGTGATTAGAGAGCATTCAATATGATTTCAATATCTTAAAATTTATTAAAATTTTATTTTGGTGGAACATATCAACTGTGTGGGCAAATGTTCCGTGTGCACCTAAGATAACACAATCTAAAGTAACCACGAGTGTCCTGTGGGAGCTATGGGGCCCATGGACGGGGGTGTTAATTCCTTTCTCCTGTTTCAGCTATCTGTTCTATTGATAGTAAAAAGGCTCGTCTGGATCTATCCCATCGTCATTGCAAAGTCCTATGTTTCTTTTCAACTCTCAGTTGTGGTGATGTATTATTTATGATTTATTAAAGCTTGCCTGAGGATTCAGAAAGCAAAATCAGTCACACAAAGCCATAGAAGCCAGGAACACACCTTTAATCCTCAGACTCAGGATTAAGAGGTAAACGTAACTCTGTTAGTCCAAGGCCACACTGACTACACGAAATTGGTCCAGTGCTAAAGAAAAACATCCGGCACAAAGGTGATCTCAGCATTTGGGATCACATGCCTCTAATTATAGCATTAGCAAGATATATAAGGCAGGAGCAGGGTCTCAGAGCAGGCATTCATTCTCCAGCTACACTGAGGAAAGGAAGACATTGAAGTCTTAGGATTCTCCAGCTGAGGAGAAGCAGCAGTCTGAGGCTTGGTGGAGCCAGGATCACCTTCTAGTCTGAGGTAGGGTAAAAGCCTGTGGCCAGCTTACTTTTCTGATCTTCAGCTTAAAGTTTGAACTCCAATATCAGTCTCTGGGCCTTTTATTTTTTGTGCTACACTCAGTTATTTCTTTATCATTTATAACTAAAAACCATTTGGGCTTATATTTTAAGTGATTCTATTGGGGCATACACATTTATGGTTTGTATGTCTTATTGATGAACTGACCCTTTGCCTCTATAATATTGTCTTAAATCTGTTTTGTTTCTGATACTGAGTAATTAATATTAATTTACTGTAGATTACTTTTTTGTTCATTATTGGCATTTTTGTCCTTTTTTCATCAAACCAAACTGTATTTAAAATATAGCCTGAAGGTTGAAAAGCTATCTCAGCTGTAAAGAGCCTGGATTGTTCTTATGGAAGATGAGTTTGTTCCCAGCACTCATAATGGGAGGTTCACATCCACCTGCAATTCCTGTTCTAATGCCCTCATCTGGCCTTTGAGGACGCCTGCACACACACACAGCATGGCCCCCACATAAATGAAAATAATAAAAAGAAATCTTTAAAATGGAGCCTCTTATACTGCAAAGTTTTCATACTGGCCATATTTCTTTGAGTTTTTTCTAGTGACTTTCTCACGTCTTCGGGGACTCCCTATGCATGTATGCATTAGGCCACTTAGTCCCCTCCGTTACTGACAAAATACTTTCTCTTTCAGAGTGAATGGTTTCTACCAGTGTAGAGATTTAGGCCTGCTCATGAGTCACTGGGCCTGCTGGCATGGATGAGGCTGAGTTGGAGTTGGGGCTCTGTGTTCATGGCAATGAACAGAGCCCCATTCTAGAAGGCTGGTTCACGGGAACTATGGAAAAGCCATTTTCCCATCCTCTTGAGGCCAGGTCTCTCTGCTTCAGAAGCACAGATTGTGACCTGTTAGTTCTCCCAGAATTCCAAGGAGCAAGGTGCAGGAGCCTTGAACCATTCTGCACACTTTGTGGGTACTTCAAGCACACACTATCCCTGGCTACAAGATGCTGTACAACTTTATCAAAGGGAGGTGGCTCATCCAGCCTGTGAGACAGGGTCTGGGCATCCTCAGATCAGGACCCTGCTAGTTGGAAGCATGTTCTGTGGCTTCCCTGTGGCAGGATGGTGTCCTGGTGCTCATGGCTTCCTGACAGCATTCTCATCCTCAGATGGAGACGATCAATTCCATCATACACATTCAAAGCTTCATGTTCAGGACACACGGCACTATCTGTGCTGATCCCTGGAAGCTGCAGGCTCAGTCCTCAGCCCAGGCTGGGCAGGCCTCTCCCTTGTGCCCCACTTAAGTGTATCTTACTTGTCCCAGGTTACTGCTGGGTTCTGACACTGCGAGTAGCCCCATACCTGTAGTGGATACTGATGACCACCAGGTGGCGACAAAGGAAAGTAACAACCGGTCTGGGCTGACCTGGCATCTGTAGACCTCCCTTCCTCTTCCTTTCCTCCTTCTCTCTGTTTCTTTCCTTCTCTACATCCACCCTCCTTTCCATTTCTGTTTATCTGTTTCTGTCTTCCTCCTTCCCTCCCTCCCTCCCTTCCCCCCTTTCCTCCTTCTTTCCCTTCCTTTCTCCCTTCGCCCTGCCCTCCCTGCCTTTCTCCCTTCCTATTTTTAAGGGTTTACTTAGACTTAGCAAATATCCTGCTTTTAGTTACATAACTGCCCCCCCTCGCAGCTGGACAGATCTGTGTAAAAATAACACTTGTCAGGCATGATTACCTTCCTGTCCTCTGAGCCAAGTTGCCTCACCTCCCTGCAGAGCTATTTAAAACCAGGCAAGAGACAACTCTTCATCCATAGGCTTTGAGGCTACCGAAGGCCTTGGGCAGGGCGGCACAGGGGCACCTTCACCTGGCCACCTGGCTCTGGCTGAAGCCCCTGGGAAGAAAGGGGGTGTTTAGATTCAGTCAGAAGAAGACACAGATGAGGCTTGCATGCTTTAGATGTCAGTGAGTCTGCGAGACAAGAACTAGGCCTGGTGGAGGTGCTAGGGGTGTGGCTGAGAACTGAGTGTAGGTATGTCAGCCAAGTACTGGGGGCACAGGAACATGGCAAGGGCACCTCTGTTCTGCTGTCAAGAGCTGGAAACTAGAGCAGAAATGAGCAGGCCTAGAGGTAGACCAGCGCGGGGCGCATCCCCAGTGTGGCAGGGACCTGGATCTAAGTAGGTTGTCAGAGGTACCCTGAAGTGTAGCATGTAGCTGTAGCCTGCTTGCCACCCTGGGAAGAGCACAGGTGAAGAGCCCTTGAAAAGCTAGGTGAGGTTCTGCAGAGCCTGAGGGGGGTGGCTGAATGCTTGTCCACAAGCCTGTCACTTATACTGAGACATTTCAGGGTAGCAGCCCAAGATCTAATAGGAGCTCAAAGGTTGCCCTTATTTCCTGTAGTCTCTGACTTTATAACCTAAGAATCTGCTATTCAAAGGAAGGCAGGAGTTAGCTGGGGCTCCAGATGTCTACTTGGGACAGGACTGGGCCCTGGAAAAGAAAAGATCATGATACAGAAGCTGTGGTCTCCCTCAGTGGGGCCCAATTTGTGAGCTGATTTGACCCCATTCATGGCCAGTCTGTAAGGTGTCAGAGCTGTGGCTTGCAGTCGAGCCCCAGTGAGATAGTTTCATATTTTACTGCTGTTGTTAAGCTAGAGAGTCACTGTCCCAGTAACAGGCACACCTTTTCTTGGGTCCTTACAGATCAGTGGTCTCCAGAACTCTTCTCATCCACAGCATTAGGGCTTCCCCAGACCCAGACCCCTCTCCTTAAATACTGGCAGCTAATTTTCCCCCAAAGACCTGCTGTCTTGCAATGAGAGGCCATGGAAAGCTGCTGTTCCAGCTTCTTCCAGACATAGGGAAGTCTGAGGCCATCTGACCATCCACCTAGGCTATTTGCTCTGGGGGAGACTATGCCTGCCATCAGCACCCTTGGAGTCACTGGGCATCACTCATGTTCTCAGATAGGCTTGTGCATCGTGGGACCATGATGAGCTGTTTTCCAAACTGTTCCCAGATGGTACAGAATTTCTGGACTTCCAGGTGTAGGTAGCCAGGTTCTTGGAACATCTCAGGGTAGGCATTCCCTCTGTGAAGATGCAGGAGAATCCTGAAGAGGTTTCCCAATGAGAATAGACCGTCTAGGATTGTCTAGGGGCTCTAGCCACTGAAATCACCTGGGCTGGGAAAGTAAGTGATCAGATGACCAGGATGACCAAGCAAAGGAATGCACATACATGTTGGTGCGCGCGCACGCGCGCGCGCGCGCACACACACACACACACACACACACACACACACACACGCACATACACACACATGCATGCACATGCACACATACACACACACACAGGTACATACATGTACATAGCTACATACATGTACATACAGATATATTCATATGCTTAGCACACATACACATAAATGATAAATGTACATACACATGCACAAGCATATTTGTGTGTATACATATGCAGCCTCACACATACCTGTGTGCACATGTCTATATAGACACATAACATGCATGCATGCATGCACACACTGCAAACAGACATCTAGATACCAACTCAGGGATGAAGATGGTAAAAGTACAAGGTGAATGCAGGATGTCTTCTTGTTGACTTGGAAGAATTGCTACAGCACCTGAACTGGCCGTCTTCCTTGAACCTGCAAGAATTCAAGTAGAAGGATTGGGACACCAACCAACCCAGCCACATAATCTTCAATCTACAATCAATCTGTCCTACCTAGGGGCTTATTGGGGTAAGGATGGCCTAGAGATTGAGGTAGTGGCCAAAGAATGACTGGTCTAGCCTAAAACACACACGAGGAGAGTAAGCCCACCCCTGTCACTGTCTGGAGCACCAGGACCCACAGGCTGGATGACCTGGAGACCTAGGATCGAACCAAACATGACTGAAGAAAAAAAAAGTCAAGTGAAATAAAAAATTTTTAAAAATGGAGAAAAAGAGAGAAAAATGTCAATATAATGATGCCTAACGACATTCTGCTATACTCATAGATTGGTGCCTAGCCCAATTGCCATCAGAGAGGCTGCATCCAGCAACTGATGGAAATAGAGACAGAGCCCCTTAGCCAAACATTAGACAGAATTTGGGAATCTTGCAGAAGAGGGGGAGAAAGGATTGTAGGAGCCAGAGGGGTCAAGGACATCATAAGAAAAACCCACAGAGTCAATTAACCTGGGCTCATTGGGGCTAAAAAGAGACTGAACTGACAACCAGGGAGCCTGCATGGGACTGGCCTAGGCCCTCTGCATATATGTTACAGGTGTGTAGCTTGGTCCTCTTGTGGGACTCCTAACAGTGGGAGCAGGGGCTGTCTCCAACTCTTTTACAGGCTTTTGGGACCCAGCCTTAATATAAGGGAGGTGCTTAGTCTTACTGCAACTTGATATGCCAGGTTTTGTTGACATCCCCAGGAGGTCTGCCCTTTTCTGAACAGAAATGGAGCAGTGGGTTGGGGGGTAGGGAGGAAAAGTGTTGCAGGAGAGGGACTGGGAGGGGAAACGGCACAGGCAGCAGGGACCTCTACTCAGTGATGGCGCTGGCCAGCGCGCCATGAACACCTGGTAGAGGCCCGGCTGCTGGAGTGTTCTAGTGCTCTGCCTTACAAAAAAAGCTTCCACTGAGCACAGCTCAGGCAATTGCCAATAGCAGCATGTCGGCAGCCATTAATTTAGGCAGGAGTCCTCTAAGGATGCCAACTTGGCAGGCAGATTTCTAATGTACAGGAAACTAAACTGGTCTCCAAGCATCTCCCCAGAAAATAAGAATTAATTGCTTTTTAATTAATGTGTGCCACATGCATTCATTTTCGGTGGCTGCAAAAAGAAAAAAAATAACACAAACCTGGTGGCTCTCAACAACCTAAATATAATCGTCCTCTGTCTGTTGTGAGGTCTGTGTCCCACCCTGGCCGTCCGGAGATCCACGTTCTTAGATGTATGGGTGATGGCGTTCCTGTATCAAGGACATTCTTCAGCTTCAAAGTCAGGGTGTGCTTTTAGCTCTCTCCCTAGTCCTGCAGTCTCTGTCTGTCTCTTCTTTGGACTCTGTGTCTGCAGAACCCAAAGAGGAGTCCAGAGTGACTCCTGTCCCCAGGACAGCTGTCTGCCACCTGTTCTCTATCTGTAGTTGTGAACCTGTCTGCTCTATAGATTCCACATTCTGGGCATCAGGACATGGACGTTACTGGGGGACCGTTGCCTTGCCATCCACATCATGCCTGCTAAGATGCTTTAACAACAGAGAAACCCAGGAGACATCCTGGTAGTCAGGTGATCTGCAAGGGACAAATAAGTGACACTGGTGTGCTTCCCTGAAAACAGCCATGTAGAGCAAGCCATTCTGCTAGACAAATTGAAGGACACAGCACCAGACAGCTGGTCTGTGGGAGCTCTAAATTCAAGGGCAGTCAAGGAATTGCTTCATCCCCAGACCCTGACGACTGAAGTCCTGAATTCAGTCCTGGACTTTGAAAGGGCCCCTCAGCTGAATGGGGCCCTGGGCTGGAGGGCAGTGCTGGGGCTGTGCTGCAGTAAGATGACACTACCTGCACTTGGAGAACACAATGAGGTGTATAGTGCAAAGAATGACGTGTCTGCAGTGAGTTCCCATGTGGGTCAATGATGAAGGTCTCCAGGGAACAGATGGGATCTGTCTATTATGTCTTCAACTTCCATGTAAGTTTTATTAATTTAAATAAGAAGCTGAAGAAGCCAGGCATGAGGGAATCAGAGGCCAAGGGAAAGGTGTGTGTGTGCCTGCCTCAGAGAAGAGCTCTGCAAGCCTATCCATCCATTCATCTGCACGCGTGCGCGCGCGCACGCACACACACACACACACACACACACACACACACACACACACACACACCACCTACCCAGTCTGCCATCCATCCATCCATCCATCATCCATCTGTCCGTCTATCCCTCCCTCCCTCCCTCTGTTCATAGAAACAGTCCTCTGCAAAAGTGTTTAATGACACTTAGTCCCCCTCCCCAAGAAAGACAAGCAAATGTCACCTATTTCCTGATGCAAGCTTTTCTGAGCAAAACCAAAGAACCTGTGTGTGATCGTGCCTCACTCCTACCGTCTCACTAATGGGGTACGAAAAAGGTGGAGTGTAGGGTGTAGCTCAGGGAGTGAGGACCATCACAAAAATGGCAGAAATGGAGCAGAAGAGACCTGGTAAGTGCCCATGTCAGGTATTTTGAGCCTTAAGGCAAAATATCCTTGAGTGTGGCTTACTATCCTTAGGAAAGTAAGCCACACAGTCACACAGTGTGATAGATCCCTGCTGGGCATGTGACAGCTCAGAAGGCTGGCTGCCACTCATTTTATATGTGAAATGGTGTTGAAGTTATTTATCTAATGGGTCCATGCTTCTTGTGAAACATTAATACATGAAATTCTACTGTTGAGGTTTGCTTAAGAACAGAGCATTTGGGGGTGGGTCACACCAGATTGCCTCCATATATGTTGTGGAATTCCTGGGGTCCACAAGTTCACCACACAAGCAAGGTTGCTGCATGTCTAGGATTCCCTTGAACAACACACGAGAAAGAAAGCAGGGGTCATCAGAGACAGTGAATAGCAGAAGGGGCCTCAATCTATGGAGGGTTAGGGCTTTGTTTTAGCACCGTAGTCACCCACAAGTGGAGACACCCATGCCCTTTGCATCTGCCAGGCACAGTGGTGTCACAGGACATGTTTGCAGTCCTGCCTATTCCAAGGGGGTGCTATATGGTGAAGTGTGTGTGTCGAAGGGGCTTGCACATGCTCAAGGAAGAGCTTCCCCTGTCTGCAGCTAGCATATCCACAGCAGCCAGTCAACCCTTTATGTAGCTCATAGCGGCTTGATAACATGACACTGATAAAAACCTGAAAAGAAGGTAAACTCCAATACAGCAGGAGGATCCCCCCTTTTAAGTTTTTATACAATGTATTCTGATCACAGTTTCTCCTCTCCAACTCCTCCTGGATCCTTTACACCTCCCCACCCACCCAATTCCTTTATCTCTCTCTCTCTTTAGAAAACTAATAGGCAAATAAACAAACACACAAAAAAGAATTTTTAAAAAGAAGGAAAGATATAAGAAACATACCTATATACACAAACACATGCATACACACATATATACAAATACACAGGAACAATCACACACACAAACACACACACAAACACACACACACACACACACACACACACACACACACACACACACACACACACTGAGACCCGTGAAAATACAAAATGGGAAAAAGTGTTCAAACAAAGCCATATGAGACAAAAGTCTACAAAAATACCACTGAGTTGGTTTTGTGCTGGTCATCTACTGCTGGACATGGGGTCTACCTTAAATGTGGTTTATATTCCCAATGAGACTCCATCAGAGAGAACTAACTTTTCCTTTGCAAGTGGGTGTTAATTGTAGATAGCTTCTTGCCTAGAGGTGGGAGGGAACCTGTGTCCATTTCCCCATCTCAGTGCTGGAACCCTATCTGGCTTGAACCTATGCGGGTCCTGTGCACATTGCCACAGTCTCTGTGAGTTCACATGTGTCCTACAGTGTCTAGAAGACACTGTTTCCTTGGTGTCAACCATCCCCTCTGGCTTGTATCTTTCCACCTCCTCTTCCTCATAGCTCTATGAGCCCTGAAGAGAGGGGCTTGATGTGCTCCAAAATTGTGTGGTGATTTGAATGGGAATCTCCCCATCCCCACAAGCTCATGTGTTTGAGTATTTGGTCATCAGTGGACCTGTTTGGGAAGGATTAGGAGGTGTGGCCTTATTGCAGGTGTGTCACTAGGAATTAGGCTTTGAGGTTTCCAAAACCCGTGTCAGACCCAATCTCTCTTTCTCTCTCTCTCTCTCTCTCTCTCTCTCTCTCTCTCTCTCTCTCTCTCTCTCTGTGTGTGTGTGTGTGTGTGTGTCTATCTGTCTGTCTGTCTGTCTGTCTGTCTGTCTGTCTGTCTGTCTGTCTCTCCTGCCACCTACAGAGCAGAATTTCTCAGCTACTCCTCATGGTCATGAACTCACCTTCTAAAACTGTGAGAAAACCACCAATCAAATGCTTTCTTTTCCTTGAGTTGCCTTGGTCATTGTGTCTCTTCATAGCAAGGGAACAGTGACTAAGACGATGGCTTTGTTTCTAATGTCGCTAATATCAGGACTATTAACTACAGTAGGATGACACATTATTATTCCTTTCATAAAGATACTAACTCAAAACCCAGTGGAAGAGCAGTCATCCCAGTGTGGCTGCTGGTGACTGTGACTGCTACTGTGCCATGAGGGTTTGTTTCCCACACTCTCAGTGTTGAGAGTCTCCAGTGTGCCAGAGGCATCTCCCAGTTGCCCTCCTCTGACACCTTCCAATGTCAAGCAAGAGGGGGGTGTTTCTTTTTAATAAAATCCCAAGAAAGCTGTTATTTTGGTGTATTTTTTTTAATGTTATTTCTGTCAGGGCACAGGTGTGACCTCTCTTTGTTTATTAATTTCTTGTTCTGATTAGTTTAACTTCCATAGGTTATCAGCAATTCCATTTGACATTTTGACATTTAACCCGGTGAGAAACTGGCAAGGTTTTCCTCAACATCTAATTCTAAAGGTTGAAGCAATTTCCGATAGCATGTGCAGGGTAACCCTCGCCAGCTAAATGGAATGCTGGTTCTATAAGCTAGAGACTTCAGGCTGGGGACAGATGGATAGCTGGGGATAAACCCTGAGCTCTAGTCCTCCAGGAACTCCCCTGGAGGTGGAGGCAATGGTCCCTGCCTCTGAGGCAGGCTCTCCTAACAGCAGATCTGCTATGCTCCAGAATTTTCACAAAGACCCATTTCCTTGCCCTATGACTTAAAGTCCTGTCTGTCCTGTCCTGTCTTTCCTCAGACAAAGGTTCCTCATGGGTCCCTAGACTCTTTTTATCCCTGCACGTCTTGCCATTTGCCCATCTCCAGGAGGAGGGCCAGTCCCAGCCTCAGGAATCCCAGTCTCCTAAATGGCAGGTACAAAGCATAGTATTGATCTGAGGAGGCCAGGGTTCAGGGCAGGGGGTCAGGCTGGCCTGGGGAGGCTGAGACCAAGGCATGGTGTACAGTGCTCTGTAACCTTAACAGCAGCCCCAGAGCGTGGTTCTTGGATACCTATGAAACATGGGGTTCCTAGCACCAGGCCTAACTGTGGCATGTTCCTATGTCTCCTTTCACGTATTCCTGACATTACACGAGGACCCAAGGTGTTGGAACTCTGCTATTAAGGCCTCTGGAGGCAAAGGAAGCACTGTGGGGAATGAACACAGCTGGCAGGAGAATGCTGTTCAAAAAATTCAAGGGTTCTGCTTCTGATGGGGAGGAGCCAGGACCTCACAAATGGACTCCTTGATCCCTGTCAGTGGAAGCCCAGGTGAAACACCAAGGGCTCCAAGAGAAAACGTGGGCAGACTTCAGAGGGAAGTCTAAGCTGGGGCAGCAATGGCTGCCTGTGAATGTCACAACATCATCAATAGCCACACTGCATGGGTGACAGAGGTGACAGGAAATCTGCCTTGGAAGAGGTGATAGGCAAGAGCCCCTGGATACCCAGGCTGCCTAAACGTGTGTAAGAGAGAGGAAGGATAGGAATCTCGGAAAAAGGAGAGCCAGAGGAGGCGATGACAGTGTTTGGATTGGTGCAGTCTCTGGGTTGATCTCAGCTTTTCAGGAACAGAAGGACCCAAACCACTGCCCAGGGGAGGCATAAGCCACAGTGTAAGCATGATTGGATCCAAAGTCTGGACAGCGTAAAACACAGTGTCACAAAGACAATCCCTATCACTCAGTATAGAGTCAGGGAACTCCTCCAAGACTCCAGAGAGAGCTAAAGGACCCCAAGACAGCAATCAGAAAAAGATTTTGATACAGTTCAAAGGGAATAGTATGTTTACCCACATTGACTGCAACAGGGGGAAAAAATCAGCTGGGAAGCTGATGATACTGATAAACAAGCTGGAGAAGTAACATTTTCATATTTGTATTAAGACTATCATGACCTGATGAGTCAGGAGAAAACAAATCGAATCCAAAGACAAGATGAGAAAAATGACAGAGAAGAGGAGAAAAGAGCAGTGTTTCAGGGAGCCAGGGGACAAGATTGACAACCTAACAAGGGTAACCAGATTCCCAAAAAAGTCAGATATAATCTGGCTTTTTATTATTTAGATATAATTATTTAGATATAATTATTTAGATATAATTCCAGAATTATGTATGAGATAAGAATATCCATTAGCAACTAAGTTGTGAAGGCCCCTGTGGACAAAAGCGAAAAACAGAGAACTCACCACAAGTTCACTGAAAGTGTTCCAAAGAGAAGCATCTGAGGCTCCGGCACTTCAGAGCAGAGCTCTCTGGAAATAGATGACATTTGCATGAACCATCTACTGTTTAATTCCTTTAAAGAAAAATACATGTGGCATCAGTAAAACGGCTCAGTGAGAAAAAGCTCTTGTACCAAGCCTAGTGATCCAAGTGTGAGTTCCTGAACCTACATGGAGGAAGGAAGAAAATGACTCTTGCCAAGTTGTCCTTTGACCACCAGTGCCCATCCTGACACACAGGCACATAGACACTCACACGCGCACACACACACACACACACACACACACACACACACACACACACAGAGAGAGAGAGAGAGAGAGAGAGAGAGAGAGAGGCACATAAATGTAAATTAAAATCATAAAAACATAATTGTGTAAACAAAAAATTATCATGTTTTTTAAAAAGTTACAAGGCGTGAAAGCAAACAGCAAGGGTAAGGTAAGCATATGTGGCTATAAAGTTTCCACACTTTATGCAAAGTGTTACATCTTTTCAGTTGACCAAGTTATGAAGTGTGAACACGGCAAGGCAATCCCTAAAGCAAGAGCTAAAATAACAGAAGAGGTTCAGAGATTTTGTCAAAAAAAGGCCACTAGAAATTATAAAATAATACAAGGCATATATGATGGAGACTGAATTCAACCATATCAATTGCTGTATTAAATATTAATAGAGTACACATGGCAATAAAAAAGGTAGAGATTATAAATATGGACAAAAGAGTAAACAAACAAAAGCAACAGGTATATGTTATCTCTAAGAGACTGCTGCGAACTTTTCTCTATTTTTCCAAAAGGGAGGCTACAAACCATGGAAATGACCCCACTGGAGTCCATCTTAGTGAACCAGAGAGATGGGGCGAATTACAAAAGCACAGGTGACTTGGGTAGTGTCACTGTGAAGTCCCACCCCAGCATGGGTGACAATTCATGAGAACTATGCAGAGAGATTCCCTTGTCATTTTACTTTCTGCCTTGTACATATTCTGGTACCTCTGGGGGATGTGACCCCGGGGAAGAATAACACACAGCTTTGGGGAGGGCACAGGAGCCAGTGAGCAGCTTCAGTCTCTGGTGAGTTCCTGGCTACTCTCCAAAACCCCATCAGGCAATGATCATAGGCCACATCCTGTGAGATCTCCTGTTGGCAATCACAGCTGCTTTGATCAGGACAGCAGCAGCAGTGTCATGCCTGGAGGACAGAGCTCCACTCTGTCCTCAAGTAGAAGCTGAGGGAAGAGACACCCAGACGGTCACAAGCATGAGGGATGTGGGGAGAACCATGTTTTGTATAGTCACAAAAATAAATTATGTCTCATACAAAGAATGTTACTGAGGCAAAAAGGACATTCCAAAATCATCAATTTTGGTTAATTCATCTAAAAGATATGACCATCATAAATATTTATAGTCATAAAAACAGGGTTCCAAAATGCATGAAGTAAAAATCGGCAGAATCAGAGAAAAAAAAAAAGCATTATTCTACGTCATTGTAAGATCTGAAAATTTCTCTTTCAGCAACTGACAGAGACAGACAAAAAGCAACCAGCTTTGTTTGTCCTTCATTGCCACTGCCTTGGACCAGTGGGCATTTGAAAATGCCGTAGCCACCACTGGCTGACCTGAGCCCCTGCAGGCACACACCATCTCTTCACTGAACTGGGCCAGTCAACAATTTTCAATAAAGTTAGAGGGACTTTTCCAGGTAGGGAGAGTGTCTGTAGTCCCAGTATTCAGGGGGTTAAAGCCAGCCTGGGCTATGTAGCAATATCCTGTTTCAAAAACCTAACAACAAAGTTAAAAACACTAAAATCATATGAAGATGCCCTCTGAACACAGTAAGATTAACTTAGGGACTGTTACACATAGCCCATTACATGCCATGAGGATGGAAAGAGACAACACTTACGGGTTCCAAAGATTTTAATAGAACACCACATAAGTGGGTCACTGAATGGTCAGGGCTGCAGGATAAGGACTCAGGAGCCTTGTTTCTCCTGGCAGGGGCAGAATTGGTTTTTATAAGTACAAAAATCACAAACATTTGTTGCCAAGATATAGTTCAATTTTCACTAATCAGAATTTAGAGATTAGGGACGTTCTTGAATGTTCCATCGTTGTCAACTGATATACAATGCTAGCCTTTCAGTCAACCAATCAGATTCATTTGTTCCTTCTGTGGCTAGGAACAGCCACAATGTTTCTAAAGAACTAAAGATGCATAACGACTATTTCTATGGTTTAGGAAGGAGGTTGATCGGCCATTGGAAAGTTTTCCCCTTTATTTCACCTGCAGGTAAAATGGGGTCTGAAGTCAAAATGGCAGTCCTCAGGCCAAGTTACTTTTACCTACTCCTTTCAGAGATCAATAAGGAAAGACACAAATATTTGCAATAAACAACATACTTACATTACCCAATTGTTAAATATGAAATCAAAAAGAAAATTCGGAAATATTCAATAGCATTACTTACTATTAAATAGTACAGAAAACTGATGGGGAATGTACTGTGTATGTTTATCTTGTTGATTATTAAAAAAATACTCTTTGGCCAATGAGACAGGAAGTAGGACAGGACTAGGAGGCAAAGAGGATTCTGGGAAATGTAGTAGAGAAGTGCTGATCCAGGCAGGAAGTGACATAGCAAGGAGACTAATATTTAAGCGAAGGAGAAACAGGAAGGGCTCTTTTTCCCCTCTGCTCCTGCTCAGCAGCACAATGTGATCCACCGGCAAGGAGAGACACCAATAAGGTGTCCGATAAGATAAGTCTTATAAAATATATAGATTTATGATAATTAAGACTGAGCTACCAGATGAGAAGTCCTAGTCATTGGTCAAGCAGCTTTGAACCTAATACAAATTTCTGTGTATTCATTTGGGCCCTAACTCAGGCGGGCGGCTGGCATAAAGCTCACATGTGGCGGTGGGGCTCAGAGGTTTTGGCAGAAAGATTTATCATAACAGAAAACAGTGTGCTAACATGAATAAAGCACAGCTAAAGTAACACTAAGAGGATGCTGTACAGTGTCAAGTCTGTATCAGAAAATGTCCAACAGTTATGATCAGTGACTCCATCAAGAAGAGAAGGAAAAAAAAAAAGAAGAGAAGGAAAATAAACCTAAAGTAAGTAGTTAAGAAAAAGGCACAAAATTCAACAATATAGAAGACTCTACATAATAGAAAAAGCTTTAAAAGCCAAGTGCCCATTCCTTAAGCAAATGCCTGGGGACAGGAAGGGCTATAGGAGAAAATGCCAACCCCCACTAACATAATTCTAGTTTGCTTTCTATTGCTGTGATAAACACCATAATCAAAACCACTTGAGGCGGAAGGGATTTATTTCAGCTTCCAGGTCACAGACCATCATTAAGGAAAGCCAGGCAGGAATTGAAGTAGAGACTAAGAAAACGCTGCTCACTCACTTCCTGCTCTGGCTTTCTCGGCTACCTGTTTACACAGCACAGGCCCACATGCCTAATGGATGGCACCACCCACAGTTGACTAGGCAATCAAGAAAATTACCCACAGACCTGTCCAACAGGACAAACTGATGGAGGCTATTTCTCAACCAAGAGTTCCTATTTCACCCTTGGTTTGGGTCAAGTTGACAAAACTAACAATGATATATGGTAATTGGCCATCACTGTTAAAGATCCAGGCTGGATGTGGTGGCTTGTAATCCACGTAGTTGGGAAGGGAGCAGAGGTGTGAGGATCTCTTTGAGTTTTAGACCAGCTGTGGCCGTAGAGTGAGACCTTGTCAAGATAAAAGGCTATAGCAGAATGTATGCAGACAGCAAGGACTTTAGAATAGTTCATGCAAACCAGCTTCGGTGGAGTATGAGGTAGGGACCACTGCAAAGAAACAATCAGCAGATATAAGCTGGCCACTAACCCGCCTCCTTGAAAAGTGGCATGCATTTTCTTACTCCTCTTTCCTTGTGCCTTCTCAATAGCTTTGTTTTGAAGCCAAAGGTCCCCAAGTCAGATCATGGAGTGAGAATGCTCACATGGTAGGAGACCCTTGTGACTAACCAAGCTAATGGGTGTCATGATGGAATCACAAATGACAAATACAATGGGGGGTGGTTTATAGAAGGAAAAAAGACAAATAAGCCTTCATGCTTAACTTGCTCTTGTTACCTTAACAGTCATGAATGGCAGAAGTCATACAACTGAACAATACCTAATTGGCATCCACTAAATTTGCTGCAGGATGTCCCCTCCAATGTGTGGATAGGGAGAACAGTGGCCCAGGTCACTGCAGAAATTTGCAGTGTGATTTTAGTAAAAACATTAGATCTTTACCAACGCCTGTAGTTCTAGCTGAGTGCCTGAACAGAGTAAGAGGCCCATGTCTATGTCTACACAGCATGCTTGCCCTTCTGCTGACTCTGCTGAGCTCCACACTATACATGTCAACCATTTGCATTATATTTTACATGCATGACTATTACACAGGGTGAACTTGGTCTGCTGACTCTTGGAACAGTGTGTTCTGTCTACATCACCTACATGCTTTGTTCATCTCAAATGCTGAAAGTCCGGCAGCCCCCTCCAAAGGTCAAGGGGTTTCCTGTGAACCCTCCAAATGTGAAGATAGAATGTTTTCACACAGTAGGAAGACATTGTTTACAACTGTACCCACTCCAGAAAATCAAAGCTTGATGCTCCCAGTGCTAATCTATGAGTATGATCACCTCTGGTCAGTGCTCACCCGTCTTGGATCAATTCAACAGCTCAAACTGATGTCCCAGTAGAAAAAACTTGTCCATCTTTTTTGTAGTATGTGGCCTATTCATGTTTCTGTTGTTTTCAAATCCATCTGTCTAGCACCAGGATAGACAAATGAATGTTCAAATGACTGACTACATTGACTGACTACATTGGCCCAAACTGAAATAGAAAACATGAATAGCTCCATCCCTTCAAAGACATTCCTTACCAAAACTTTCATTCCAATGTTCATCCCTAAATGGTTTGGCTGGTGAATTTTATTAATCTGGAGTACTCTAGTACAAAAGCTTCCAGATAGTTCACAGCCAGGGAACCAGTCTTCATGTTATGAGTTCAGCATGGCCAAAAACCCAAAATGTAGCAAAGGCATTATTAAAAGTGGGGAAGAGGAGCTCCATTTGTGCAATTGGTTAGTGTGCGGTACTTATAAAAGTTGGGAAGAGGCTGGAGAGGTGGCTCAGAGGTTAACTGCACTGGTTGCTCTTCCAGAGGACTCTGTTGGTCTCTAAATCCAGTTCCAGGGAATCTGATGCCCTCTATGGCCTCCTAAGGCACCAGACATACTTGAAGGCAAAAGAGTCATAGCAGGTGAAATAAAAATAAATATTTTCTAAAGAAAAGTAGAAAGAAGAAGAATAGGAAGAAAATTTCATCATCATTTTTCATGAATATAAATGCAAAAGTTCCTGACAAAATATCAGTCAAACTTCTCACCATGTCTGATGACCTAGTTCAGTCTTCAGCACCCACATAACAGAAGGAGATAAACCACTCCAACAACCTCCATAAGGTTGTTCCCAGCCTCCACAAGCACACCATAGCAACTTTACACTGACATACAACACACACTTACTATAAATAAATAAAACACAATTTTTTAAATAGCCAATAACACAGTGAAGTCCAATGGGCATGACCTCAGGAATGTAGGCTTTGTTTAACATTTGTTTAAAGTCAGTATATTTAGCCACATCAAAAAGATAAAAGAAAAAATTTCAATAGATGACAAGCATTTGATAAAGCTCAATAACCAGTAATAATGACTCAGCAAAAACTCTCAGCAAACTAGGAGTAAAAGGGATTTCTTATATCTTAAGAGACATCCATGAAAAATCCTTGGCCTTCCTGCTGATGTTGAGAACAAAACAGGGGTGTTCAGTTTCACCATTCCTGTTCAGTTTTGTCATAGAGGTGCTAGCCATAGCAATAAAACAGGAAAATAAATAAACTTACAAAGTTTGGAAGAAAGAAACGAGGCTGGCTCTATTTACAGGTAACAGGATTTATTACTTATGAAAAACAGCCCTCAAGGTTAATAAGTTCAGCAGAGGTGCAGGACATGTATTTTAAAAATAAGATATATTTTAATATGATCCCAACCAACATTTGGAAATTGAAATCCCAAGAAATCAAGTACATGATAAATACATAAGATTAATGTATTATAAAGCAGACAGACAAAAAATACAAAACAGAAAATACAAGATAAATATATGATAAAAACATGGCAAATGAAGAAATAACATGTATTGTACAAAGCCTCTTTGCTGAAACTGTAGAACATTTTGTGGACATGACAGCAATTAACACAGGAGTCAAATCTAGTAAGCTGATAGCTTTCTCATCTTTGTCTGTAGATATAAAAAATCACATCTAAAGAAAAATCTCAGTGGAATTATTTTTGGTAGAAATTGAACAGGATGCCTTGAAATGCTTGTGGAAGCATAAAAAATGCAAACAAACCAGAATGTCCAGGTGATTATTAAAAACAAGAACAAAATTGCAGTCTTGATTTCAAGGCTGGCTGTGATGCTGTGGTGACCCCCATTCACAGTGAAAAGTCATACATACTGATCAGTGCAGTGGAGTATAACAGTATGATCCAGCTCCCACACACATGGTGAGAGAACTGTTTGACAAAGATGCTGAAATTATTCCCCAGAGGAAAAATCTTCTAAAAAAAAAATCACATCAGAACACATAAATATCCATGTTGAAGAAAAAGAACGCCCACCCTCACCTAACACAGAGAGAACTAACTCACAGTGGGCCACAGGCTATAATGTAAATGCTAAATCAATAAAACTTCCAGAAAAATGCACAGGAGAAAAATCTTTGCAATCCTGGGCCATACAAAGAATTCTTATCTAGAGCACATCATTTACACAGAAGAAAAATGTGGCAAAATGCAATTTATCAAAACTTAGAGCCTTGCCTTAAAAGATACCACTGAGAAAATAAAAAGGCAGTCATGAAAAGGAACACATGTGAGTGGAGTGTGCGTATATTCCCCATACTAACCAAGAGCAGCAGACCTGAGAAAGGAAGATGCACAAACTTCCCCCAAGCACACAGAGGTGTTCCCTGAATCTGGGTCACCGTGAAGGGTAAATTAAACCATGAGGACACCTCTACACATGTATCAGCCCTAGAACCCATTGGCTGGCTGTGCCAGGAGCTGGACAGAGAGGAATGATGTGAGCATAGCTGGCAAACCACAACATGGCTACTGTAGGAAACACTTCCTGTTGCAATTTCATCCCTTCAGCTCAATCTACCACCAAAAGGCAGGACTCCAGGACCTGTAAAGCCACGCCTCCACTCTTTCAGCTAATTGAAAACTGACACTGTCTCACCACACTTAGCTCACAGCACTCCAGGACCCACCCATACTCCAGCCAGTCCACTAAAATGGGAAACATGCTGGTATCACAAATGCAAGGCACATTTCATAGAGAAAATTGGTCTTCAGCTTGTAGGAGACGTTGATATCAAAAGGGATCTTGATGCAACTCAAGTCTGATGATAATGGGAAGAGCTGTAGGTCTTGAAGAATGTCCAGGAAGAAATGACAGATCCCAGGTACAGAGAATTCCCAGTCTACCAGAATGTCAGTTAGAGGCCAGAACCACTGAGCCCACATAGAACATCAGGGCCCAAGGGGGTGAGCTGGAATTGTCCTGTAGCCTGGGATGCTGGTTCCAAGCTAGGAGGATGCCCATTACCAACATCCCTTAGTGGAGCCCTGCCCTCACTCCAATTCCAGACCTTCTACTGTAGGCAGCTGTGTAATAATTGTGGGATGAGCCAGAACCCTTTAATGGACCTTTTGTGTCCCAGTGACCCAGCTCAACAGGTGAGACAACCAACCATTCTCAAGGTTCTAGGTTTGCTATCCTGTTCGAAAGAGCAGGAGCCACTTCCCTGGTGGGGTCATGAGATCATGGTCTTCACACCCTGTTTTGTGGGAACACATGATAGCCTTGGCAGCAATGCAAATTGCTGTCTAGCTGATCTGTAGGCTTTTGCTTCTGGCCCTCCAATCACTACTTTGACAGAGCTCATTTCTGAGACCCCCATGTTCTGAAACATGTGTGAGGTCTCACTTTCTCTCCCTCATGCTGCCCTTAGGCATATTTTTGTTCTTCAACTCACTGGTTCTTGACCTAGTAAAAAGCTTCACATGAATATTTTATCCTGACCATAATTCAAGAAGGAAAATTAGGGAAAGGCAAAGCTCCCTTTGTGAAATGTCACCCTGAGGTTTGAGTGGAGAGGTCACTGGTCTCCGATGTCCTTGTATAGATGGAAGCCAGATACTTTAAATTGGAAATTAACAGGATGAAAACTGGGGACCCATTAGATTTTACTAAATCTTTTTAACTTCTAAATGGGATGTGACCCCTGGTGTGGCAGATACATGTTGCTGTATCCCTGGACCAGTTTACCTCTGCCTCCCTTCCCACCTCTGTGTCGGGTGCTGTGTGACTTTTCTTGAGATGATGTGAGCTAATGTCTACTCATCCAAGTTAGGTAACAGGACAATGAAACAACCCAAGTCTATCTTGGTGAACCAATGAGTCTATTGTGGTAACATCCAGGGGCATGGATGATTCAAAGACACCAGGCCATCAAGGGTGACAACTCATGAAAGCTGCATCCCTGGACTTCTCTGGAGGACCTTTCTTTTCAGCCAGAGGACCTCTCACAAGCCATTGCTATACAAACACAGCTTTGGGGAAAAGCCATGTGAATCTTATATGTTTCTTTTTTTATTCTTTAAGAATGCTATACATGCATATTTTGATTGAATTCATTCCTTTTAGTCTTGTCAGTTTCATGGGACCCTGAGATGTTTTATTTGTTTTCTGAGTCCTAATGACCCTCTTATGGCTCTAGGAAGGAAGGTTTCCATTAGGAAGAAATTTCAACAAAACACTAGGGCAGATTTTGATGCTCCTCAAAATCCTGGGGACACAAGCCCAGACAGTCCTGTGAGGGGCTTGGTTTTTGACAGTCAGTGCTGAGTGAGTTAGAGGTTGCAGCATCACTGTCACTACTGTCCTTTGACCAAGTCAGCAGAAAGGACACTAAGAGGAGACAGGCATAACCAGAGTATGGTAGGAGGCCCTGCTGGTCAGAGTTTGCAATCTACCATAGCCTGGCAGCTTTCTCTAAGCTTGGCAACTTGGAGAACTCCCTCCCCTGAGTGACTTCCTGCTCTCTAACTGCCCTTATCTGGAGTATGTCTCTACACCATAGGAGACCTTATCTGAAAGTTGTCTCTAAGCCTGCATGCTTGATTTCACTCTAGTGTGACCCTTGGCACAGTTTTCTGCTAGGAGCCTTTCCCCTACTGCACGCATGGTAACTATGACTTGTGCTCGGAGCTTTGCCATAGGACCCTGCTGCCACAGACAAAGCCTTATGATAGGGCATGCCACCTAACACAAATTAGGGTTTGACCCTAGGCTTCCCAATGCTGCATGTTCCCTATACTCTGGAATAAAGTTGAGCTGATTCACTGAAGTCATCTCCTGGAGGGCTATCTCTATGGGAACCCCGTCCCCTGCTTCTGTTCCCTCCTCCCTCGTGGACCAATGCACCAGAGGAAGAAGCAGAACCACAAGGGTAGGATGCTGTACCTGCTTTCACAAAGGCTGTCCCAGACTCATGTGCTCTGGAAAAAGGTCCTGAGTTTGGCTCTGTGGAGGGTCCATGAGAGGGGCCATGAGGTAGAGGGCTGTCTACAGGTTAGGACAGTAGTAGGTTACTATGCTGTATGAGCATCACCAGAGAGTGGCAGCTATCTGGAAATCCCTGTAGACAGGCTTGAAGGAAAGAAAGGAGAAAGGGAGAGAAGGAAGAGGGACAATGGGAGAACAAGGAGGGGAGGATGAATGGCCCTTTCTGCCTTCAGATTCAGCTGTACCTAAAGGCCTAGGCCCCTGGCAGGTGAAGGGAGATGAGAGTAATTAACCAGGGAGGTGTGTCTTAGATCTTAAATTGCAGAGACTCCACAGGTGCAGAAAACCACACTCTGGAGCCTCCTTGCACACACAGGCAGGCCTCCTAACAGATCCCACGGCCTCCTCACACTCCACTCTCCTGATGCCTGGGGATCGCTGTCCTGTGCTGGATTAAGAGGATGCAGGCTCCGTGATGAAGATGTCTTGACAAAATCCCCTCTACAAACCAGGAAAAGAAGCCGACCTGTCAGCCCCTGACAAGCATCAGGCTCAGAGAGGTATAAATATTAATTTAGCACAGTTTATGGCTGCTTTTTATTGAGCCCTTTGCTAGATCTTTGAAGACAGATTTTGCCATTAGTGGCAGCAGCTGTCCTACAGGAAGGAGAGAAACAGCCTGTCCCTCCTATAAAAGTACAAGAGATTTAGGTAAGAATAGCCAAGCACACCTCCTGGTGACCTGGAAATCTCAGCCCACCTTTCCTGTTAGGATGGCTCCTACCCAATGGCTGCCACTTCCTCTTACCTCTGCCAGCAACAGCTCTGAGGCAGGGGCTTGATCTGGAGATGGAACACAGGGCAGGCTCAGTGGGATGCCCTTGGAGCACTGGTGGGAACTCAGCTCTTTATAGCTTGGTGGGTGCCAAATAGACCCTTGGTAGGTGCAAGTGGACACAAAGCTAGCAAGAGGCAGGTATCACCTTTTTTGTCCATTTTAGAAGTCCCTATCATGAAGGCAGATGTGGGGTGTGTCCTTCTTGTAGGTGGAGACACAGTGCACCATAATTATGAGAACAGGGTTTATCCATCCTCAGTGCTGTCTCCCGCACTTCCATCTGTAATGTGTGCCCTACACTACCAAGGAGGGCCATCTCCACAGGCATTTAAAGCTCAAAACAGCTAACTGTCATGGAAGATGCCTGTGTTCAGCCTGACTTCCCTGTGTGATGAATTTGAGCCCACCTCTCCACAACAACTCATGGGGCCTGCCAAGTCCCCTAACTGTGGTAGATGTATGTCTCTGACTGTGGGTGGCTCACAGTGTGGAGGCAGTGGCTGGCCAGAGCTCTGAGGAAAGCTGGGGGCTCTGATTGATAGGTTACTGGCTGGGTGGGGCCAGGCTGCAGTATCAGTGGCAGTTGACTAGGAGCTGGCCGTCTGCTCCACAAAGAGGTAGCACCAGTGGGCTCAGAAGCCTCAGTGGTCGAAGCCAGTCTTCTATCTGCCTCTAGAAGATACTAGGCTACTTCTGGGCCATCTGCAGACTGGTAAGAATGAGCCTGAGTCTTGGGACTCGATGTTTCAGTCTCAGTGGTCTATGGAGTTCTCCCATAGTCAGAGGGAGTGGGGCATGGAAAAGGAAGGGGATGGGTGTGAAGGAAAGAGGAGGGTAGGACAGCAAGAAACAACCACCAACCACCTGAAAAGAATCCCTGGAAACACTGCTGGTGATGACTGTCTGGGGACAACACCTCCTCTCTTTCCTGTTGGGAAGGCATATGCTGTTCACACCTAACAGACCCCCATCCTGTTCTTCCCCTACTAATTGCTGGTGGGAATAGACACCTTGTATACAAACAAAGATGGTAAAGCAAGGCAAAGCAAAACAGTGGCTTGGAATTGCTTCAAGCCAGTTGGATCTTGTGACACAGGGTGGCACGTGTCCAACAACTCCTGGTCTGAGAACCAGTGTTTTCTTCCGGAGAAGAGACACAAAAGCCAGGTAGCCTCTGCTACAGCCGGAGACCCCAGCTAGCTCTCAGTTTCTATGGGATTCACAGAGGACTCCTCATTTCTTATATGGAGCCACACCTAAACCCAGAACCAGGGAACCATAAACAACTCGGGAGCTCACGGGAGTCCTGCCCCTTCACTGCAGGTTCACACTGCTGTGGCCAGGGCTCTTTGTACTCTGTCTCCATAATGGTGAAGAATTGACATGTTTCCTAAGAAGAGAGTGATAATTTGATGCTGAAACATACTGGAAATGAAAGGAAAAGATAAAAATTTTACTGTTAAAAAAAACAAACTTCATTTTTGCAAGAATTTGAGAACCACAGACCCATGAAATTGCATATCCATCACCCCAAGCACTCTCTTAAAATCCTATTCACTCTTTTGTCCTATGTGGGCATCTTGCTGTGTTGGCCTCAGAGCAGCCATTGTCCTTAGGGTCTGAGCTCCATGAACAACTGTGGTGCTGGGCTCCCCCATGCTCATTCTCAAGGGGATGAAGGCAGGGTAGATGCTATTGTACCCTTTGATGTCACCTCAGGGTGTCTGATTATAACAAAGGGTTTTGGAGAACGGAGTCAGTCTTGGATTTTCTATTCAGTGTCCCTTTGAGGACTTAGCAAAGGCTGACAGACGTTTTCCTTTCTGGGGACCTAGTGTTGCATTCTGGTGGTGACATCGTTCTAGAATTAACATGCCTTCCCAGTGTGAAATCGTTTATCGCACTAGAGATTAATAAAGGAAAAGCTCTTTAACAGTGCCTGTCCAGCTGTGGCTAACGTCCAAAGAGGATACAGCCTCAAATAGAAGATTTTAAAACAAGATTTTACTAACTTACATTCATCTTAAGCATTCCACATAAGCTGTCATCCTTATATCTCTCTTAGTCATGGCTCCAGGTCACACTTTGAACAATTTCAACAGAGACAGGAGCCTGAAAGTCTGGACACTTGGGCAGATGGGAGATTTACACAGCAAAGATACTGCCAGGATTATTTCGTAAGTATACCTGTGTTGTCCTTTTCCAGTGGTTTTTACCCAGGTCCATCTTGCCTACCTGGCAGAATTATGAGTTCCTGATAAGAGATGAGAATTAGCAAGTGGCAGAGTGGTACATAATGGTGGTTGTGACCCTATGATGATGTCCCCCATCAGAGGCTTGTTCTTAGATAAGAGGATGGGTCTAATAGCTGGTGGTAAGTCAGGACTGTCTCTTTTCATTATAGGAATGGGGCCTAATTGGAGGACAGTCTTGGAATGTTAGCAGAAACTTTCTCAGCAACCCTAAACTTCAATTATGGCACAAGCATTCTTTCCTACCAGTTACCAGTCATACTGGCAGCAGCGCTCATTTAGCTCATTTAGCTAAATTCTACGTTGTGTAACTTGGTATTTCTTAAGTGAGATAGTAGTAAATCCTCTATAGTATCAAGTTTATTACTTTATTACTTTATTGCCAACTTTATTACTTCAGGTTTCTCCTGCATCAACATAATTGAGGTATCCAAGGACTCATCTCTTGGTGGACAGGGAAAGAGAGAGCCTGACCTTAGGCAGAGGAGGGAGAAGCTTTGGGGTCTTAGAACCTCAGGCCCTGAATAGCCCAAGGGGCTCAATTGTGACTTTGTACATCCTGGATTTTAGGTGCAGTTTTACTTGAGGGTATCAGAGATCCAAATTCTATAGGCTCAAAGTACATTTTCCTCTTTAGCTGTCAGAAAGATCTGGGTAAAGGGGACTTTGCAGGCCCCCTCTTGTGCCATCATATGTGGGTTCTCCCTTTTAAACACACTAACAGGCAAGGAGAATAGGTTTGGAAAAGTCATGTGTTTGAAGTCATAGATTGCATCCCGGAGTATACCTTTCTAGTCTTCCTCCACAAAATAAGTCATGTTTTTCTGTCCCATCTCTTACTGACTGTGGCAGTTTTTCAGTTCACAATTATTCAGTTAGGAAGTCACTGATCAGTGTAGTTGATGGTGATGATGATGGCAGTGGCAT
Organism: Cricetulus griseus; assembly: GCF_003668045.3. Classification (NCBI taxonomy): domain Eukaryota; kingdom Metazoa; phylum Chordata; class Mammalia; order Rodentia; family Cricetidae; genus Cricetulus; species Cricetulus griseus. Next base: position 61,234,633 of record NC_048596.1, on the reverse strand, counting down.
GGTGATGGTTGTGATGATGGTAATGATGACAGTGTTATTGATGATGCTGATGGTGATAGTGGTAATGGTTGTAATGATGATTGTATGGTGGTAGTGGTGATGTAGTTAAAAAAAAAAGATCTTTTCTGTCAAATGGTTCTGCAGGTATGCCCATTTCCTCCTATGCTGGCTAGTTTTATGTCAACTTGACACAGTCTAGAGTCATTTGGGAAGAGATAATGAGAAAATGCCTCCATAAAATTTGTCTATAGACAAGTTTGTAGAGCATTTTTTAAATTAGTGGAAGGGCCTATACACTGTGGGTGGTGGCATCCCTGGGCTGGTGGTCATGTTTTCTACACAAAAACAGGTTGAGCAAGCTAAGAGGGAGCAAACTAGTAAGCAGCATCCCTTCATGGCCTGTGTATCAGCTCCTGCCTCCAAGATCCTGTCCTGCTTGAGTTACTGCCCTGACTTTCTTTAATGGTGAACTATGACCTGAGAGTTCTAAGTTGGAACAAACCCTTTCCTTCCCATGTTGCTTTTGGTCATGGTGTTTTATCACAGAAACAGAAACCTTAACTACAACATCTCTGTGCTACCCTGACATTCTTTCTTTCTCCATGGTTCCCTGGTACACATGCCAAGCTGTCTCACTCCCTAGATACCAAACATTCTTTCTCAAGGCCACCCTTCGCCCTATAAGCTATCTAATTGAATATGGATTGTTAGTTTGACCATCAACAAAAGAAGGATAGCCAATTCCCTTTGTGTTAGGCATGAAAAACGAAAGCCAGTTTAACTAGGAGTGCTTGCTTTCCTGTTTTGGATAGCTAACCCCCTTCTGTTCAGGAGTAAACTTGCCTTGTTGAGATTTCTTGAGTAGCGATCTCTTAATTTTCAACCCTTATCCTGTTTCCAACAGTGATAGTTGTGGTTGTATTGATGGTGATGGTGGTGGTGGTGGTGGTGGTGGTGGTGGTGGTGGTGGTGGTGGTAGTGATGGCTGTGTGGTAGTGATGACTGTGTGGTGATGGCTGTGTGGTGGAGATGGCTGTGTGGTGGAGATGGCTGTGTGGTGGAGATGGCTGTGTGGTGGAGAAGACTGTGTGGTGGTGATGACTATGTGGTGGTGATGGCTGTGTGGTGGTGATGGCTGTGTGGTGGTGATGACTGTGTGGTGGTGATGACTGTGTGGTGGTGATGGCTGTGTGGTGGTGATGACTGTGTGGTGGTGATGACTGTGTGGTGATGGCTGTGTGGTGATGATGGCTGTGTGGTGGTGATGACTGTGTGGTGGTGATGACTGTGTGGTGGTGATGGCTGAGTGGTGATGTCTGTGTGGTGATGACTGTGTGGTGGAGATGGCTGTGTGGTGGTGATGACTGTGTGGTGATGGCTATGTGGTAATGGCTGTGTGGTGATAATGGCTGTGTGGTGGTGATGACTGTGTGGTGGAGATGGCTGAGTGGTGATGATGACTGTGTGGTGGTGATGGCTGTGTGGTGGTGATGGCTGTGTGGTGGAGATGGCTGTGTGGTGGTGATGGCTGTGTGGTGGAGATGGCTGTGTGGTGGAGATGGCTGTGTGGTGGAGATGGCTGTGTGGTGGAGATGGCTGTGTGGTGGTGATGACTATGTGGTGATGACTGTGTGGTGATGATGGCTGTGTGGTGGTGATGACTGTGTGGTGGTGATGACTGTGTGGTGGTGATGGCTGAGTGGTGATGTCTGTGTGGTGATGACTGTGTGGTGGTGATGACTGTGTGGTGGAGATGGCTGTGTGGTGGTGATGACTGTGTGGTGATGGCTATGTGGTGATGGCTGTGTGGTGATAATGGCTGTGTGGTGGTGATGACTGTGTGGTGGAGATGGCTGAGTGGTGATGATGACTGTGTGGTGGTGATGGCTGTGTGGTGGTGATGGCTGTGTGGTGGAGATGGCTGCGTGGTGGTGATGGCTGTGTGGTGGAGATGGCTGTGTGGTGGAGATGGCTGTGTGGTGGAGATGACTGTGGTGGAGATGGCTGTGTGGTGTAGATGGCTGTGTGGTGGAGATGGCTGTGTGGTGGAGATGGCCGTGTGGTGGAGATGACCGTGTGGTGGAGATGGCTGTGTGGTGGTGATGACTATGTGGTGTTGATTGTGTGGTAATGACTGTGTGGTAGAGATGACTGTGTGGTGGTGATGACTGTGTGGTGGAGATGGCTGTGTGGTGGTGATGGCTGTGTGGTGGAGATGGCTGTGTGGTGGTGATGGCTGTGTGGTGGAGATGGCTGTGTGGTGGAGATGGCTGTGTGGTGGAGATGACTGTGTGGTGGAGATGGCTGTGTGGTGATGGCTGTGTGGTGGTGATGACTCTGTGGTAGAGATGGCTGTGTGGTGGAGATGGCTGTGTGGTGGAGATGACTGTGTGGTGGAGATGGCTGTGTGGTGGAGATGGCTGTGTGGTGGAGATGGCTGTGTGGTGGTGATGACTATGTGGTGGTGATGGCTGTATGGTGGTGATGGCTGTGTGGTGGTGATGACTGTGTGGTGGTGATGACTGTGTGGTGGTGATGACTGTGTGGTGGTGATGACTGTGTGGTGGTGATGGCTGAGTGGTGATGTCTGTGTGGTGGAGATGGCTGTGTGGTGGTGATGACTGTGTGGTGATGGCTATGTGGTGATGGCTGTGTGGTGATAATGGCTGTGTGGTGGTGATGACTGTGTGGTGGAGATGGCTGAGTGGTGATGATGACTGTGTGGTGGTGATGGCTGTGTGGTGGAGATGGCTGTGTGGTGGTGATGGCTGTGTGGTGGTGATGGCTGTGTGGTGGTGATGGCTGTGTGGTGGAGATGGCTGTGTGGTGGTGATGGCTGTGTGGTGGTGATGACTGTGTGGTGATGGCTGTGTGGTGATGATGGCTGTGTGGTGGTGATGACTGTGTGGTGGTGATGACTGTGTGGTGGTGATGGCTGAGTGGTGATGTCTGTGTGGTGATGACTGTGTGGTGGTGATGACTGTGTGGTGGAGATGGCTGTGTGGTGGTGATGACTGTGTGGTGATGGCTATGTGGTGATGGCTGTGTGGTGATAATGGCTGTGTAGTGGTGATGGCTGTGTGGTGATGGCTGTGTGGTGATAATGGCTGTGTAGTGGTGATGGCTGTGTGGTGGGCTGTGTGGTGGTGATGATGTGTGGTGGAGATGGCTGTGTGGTGGAGATGGCTGTGTGGTGGAGATGGCTGTGTGGTGGAGATGACTGTGGTGGAGATGGCTGTGTGGTGTAGATGGCTGTGTGGTGGAGATGGCTGTGTGGTGGAGATGGCTGTGTGGTGGAGATGACCGTGTGGTGGAGATGGCTGTGTGGTGGTGATGACTATGTGGTGATGATTGTGTGGTAATGACTGTGTGGTAGAGATGACTGTGTGGTGGTGATGACTGTGTGGTGGAGATGGCTGTGTGGTGGTGATGGCTGTGTGGTGGAGATGGCTGTGTGGTGGAGATGGCTGTGTGGTGGTGATGACTGTGTGGTGATGGCTGTGTGGTGGTGATGGCTGTGTGGTGGTGATGGCTGTGTGGTGGAGATGGTGCTGTGTGGTGGAGATGGCTGTGTGGTGGAGATGACTGTGTGGTGGAGATGGCTGTGTGGTGATGGCTGTGTGGTGGTGATGACTCTGTGGTAGAGATGGCTGTGTGGTGGAGATGGCTGTGTGGTGGAGATGACTGTGTGGTGGAGATGGCTGTGTGGTGGAGATGGCTGTGTGGTGGTGATGACTATGTGGTGGTGATGGCTGTGTGGTGGTGATGGCTGTGTGGTGGTGATGACTGTGTGGTGGTGATGACTGTGTAGTGGTGATGACTGTGTGGTGGTGATGACTGTGTGGTGGTGATGACTGTGTGGTGGTGATGGCTGAGTGGTGATGTCTGTGTGGTGATGGCTGTGTGGTGGAGATGGCTGTGTGGTGGAGATGGCTGTGTGGTGGTGATGACTGTGTGGTGATGGCTATGTGGTGATGGCTGTGTGGTGATAATGGCTGTGTGGTGGTGATGACTGTGTGGTGGAGATGGCTGAGTGGTGATGATGACTGTGTGGTGGTGATGGCTGTGTGGTGGAGATGGCTGTGTGGTGGTGATGACTGTGCTGTGTGGTGGTGATGGCTGTGTGGTGGAGATGGCTGTGTGGTGGTGATGGCTGTGTGGTGGAGATGGCTGTGTGGTGGAGATGGCTGTGTGGTGGAGATGACTGTGTGGTGGAGATGGCTGTGTGGTGATGGCTGTGTGGTGGTGATGAGATGGCTGTGTGGTGGATGATGACTGTGTGGTGGGATGGCTGTGTGGTGGAGATGGCTGTGTGGTGGATGATGACTGTGTGGTGAGATGACTGCTGTGTGGTGGTGAGATGGCTGTGTGGTGGTGATGGCTGTGTGGTGGAGATGGCTGTGTGGTGGACTGTGTGGTGGTGATGGCTGTGTGGTGGTGATGGCTGTGTGGTGGAGATGGCTGTGTGGTGGTGATTGCTGTGTGGTGGAGATGGCTGTGTGGTGGTGATGACTGTGTGCTGGAGATGACTGTGTGGTGGTGATGGCTGTGTGGTGATGGCTGTGTGGTGATGGCTGTGTGGTGGAGATGACTGTGGTGGAGATGGCTGTGTGGTGGAGATGGCTGTGTGGTGGTGATGACTGTGTGGTGGTGATGGCTCAGTGGTGATGTCTGTGTGGTGATGACTGTGTGGTGGTGATGACTGTGTGGTGGTGATGGCTGAGTGGTGATGTCTGTGTGGTGGAGATGGCTGTGTGGTGGTGATGACTGTGTGGTGATGGCTATGTGGTGATGGCTGTGTGGTGATAATGGCTGTGTAGTGGTGATGGCTGTGTGGTGATGGCTGTGTGGTGATAATGGCTGTGTAGTGGTGATGGCTGTGTGGTGTTGGCTGTGTGGTGGTGATGATAGCAATCATTCATATTTATAATGACAGTGGTGGTGACAGCTGTGGCAGTGGTGACAACAGTGCTCAGCACTTACTCAGAACTTCCTGCATGCCAGATTCTGCTAACAAGCCCTAATACCTGTCAGTGCCTAGATGTGGCCTCCACTTTGTTCCACTCAGTTCCTAGGCATTAGAGATGTCTCTGAACTTTCAGAGTTAAGGCCAGCATGGCCATGGGCAAGCCACCCCAGGGCCACATGTGACTGTGTTCCGCCTGATATGAAAACACACATGCTTTCTGACCTGAAAAGAACCCAGGCCAGGAGGACACACTGCCCAAGTGCTGCAATGTCCTCAGTGCTAGAGGAATCTGATTCTCAGAAAACAGGCTCTCTGCAAACCACAGGGACGTTCTGCATGGAATCTCCAGAGAAACATCCCAGTGGAGGGGGCAGCTCCTATAGATGGCACTTCAAGTAAAGGCAGCCTCCAGTCTTGAAGCTACACAGGGAGAAACAAAGTAGGAAATGGATGAGAGCTGGGTGGGCTGCAGGAGTGGAGTGAGAAGAGCTGCTCTGCCAATGCTGCCTGTGAGAGGCCAGCTCAGCTAGACAAGCATATCTTCAGAAGCCACTAGGAGGGCCCAGCTAAGACAATCATGTCCTTGGGAGCAGCTGGGGATTCCATGCAAGGCTTTACCTCCAGGTTCAGGGCGGCATGGGATAGAGGAGTCTGGGAAGGCGATTGGAACAGCACCAGGATACCCTAGACTATCATCACCTATGTGTGCTGTCAGCCACCCCCTTCATCTGATGCTCGTCCCCAACCTGGAGTACGCACCAACATCTCGAAGCTACTGTCTAGTGTTACTCTCTGGGATGCTGGGGTCAGTATGGCATGGGAAAGACATTGGTGGGAGCAGCTGAAAAGCCATCAGCTTCTTCTTCTTCTTCTTCTTCTTCTTCTTCTTCTTCTTCTTCTTCTTCTTCTTCTTCTTCTTCTTCTTCTTCTTCCTCCTCCTCCTCCTCCTCCTCCTCCTCCTCCTTCTTCTTCTTCTAGATAGGATTTCTTTGTATTGCTGTGGAGCCTGTCCTGGAACTCGCTCTGTAGACCAGACTCACAGATATCCACCAGCCTCTGCTTCCCGAGTGCTGGGACTAAAGGTGAGCACCACCTACGTCCAGCTAATCAGCATATTCTTTAGACAACGAAAACCTCAGGTATGATCTAGAATGTGTGTATAGGTATGTATTCCTGGAGCTGAGCATGCCATGCAAGTCTCACTCATTCCTTGTTTCTGGGTACAGAAACAGCCTTGCATGGCACCTGTCTTTACAGCTAGAAGAATACTATATTATACTGGAATTCATGTATTGAGAAACAAGGTCTCAGGTGCCCTACCCACTGGTTTTCCCAGGACCATGTTTGTATTAGCTCTGAAATCTCTGGGGTCTAACTTAATGCTTAGGTACTTGACAACATAGGGCATATCTTGAGGCTGGCCAGCTGAGTCACTGAGAAAGATGAACTTACAGGGCTAGTGGCCAGAGTTGTGTGCCTGCTTTGCTGAAGTCTTCTGCCTGGCTGTCCTCTGTGAGAAAGAGATCTTTGGGATTAACTGTGTCTTTTATTGGTGGCTTTAAGTTATAGCAGACTTACTGACTTTCATTGCAAATTCTGGAATCATTTCATTACAGCATAGCTGTGTACTGATAAAGTATGATCTCCCCTAACCTTTAAGAAACTGTTAGTTCCTGGCAGATTCTACTGCAGTTGGTGCCAAGAGACAGGAGCGAACAGGTGTCTTAATGTGTTGGGTAGGGTATGGTGAGCCTGCAGGGCGTGGCCCTTCCTATGGTCCAACACTACCCCTGTGGCTTTGTCAGAATCCTGGACTGGGACCCCCAGGAACACCTCACAGGTACATTCCTGTGAGTGGGAGACAAGCCGCTTCACAGAGTGAGCACACCTAATTAAAAAGGCACATTTACGTGATTATGTGATTACCATAACAGATGAATGAGGATACAGGATGACAGTGTGTATGGTGTCACTTACAACTCTGCCTCCTAAACAGAGGTTGCCATTCATTCTCCTCCAAGGGTTCATTGGTGAGAATGTCAGGATTCTTGGGCCACATAAAATCTGCCACAGCTACCCAGCTTTGTATAAAGGTTGTACACCAGCCAGGAGTGACCCTGCACAAACCTGTATGTCCTTGGAATGGCACTGCCAACTGCTACCTAGTCCTCAGCAGTGTACAGTGTGTGGCTACTGCCAGGTCTGATGTCTGTCCATATCCGCCCCACAGAGCCTTTCTTAACCAGCCCATCCTCCACCCAAGGATGGGGAATGCTGCAATCCCAACTATCCCTGTTGCCCACTGGATCCTGAACAGTGGTACCCTCTATCCCCAGCTGGTCCTGAATCCCTGATATTAGAGTATTTTCTCAGAAACAGCTTCATTCTAACAATGGTCCTGTGGCTCTGGGCCTATTCTATCTGAGCCTATGGTCAGGGTTGGTCACTGTCCTGCCCAACTCCCCACACTGTTCCCACTAGGTCATCTCAAGGTCATCCTCGCCATAATTCGGCCATCACACAGTTCCATTAGAGCTATTAAGTCCATCTGACTTTGTGTGGGGGACATGTCCTGGGTGGGGAAATGCTCCTAAGGAAGGTCTGAGGCAGAGCCCTGGAGATGAGTTTCCTCGGAGCAGCTGTCACAGTGACACTGCGGGCTGTTGTTGAACTGAGTGCCCAACTGAGGGTGGCAGCATCCTCAGTTCTGCCACAACTTGCTCCAGGGATGTCACCACTCATCCCACACCTCTGGTACAGCTCCAGCTGAGTGGCCCAGATCATCAGTGATCATCCCTGATGGTCACCATCAAAAGTGACCATTTCATGGGCTTTTACACACAGTGGCTCTTCAATAGTCCAGAAGCAGCCTTTCTACTGAGGCCACTCTGTCATACTGTGACTGGAGACATCTCTCCCAAGCCCTTCCTAGAAGCATCTTAGTGATTGGATATAGCACCAGAGGGCCACTGGAGCCACTTGAAGACCACAGCCTGAGGGCACATCTTTGGTCAAGGAAGCTAAGACAGTCAAGGTCCCAATGTCAGGACCTCCAGTACTAGGGCTAGATGAGCAGACAGTTCCAAGAGCCTTCTCATGCTTCAGGATAAGGTCAAAGCTGGTGTTACACAGTGTCCTTGGGTCTCAGAGGGGCCCACATCCCTGGTACCAATAGACTAGTGCTCTCACCAGGCTCTGTTCACCCTGCCTTTCAATTTCCTCTCCTACTCTTGACCCTTGATCCCTGGTACTGTATGGCAGAAGGCTTTGGACATCTGAAGGCAGGTTATGGCCACACCAAAACTGGTAACCACATGTGTATTCTAGTGACTTGGTCCACATCTTGTCCTTCCAGATGTGACCACCTGGAACAGAAGCACAGAATCCTCTCTGATCCATGATTTAACCTTTCTTCCATGCAATGTAGTTCAGACCCACCCCCTCTGTCTCCTAACTCTGGCTTTGGCTATTGCGTTGTCAGACACTAACATCTCCAGGGGCCTCTCGGCCTTTGCTTCTACCACAGTTCCAGGACCTTTGTGGCTACAAGTCTTTAAAAATGTGCCTTTTTATCATCAATCAAGAAAACTGACTGCTGCCTTTGGCTCTGTGGATTTTAGCACCTGTGGATTCTTACACTGCAACATCACCAGGGCACACAGAAGCCACCAGTAGGATCAGACCTGGATAGACACACTTGCTGTGTCTCTCCTGAGTCTGCCATGGTCTTTCATCCTCTATTGTGGCTCCTGTAGGGTAAATAGAAAACATTCAGGCTCTGGTCTTCCTCAGATTGGCAGTTTCTGTTTGGTAGTTTGGTGGGGTTTATTGTTGTTGCTGCTGCTGCTGCTGCTGCTGTTTTGGTGTCTTTCAACCATAGCATCCAAAGAAGAAATAGCTCCTGAGTTCTACTATCTCCCTGGCTGGGCTAGTCCATATGTTAGTCCTATGTCCTCCGCCATGCAATGTCTCCAGGCCTGGGCAATACAGTGGCATAGGATCAGACAGACAAGCAGGGCAGCCTTGGGTGGAGTGGGAGTCACTTGAGGCTATGGACTAACAGGAAAGCAAAGGGACACTGTGTTAGTTGATCTTCCTACTGGGACCTGACTGCCCCCTTTTGTGGTCTGGATCTCCCTGGGCCTCACATCCTGGCATGGGCCATGCTTACCCCAATGGCAGCTCTCAGTTCTGTACACTTGCCTTGGATCCTGGTCTGAATCCATTGGCTAGATGAATCTGTGCAGGCTGGGGCATGAGGTAGCAGAGAGGAGCAGAGGAGGGCTAGGCTCTATTGGCCTGTCTGTTTTTGTGGCCAAGAAGGAACAGACATGCTGAACTGGTGTCTGTTCATCTGGTCATGCTAATGAGCCAGATGGGTGAGGAGAGGATTAAGTGGAACGTGCCCTAGTCATGGGATGCTGAGAGGCAACACGCTTAGCTCTTCAGATGTAAGCCAAGGAGTAGTCAAGCAGAAATGAGACAAGAAGGGGCCTCGCTCATTCTGTCTTGTTTATGTAAAGAGGAACAAAGCTTAGGGAGATGCTTCCACCCTCGGGGACTGCTTTTCATGGTACAAGGCTGCTGTGCTGGTATCTGAGGAAAACTAGTGGGGGAGGAGAGAGGGGCTGTATCAGTCATCTGCTGACTGGTGCTGGTGACAATCCACCCCACCACCACCCCAGGGAGCTTCCTAGAGTGTGGGTCCAGCTGCAGCCTGTTGGCCCAGCTTCGCTCAGCTCATCAAGGGGTCCCTACTTTTGCAGCCATCTGACACTGGCAAACACTGGGTGACCTAATGCGACCTTGCCTACTTAGTTTTGGATGTGGGCTGCCAGAAGGCTGATGTGGGTTGATGCGAGAGGCGTTCACCTCCTACAAGGGAGTACCGGGACTCATCCGTGTGAAAGCTGGCAGAGGATATCAGCGGTAGCCCACAGGTCCTCAGTCCACCAAGCAAAGCCAGCCAGGTCAGCCCAGTCAAGGGCTGTAGGTGCAACCATCACATTCCATATGGACAGGGAGGGACCATTCGCTGTTGCGTGATAGAGAGGGCACAGATGGCGGACCAAGTTGAACCCAGGTCTCCCCAGTCTTAGAATAATTACCCCATTCCCTTTTCTCTTTCCCAAAAGCACTCACCACACTTCCTGGTCCCCAGCCTGCATCCTGCCTGGAGGCTTCTGCGTACAGAAGCCAAGTGCTCACTTGCCTGTTTTGGATTTTACAACTGTGTTCAGCATAGATCCATACTCTGATGCGACCCCGATCATGGATGCAAGTACACACCCCGAGCCTCTCCCTGTGAGCCCTGAAGGTGGGTTAGCCTCAGGTCTGGGGATTCCTGACCATATAGCTGGTAAGCCTGCTTCCTCTGAGCTCCACCATCCTCTTCCTCTTGAGTTGCAGACATTTGCGTGCCAACCCCAAAGAACCCCACATCCAGCACTTCAAAAGGGAAAAGACATGGCTTAAGATCCCGGCAGAGACCTGAATCCACCTTGCTGAAGCCTCTCCTGTTTGCTTCTCCTCTGCCATTCCCCCTCTCTGCTTCCTTGGCATGGGACATTCCACCCTGAGTCTAGGTGCCACCATCCCATAACCTTTACACCAATCACATTTCCTCCCAGCTCAGACAAAACCATGCCTCACAGTCAGCAATGGGCTTATTAAATCGTTCTCTTCAAATAGATGATGTAGATAGATGATCTCTCCAGAGTGGCGGATGGCACTAAAGAGGACAGCATTCGCCTGGGAACCATCAGCGCGTGCGAGGCCTTTGCTCACTTAGGCTGACAGGGTTCTTGGCCCCAGATTATGTGCTCTAACCTTACGGTGACTCCTTTCCTGCCACATCTGACCTGACTCTCGGGGGTATAGAGCAGAGGATGAACTGCTGCTGGGGTGGGTCACAGGCAGATGCTGCCATAAAGTGGGGGTCCAGGGTTCAGGTAGAGAAGGGGACAGCTGGAGCTGTGAAGAGGCTCCCATATCCCCCTCCCCAGAGTCATGCCGATCTCATTTCTTACATCTGGCCTTTTGCATCTTGGAGATCCGGATGGTGAATTCATTTAAAACACAGCCCCTGACATTAAATATTTGGGATTTGCAATTACAGGGGGATGATTTTGGGTGCTCACAACCAAGGAAGTGACAAGTCTGTAGTTTGAGTGAGGTTTAAATGTGACGCGTTAATCACACCCTTCCATATGCCTAATGGAAGAGTGGCATTTTCTTTGTGCCAATGACTGACTAGAATATTTTCTTTCTGCAGTTGGCAACATTGAAGGCGCGGGCCTTCCCCACCAGGGGGCTCTGAGAAACTGTCTCTTCCTCGGATGGTGATATGGTTCTGCTCCAAAGGCTGGCAAGATGGTCTGATCCTGCCCACTGTCCTGGTCCTCACTCAGACTAGGACCCTTGGCAGCCCCCTCTCCACCAGGAGCAGACGGCACATGCTCAGACTGTGTGTATGTGTCTTCCCTCCCGTTGTCAGCCCAGCACTTCCATCCAGACTTCCTCAGCCTTCCTTAGTCACCTCTGCCAAGACTTTCGAATCAGTTTTAAGATCGTCTCTGAGACCTCTGCCCATTCTCTCTCCCCCTCTTTCTTGTTTTGCATGTGTATGTATGTGTGGTGTGTATATACATGTTTGCATGGATATGCCAACGTATATGTAAATCTGAATCTATCGGTGTCTTCCTTGATCACTCTCTACTTTTTATTTACTGAGACAGGGTCTCTTGCTGAACCCTGGGCTCACTAGTTAGCTAGCCAGCTTGCATGGGATCCCTAGCTCTGCTTCCAGAGCGCTGTGACTGCTCACAGCTGCCATGCCTGCTTGGTTTTTCCATGGGTTCTGGGAACCTGAGCTCAGGTCCCCATGGTTGCAGAGCAAGTGCCTTATTAACTGAGCCATCTCTCCAGCTGACCCAACCTGTGAGTTGGGGCCACCCCCTAATCCCCCACCACCCCCCAGCATCCTGAGCCCCAGGTCTACATGCAGGCAAGGAGTCAATGTTGCACTGCCTTATGGGGCAGCTGTATCCCCTCCTCACAGGTCCTGAGGTCAAAGCCCCTCACTAACCTTCCCCTGTGGTCACTTGGGGGAGGACAAGGGACAGTGGGTGACCAGGAGTCTTGTCCTCTTGATTCCTTCAGGTCATATTCTCAGTCTCATTGGAACACAAGGCTGATGGCATGCCGCAGCTCAGAATCCCATGGTCACATCTGTACATCAGAGATTAGTCCTCAATGAAGGTCCTCTTTGTCCTGAGAAGTTTTTTGTTATTGTTGTTATTATTTTTCAGTAAAGCTGATTTTTACTTCTAATTTGCTTCATTCAGCCTTTCAAAGCTCACAGATATCCCTGAACTAGCCTTGTGAGTCTCCAGCTTCTCAGTAATGTCAATCTGTAAACAAAGGGATGCCAATGGGTAGAGGGTGGAAATTTCCAGAAATCCCTAGGAAGGAGAGGTTCAGTCAGTCCACCATAGTGAAATGTTGACTCTCCTGACTCTCAAGTGGCATTTTGCATCCCAGAGGGCCAGAGTGAGGCCCTCAAGAAGGCCAGCACTTCGCTCCTTCAGAGCCTTGCAGAATGAGTCTGTGTACAAAAAAGGAAGCCCTAGCAGGAGAGGAGGAGCTTCCCACCCTGTGCTCTTCCTGTGTTTTTGTTCTTCCTTTCCTATCTTTTGGTTCCCTGGAGAAGACAGCATGTGACTCTGCTGGGAATGGCACTCTAGCGGGAATCTGAGGTAGAGGGCTAGAGAGTCAAGATGCACAGAGTGTCACAATTTTGCCATCTAGTAAGGTAAACCCCTGACTGTCATCAGAAAAGATGCTACATTCAAGGGTGTGACTGACCTTGTAGCTTGCTGTGTCCCAGGGCATGGCTGTCACATCACTGGCTAATTGGGGATGTGGCCTTCCCCAGTCTCCCATCAAATCCCCCAGCCTGTGTCTTCTGGGCCTTGAGGCCTGCGAATGCTGCTGTGGATCCCATGCAGATCTGGCCTTGACACACACAGTGGACATCGTATCCAATAGTAAATTGGGTTGGCTTTGGGGCAAGCTAGCAGGGAAATGTGACACCGTGCCTCCCCCCGGCATTTTTAGTCAGGTAAAGCTTATTATAGACATCTAAAGTGTCCCAGGACTTTGGCACAGGTACAATCCTGTGAGCTATCACTACTCTGTAGATCCAGAATAAATCAACACACACACACACACACACACACACACACACACACACACACACACACACGACCTCCCCCAGTGCAGTAACTCCTTCCCCGTGCTCCCAGTACCTGAAGACCCCTCCCTATTCACTGTCACATTAAACATTCCCCATGGAATCAAATGGCATGTGACCCCATGGCCAGCACCGTCCAATGGGGACAATTTCAAGACCTCCCAGTTTCAAGGTCCCCCGTGTATGATCCCTAGTTCATCTCTGTTTCTACTATTTGTAGAACAGCATCCCCAGCCTGGACCACTCTCCTTGACAGATGGACACAGGAGTGGCATCTTCTCTGCTGTCTTGAGCACCTGCCTGCAGGGTGCAGGGATTTCTTCCGAGCACCTGTGCCAAGCTCTGTGGTGTGTGGCAGGAAGCAGAGCCGCTAGCCACAAGGCAGCTCACTCACCTTTGGGGCAGTGTCCTTGATCCAGTGGCCACAGTGATGGCCTGTTCTCAGGTGTTTGTGGGTCCCACTTGCTTGACGATCATTCGATGCTGACATGCTACAGCCGAGCACTGTTTATATTCAATGCGCAGCCTCGAAGCAGCCAGTGGCATCTGTTTCTTAACTGTCCTTTCATGTGAGAATTCACACCATCTGAGAAAGTTCTCGGCTGTGCTGAATATGAGGTAGATCAAGGAGGATGCTTCTTTTTAATTAAATACTTCCTGAGCTTGAGTGGCTTTGTATTTATAAAGTCAATGACTCACATGTTTTGCCTTTTTTTTTTTTAAGTAAAACCTTAGCGAATGTGATCTCCGAGATGAACAGGTGGGATCTTCAAAATAAAATGCCTGCCTTGGGCACTCAAAGGCATCATGGGGGGTGGTGCCATCTCTGTGGCAGACAGTCCCAGGGGATGTTGGCAGGTCCCAGGAGATGGCAATGCTGGGGGTCTGGTCCCCTCTGAGCCTGGTTTGGGCTCTGATTCCACACTGTAAAAGCAGTGCTCAGCCTGAAGGCTGTCTGTTCAGTCCATTCTCAATCCCTTGGGCTGGGCAGGCCTTTTCTGTCCTTACTCCAAGGAACAAAAAAATAAAGCCACGGGGGTGGGGGTGCTTTTCCTGCGTTATAGCTGTGGATGTCCCTCTAGTGTAGCACTTATCTGTGATTGAGGCTAATGTCATAAGTCCCAGTACAGAAAAATGTCCCCCTCCCCTCTTTTGCCACCCCTTCTGTGAGTCTGGGAGAAACTGGGAAATTGACTGCTGGTGATCCCAGAAGAATCTCTTCTCCAACCTCGGCCCTGAATTCAATTCAGTTAGTACAGGAGCCTATGACTTTCCATGATGGTGACTCACCCAATAAGGGACCTTGTAGGACCTCTGGGACCCATGGATGATAGTTGTGGCTGCAGGTTGGTGATCCTATCAGCCCATCACCCTTGGTCCAAGCCAGAGACTGGTTAAATCTAGATTGAGACTGGTTCAGGTTTGGGCTCAGTTCTAGGCAGGAGTCTGGCTTTTGCCCACCTTGTTATCTCCCATGAGCTCCTTGACGGCTTATGACTTGTAAGTCTGGTCAGTTTCAGAAAATAGCCTTCAAATAGTGGCCTGCTGTGCTGAGTGGGACAAAAGGAGGCCATGTTAGAAACTCAGAGTATTTGTCATCCTGACTAACTGTTAGGAAACAAACAAACAAACAAACCTGAGGAATCCTTTGTCCCAGAAAGGAGGCCGTTTAGGAGTTGCTCTGTTGGCCACCACTTCTTGGACCACCACAAAGTTCCAATGACCAGAGCAGGTCACAGAGTCAGGAAAGCAATTCCTCCTTTACTCTGTTCCTATTGGCTTAAGGCAGGTGGTGGGTATGTGGATTCTTGGTGTTTCAAGGACATGTCACATCTCTGTGACCTAAGGAGGAACCATCTTTGGATTGGGATGATTCTGTGACCCTGCTTTGAGCAATCAGCCATGTGGGGTGGCTCTTGTCCAGAGAAGGGCTGGTGGCTGAGATGCCAGACATTATTCAATAGGATTTGGTGGAGGGCGGGGTTGGGAAGAAGAAAGCAAGGGAATGTAGAGGGCCAATCAGGACTGACTCTGGCTCTCAGAGACCTGGCTCTCACCTGCCTGGCATCAGCTCCTCCCCATGTGGCTGGCCATCGCACTCCTAGGGAAACATTGATCCACCTAGCATACCTAGCTGGCCACTTTTTGAAGGCCATTTTCTCAAACTGGCCAGATTCACAGTCAGAAGCCTTCAGGGATCTCATAGGAGGTAACAGGAGGGTAAAGGCTAGACTCTTGTCTAGAACTGAGCTCATTGTCAAAGTCTGGTAGTACTTGGGTGGGCTCAAAGGTCTTTACACCCTGGTTTCTCTCCATTTGTACTGGGGTCCTCTAATGAAGGCGATGAGGCTTAGCTGCTGGTGGGGCAGATCTAGGTCACGGGCAGGCTGGGAGCTACTGAGGACCTGGCTGGGTGGTTATAAAGTTCACTGTGAAGTCTCTGCTCTCAGAATTTGACCCTCTGAGCAAGATGTGGACTCAGTGTACCACTGTGGGAAACACTGAGGCATACTGCCCCAAGGCACCCCATGAGCCTGGGGGTACAGGCTAGAACCTCCCAGGGGCTGAGCACAGGCTGAAGGCCAGGTCACAAGCCCAGTGTGACCATCAAGGTTGAGTGAAATGTAGACCGTACTACAGCTAAAGGAAGAAAGTTGATGGGGTGTTGCTTCAGGCTGCAGGCTACTCAGGCTGAGGACAGCAGGTGTATGTAATGACAAAGGAAAACATCTCAGGCAGTACTCTTCTAGGGTGGAGAATGGTCTAGCCTGGTAACCCTAGGTTGTAAAGGTCAGGGTGTGGTGTAAAGAGGTACATTGGCTGGGGGGACCTTACCACAGACACTTCACTGTCATCCATAGTCCCTGATGTCTTTCAACACTCTAACATCTTTTATTTGCTGCAACATTGGCACCTGTTAAGTTGGACTGTTGGGGCTGGGCTGTCCTGACTGAAGAACCTTGTCTGGGAACCCATAGTCTGCCTTCTTCCTCATGATCTACATCTGGCTCGTTTCATCCTGGATTTGTTTTCTGTGTAGGTTGTAGTGGCATATCTGGATCTGATCCTAGAAAGTGACCCAAGAGTGTCAAATGTGTGGTGTTGCTGAGAGCCAATGCTGGACTTCCACAGTGAGTGCGTGCCGGTTATTAGCCAATGCCATGTGGACTACCCAGACTGTTGCAGAACCTTCACTGCCAACCTTTACAGGTAAAGATGTTTCTCCGATCTCCTAAAAGCTTTAAGTAGACCTTTCTCCGGCATCTCGGGATCACAGAAGGGGGCTTAGTGACTCCTAAGGCCCAGTGCATATGTGAACTTTAGCATACAGAGACTTATATCCCAAGGACATATTTCATGTCATCTGAGAGGAGGGAAGAATAAAGATTGCCCAGGGCTCTCCTGACCTCTGTGATGAGGAGACATACAGCACCCCCACCATGTCCCCCACACCGTCTCTGGGGACAACTCTCTTGAAGCTCAAGCTAGAGGCTGTGAGCTGCCCTCAAGCCCTGAATGTATGTATCATTCAGCTTCCTGGGCCACTGAGTCATCTGCAGGAAGCCTGGGCTGGGTTCCTCTTCCTAGCATCCTACTCAAATAACAATTCAGAAAACGGTTTTCAAAAATGTGGATAGATGACGCTGTGTCTGTCATTCAGCAATCCAAACCCAACTGTAGAGGTTATTCTTCATCAAGATGTATTTTAACGATTTAGTCAAATTATATGCAGTAAACAAAACACGCATTTAACTAGAACCAGATGAAACCGAACACAAGAACAGATTTGGAAACAGACCGATGCTGGCATTGTGCAATGCAAAAAGAAACAAGTGGAGTAATTACCATTCATTGAGGGAGATGAGAGTGCCTGGGCGTCATCACAGGATGTTGTGGAGACACCATCAGCAGGGGGCCAAGCAACCAGAGCACCAGCCTCATCTCCCTGCACCCCTGCCCATGAGCACAATGCGGGAGGGTTCTGTTGATTCTGTGGGATGTGATTAAGGGATACAGGGCATCCTATCTTGTGGGGGGGTCTCTCTCTCTCTCTCTCTCTCTCTCTCTCTCTCTGTGTGTGTGTGTGTGTGTGTGTGTGTGTGTGTGTGTGTGTGTGTGTGTTGGGGGGTGTCTCTCAGCACCAAGTATTTATTACCCTCCTAGAGTGGAGCTGATTTCACAGTAAAGTCTCTAGAGCCAAAGTGCAGCTATTTTCCATGTTGTGCTAACAAGGAATATGGATCCAAAGAATGGAGTTCTCAACCTGGACAGGAAGGCAGTTTGGTGGGTGAGACAGCATGAGATGAGAGGGTTGCTTTGAAGAACTGACTTGTGAATATTCATGTAGTAGTTGACTTTATTGAGGTTCGATGTATAGGAAACCGCATACATCTTGTGAGTTTGTTTGCTGATTTCCATGTGTATACACGGCAGCTTTATTTAATACAACAGAGACAGAATACTGCTCTGCAGAGTTGCCTCCCACCCTTCATGGAAAATCTGCTTTCTCAGTCCCAGGTGACCCTGGTCTGCTCTGGCATGCTTTTCCTGGCAGAGAACTTTCCATGTCTGTTTCTTAGGGCTGTGGTCCTTTGGTCTAGTTTCTTCTGCTTGGCTCTTAAGATTCATCACTTTGGTCCTGTGTGTGTCAGCAGTTGGTCATTTTTGTGGCTGTGGCCACAAAAACTCCTGGGTACCCAAGTCCTGCCTCTAGCTAGCTCACTGCTGAGGTATGCTCAGATTAGGCCAAGTTTTGTCTGCCTACATAAAACTCTTATAAGCATTCTTGTCTAGATCTGCGAAATACATTCTTGTTTGTCTTGGGCAAACACCATGTGTATATTTGCCTTTTAAAACAAATTAGCAAGTTATTTTCCCAAGGAACTACCATTCTGGGCTCCGGCCAGCAAAGGATAAAGATTCCAGTTTCTCCCCATCCTCAGCTCTGGCAGGGACTGGTTTGTTTTGTTCATACTTTAGTCATTTTGTTAGGTTCAAAATGGCTTAATGTGCCTTTCTCCTATGGGTGAGTGACACCAAGGACAGTCATGCACCCACTGGCCTCATTCACACACTCAGTGAAGAAGGTGACTATTGAACTTTTGTACTCCGTGGGTTTTACGCCCTTTTAGTTTTTAAGTGACATGTTCCCTCACATTCTAGAGACCAGTCTTATGCCAGTACATGCACAGGAGACCTTGTCACCTGCTCAGGATTTTGGTTTTGTTGTTTTGCTTTGTTTTGTTTTGCATTCTCTTAACAGTGTGTTTCACAAAGCAAACACATTTATTTGTAGAAAAGTGTGGATAATCAATATTTTCTTCATTTTTTAATATAATTTCTGCGTTCTCACTTCCGCTCACCTTAGTCTATCTGTTATTGTTTTGTTTAAAAAGAAGAAAAGAGAAATTGCTGAGACAGACATATTGACTATAAGTTTATTATAAGGCCCGTCAGAATGGGGAGACTAAGAAGAGGAACAGGGGTAAATGGCTGACCGCCATGGCCGGTAGCCATAGAGAGACAGAGCCAGAACATAGGTGGGGGACAGAATAGCACAGAGAGCGGGACAGAGAAACAGAGAGAGAGAGAGAGACAGGGGGAGAGAGAGAGAGCGTAAAGGGGCAGGGGCCTATCTTTTAAAGGGGTCCTCTGCACCTGCGTGCAGACTTCTTTCCCATGGAACCTTGGGCTGACCAGGGTATTGCCTGAGTGGATTCCACCAGGTAACAGGGGCAGGCCAGCATAATGCCTGAACCTTTCACTATCGATGTTTGTTCTATCGCATTCTCCAGGAAGCAGCTTGCCTTCTTTGCTCTTCTCTGCTCTTTCCCCAGTTTTGCTTTGCCAGTTTGTCCTCTGGTTGATCTCTTCTCTCTGGCTTTAGTTTGCCCCCTTTTCCACTTGGAAATGGGAAAACAGAGCTTGCTGTGGCGAGAGCTTCTTTTTCTAGTGTGAGCCTCTCCTACCATTCTCACCTTCTCATTTCCACCCACAACTCTCCTCACACACACACACACACACACACCCGCCCTCCCCCCTCCTCTGAGTCCTGTACTGTGTGCTCAGTGTTCCCTCCATGGCTCTCCAAGGTTGTGCCTTTTTGATCCCCAGATTGCATAACCTTAATTGTCTGATAGTCAAGATTTGGGATTCTTTATCCTGCCAGTTCAAAACAAACAAACAAACAAAAAACATGGAACCCTTGTGTTAGCCTTTTTAGTTACTGTATTGTTTGGTTCCATAATTTCTACCTCATCCTTTCTTTTGATTTCTGTATCTTTACTGAACTTCTCTCACTGGGGAGACATTGCCGGGCTTTCTTAGTTCTTTATTTCATGGCTGACTGAAGCCAGCTGCTTTGATCTTATCTAGCAATCCCAACACCTGGGCCTCTTCAGGGATAGTTTCTATGCTTCCTTTCCTGTGTGAAGTTCAACTTTTTTCTCCTTTTCATGTTTCACAACTTTGGTTGAAAATATGACATTTCAAGTGGGTTTCATTGAGTAGCATACTCGAGAGTCAGATTCTTCTGCTTGTAGCCATTGTTTCCTGTGTAGTGGCTTCCTTACATCAGAACTGTGGATTCTACATTCTTTGGTGTAGCATGTGTATTATGTATGCCCACTGAAGGCTCTGCTTGGCGAGACTGTGTTCAGATGGTTGTTGGACAGCAATTTCCCTTGTGTACTGGAACAGATAAGTTCCCCAGTGTCTGGTAAGGTGCTGTTGGCTTATGCTGGCCATGCTTTCAACACCCAGTCAGGCATCCAAACCTGTCCTTAGTTTTCACCTGCTGCTTCCAGAGAAGATGAGTGTCTGAGGTGGGTGAGAGAGACTTCAGGACCTTCTCAGTTCCCGGCTTGTCCAGGGTGTGTTACCCTGTCCACAGCCTTGCTGTTTCCCAGAAAAATGTTGGAACTTTTCAAAGTCCCTTGTGGCCATTGTACTTCCTTGCTCTCTTGGACAGGGTTTCTCTGTGTGTAGGCCTAACTGTCCTGGAACACACTCTGTAGACCATGCTGGCCTCCAACTCACAGAGTGCCTCTAGAGTGCTGACGTTAAAAGTGTGTGCCACTGCTGCCAGGCCTCTCTCTTGCTCTCTTTCTAAGTGCCTTGCTCAGCTCTGTGTTTGCTTCCTGGGTTGTTCTCATCCTGGGCAGCTGGTGTGTTAAACAACTGCCTCTGATAACAACTCCCAACCCAGGAAATGGTGCCAGTTCTGGGTGAATTGTCTTGCAAATGTGTTTCCTGGGGATTCCAAGGTGGGCCAGGTGACACTGCCAGCACCTGTCCTGCCCTGGCTCATCCAGTAGCTTCTGATCTCCATCAGAGAGAGGAACTGTTGGTTTTCATGGCTTAGAGGAGCTGCTGAGACAGGGGATAGGAAAGGGACATATTAAAGCCCTAAAAAACTCATTATTCTTCCAAGATGCAGCTGCTTTTCTTGCATAAATACTCCCTTGTTTGTGACAATCTTTGGTTAGTCTCAGAGTTCTGAAAAGGCTATTTTGACAGCCTTTCCCAGTGTTCCTGTTGCTTTTATGATAAAGAGAGTCTTCAGAGGTCTTCACACTGCCATCCCTGTGAACATCATTCCCATCAATTTTGATGTACTCTTTTTTATCATGGGTCGTATTCTCCAGCCCCTTTGTAGACCTGGTCACCTTTGATTAGATGATAAACACTGAGTAGCTCACCCATGTTGGTTGCTGCATGGTTCTCTGGCTCCATAATAATAGGGAAATACTGTTTCTCAGTCTTTTCATCCTCTTGACCTAGGCAAGTACATTATCCAGTAACTTCAAATTATCTTCTTCCTTCCAGATAGTGGGGTGATCCCAAGAGCATCAAGAACTTACTGTGGTCCATGCTTTTCTCCTATGCCTCTGCTGACCAGCTTCAGAAGCACCTTGGGGGACCCCCTGCTTGTTCTCGTGACCCTACTACCATTTTCCTCCCTGGCAGCTTGTGCCCTGTACACTGAGTGCACTTGTCTCCTCAAGGACGTGGTCCCACCTGATTCCCAGGTCAGCCCTGCATGTGGCTGTAGATTTGGGTGGCCATAGGGTCACATAGGTGGTCACAGCTCATCCCATCTGTCTCTCAGAAATCCTGTTCTTCTCAGCTGACATCAAGAGCATAAAGTGTGTGTTTCTCTGGCTTTTTGGCTTCCTCTAATGGGAGGTCATTGTTTCTATGGCTGCACCATGACCAAAGTGTGGATGATAGCTGCCTTGCCTGGCCTGTGAAGGACAGGGAACATCACTGGAGTGACTCCATGTGTGTCAACACAGGTCTGTGAGTACAGCATTTGTGGTTGTGCTGTCATAGATATATGAGGAAGGTCTTTGTAGAGCTGAGTGTCATGCCCACTCCTGTTCTGGGTGGAACCCCTGGTTGGTAGAGTCTTGGGGGAAATCCATGAAGCTCTGGCCCCTACTTCCCTGGTACTCAGGCCGCTTTGGGCTAGGCTTAGCAAGTCTCAGTGTCCTCAGTCCAGTACATGCTGGAACCATAGCTGGACCTCCTCTCCTTACCCTGATTAACCATCTCATGCCCTTACTTCCTGAGTCTGAATTCCCAATTCCAGCCAGTTATATCTCTGAGGCCCCATATCTGCCCCTATTGGGAACTGGCTCAAAGCAGGACAAGCACTTCCAGGCAGGCTAGGAGGACACAGAGGTACCTGGGAGGCTAAGCAGAGCTTCTCCAGGAGCCAGAGACTAGAGTCTTCATGGGGATGCTGTTTTCTTCATCTGATAACAAGGATGTGGAGGCAAGCCAACTACAGTGACTTTAACAGTCTCCCCTAAAGGTGACCAACTCTACCCTATTCAGGAAATATGACCTTATTTGGAAATGTGATTTTTGGAGACACGGCTGTTAGGGGTCCAGAGATGAGATCATCTGGATTGAAGGGTTCTTAGAGAGCAACAGTGCATGTGCTTGCAAGAGGGAGGAGAGGGAGATATGCGACACATGAAGATAGAGGCTGAGACTAGAGGACCACAGTCGAAAGCCTGTGCATGAGTATAGACTCCCCAGAAGCTGAAGCAGCAGAAGAATAGCTCCCCAAAGCCTCAGGAAGGAGCCTGGCCCTGCCTAGACCTTGGTTTAAGGCTCTGGGTGTCCTGGCAGGTGAGCTGACAGCTATGTCTTGTTTGAAGTCCGCTGGTCTTTGGTAATTTGCTGTAACAGACTGAGACACACACTTGTTTTGCAGGCAGATGGAGCACTCTGGCATGGTTCCCAACATTTTGTAGGTCAAATAAACACATCTGCAAGCACATCTCTCCACAGTTGCATCCAGTTCCCTGAGATCTGTGTGAGAACCTTTTGCAATGCGTCTTTGTTTTGCTGAGGCCAGTTACACCCAGATGGAAGTCAAGAGATGGAAGTGCACTCCTTGGCATACTGGCCAAGGCTGCAGCCAGGCACCTCCTGGTGGGTGCTTTGTGTTATCTTGCAACTGCAAACACCCCGTGCATGCTTCCTGTTTCCACCTGTACTCTGGGCTGCAGCAGAGGTGAGAGGGCATTTGCAGTGCTCACCGAAGGCCCCTCCCACAGGTGGGCCTGGCTGATACCATCAGCCTTTGATGAATAAAGGAGGCTGAGGTCTAGGTCCCAGGATGCTGTTCTAGCCCTTGAACTTAACTTGGGCAGTAACTGTCTCACACCTACCAGCCTTACTCAGGCTCATCTTCTTACATAAGATTTTTCTGTTCTGACCTGGACCCAGTATGTTTTTTGGGGGGTGGGGTGGGGTGGGAAATACTGAATAGAAAGGATATGCAGAAAGTCAGGAAAGAGGCTTCATGCTCTGCCTAGAAACCGAGTGAATCATTAAAAAAACATAGGCACAGATGGAGTCTGCATCCCATGAGCCTTGGGCAGACCCTGATAGGCCCATCAGCAAGCAGAAGCTGCTTTTCTCTTTAAACATTTAGGGCTGCAGGGCTTACACCTGTACCTCAATACAGACAGGCTGAGTACAGCTGAGACAGGAGTGAGGAGTTAGTCACCAAAACCCAGAAGCAGCCTGCATCTCTAGAGCATCCCAACTCTCGCGCTGGTGCTTTCCAGAGAGCAAGGCATTTGGTCACAGAAGACTCTTTAGGCTGTGGTACACACTAGGTGCTGCCTTCCCACCCATCCCCTTAATTCTTCCTGAGACTTACCTCTATGACTCAGGACCCTGTTGTCTTCCGAGTCTAGTACCGTCACTAGATGGCCTCTTTTTACCCTCCCGGGATGCTCTGTAGCTAGGAAGAAGCATAGCCTGGGGCCCCACACATAGACATCGGTGTGACAGATGTTTGCTAGCTCACTTGCTTGGAACAACCTGGCCAGGCTTAGAAAAAGAAAGGAAAACACACCTTTCAGGCACAGCTCTGGAGGATGGGGAATCCTAAGGGGCTGCCAAATCCATCGGCCCGGAGGAGGTGTCTGGTATTCTGTGTGTGCATTTGCCTTTTCACACCCAAGGTTATACATCAGTGACACCATTCTTAGAAGATGCTTCTAGAGCTTGCAAGATGGTTCAGCAAGTAAATGTTAGATTTTTGTTTAAATTAAAGGTAAAGAAAAAGAGGAACGCAAGATGAGACATATTAGACATATTAACCAGTTTATTATAGGCCCAGCAGAGTAGAGAGACTAAGAAAGAAGAGGAACATGGCTAATGGCTGATCGCCATGGCCGGTCCCCATAGAGAGGCAAAGAGAAGAGAAGAACAGAAGCAGAGAGAGGAGTAGACAGTATAGAGAGAAGTGTAGAGAGGAAAAAGAGAGTGTAAATGGGCAGGGATCTATCTTTTAAAGGGGTCCTCTGCACCTGCCTGCTGTTTTAGTTCCAATGGAACCCTGGGCTGATCAGGTAACAGGTCCTGTTCCATCAGGTAACAGGAGCAGGCCAGCATAATGACTGAACCTTTCAATCCCACCATTACTTATTATTTTATAAAGGTGGGGTGTTGGACATGGCAGAATAAGGAAATAAGGGTGTTGAATTCTCAAGACTGCTTCCTGCTGACGTGGGGGGCTTTGACCATCTTTGGGTGACCTGAGAAGGTTGGGGTGCTGCCACGTCCTGGGGTAGCCGGTTGTTTTATCACAGTCCAGGCTGTATGGAACTCCCTGGCACCTCTTAGACCTGGCAAGATGTTGGCAGAGCAGAGGACAAGGTTAAGTTTAGAAAATTTTTTTTCTTAGGTCCTGTCACTTGAGGGGAAGATTGTAAGATGAAGGAGGGGTTCCTGAGGAGTCCCAAGATGAGGGAAGGGAGTCCTGGGACCAGGGAAAGATTGAATAACTGGAGTGAATCTGACCTGTTTGTTTGGATCCAATTCATCTCCCTGAAACTTACAAGAATCCTTAGAGTTTGTGGAAACATAAGTATTAGACACATTAGCAGCATATTTTGTTAGAAGCAACTTGGCTGAAAGCATTAACAGTTTAAAATTGACAGATTTTTTTTTAGGACAATGAAAAGCATCTTAGTCTTGACCTTGTAGTTATGATCCTATAGTGGTATTGTAGAACTTTACTAACTATGAACAGTAGCATGAGAAATAGAGAAATCAGGAACATATTTCATTCTTTTTAATGTCTTAACTCATTTTATCATCACTTAAGCCTTTTTATCCTCAGACCTTCATAACTTTAATTCATACACGTTACAGTAAAGGCACACCAAGCCTGGCAATCTGTGTTCAATTCCAGGAACCCACATGGTAGGAGAAAACTAACTCTCCAAAGTCCTCTGGTCCCCACATACCTGTTCAATAGCAGGCAGGCACACATGTGCACATGCATACATGTGTGCATACACATATTATTTGATTAAAAAGATGATTCTAAGTCAGTGGGTGGTGGCACTTTTAATCTGAGCACCCAGGAGGCAGAGACAGGTAGGTCCCTGTGAGTTTGAGGTCAGCCTGGTCTACTGTGCAAGTTCCAAGGCAGCCTCCAAAGCTACAGAGAAACCCACTCTCAAAAACATTAAAAAAAGAAGAAGAAGATGCTTCTAACCATTCTTACAAGCTGAAAATTCTATTAACGCCTACAGGCATCTCCTCTCTGCTCAAAGAAGTCACCAGTCATTCTAGTCAATGTTTTAAGGCTGTGAAGAGACTCCATGACCATGGCAACCCTTATAAAAGAAAGCATTTAACTGGGGATGGTTTACAGTTCAGAGGTTGAGTCCATTATTATTTTGGTGGGAAGCATGGCTACATGCAGGCAGACAGTGCTGGGGAGGTACCTGAGAGTTCTACATTCCCGAACAGCAGGCAGCAGGAAGAGAGAGACCACCAGGCCTGGCTTGAGCATTTGAAACCCCAAAGGCCACCCCCAGTGACACACTTCCTCCACCAAGACTACACCTACCCCAACAAGGCCACACCTCCTAATAGTGCCACTCCCTGGTGAGCAAGAATTCACATCTATGAGCCTATGGGAGCCATTCTTATTCAAAACACTTCAGGAGTCTTCTCAAGGCTTCAGTGGACCCTGCCCTATAGTGGACCCCAAGGCTAGGAGGACATTATTATAACCAGAGTCGCCTCACAGGCACTGTGTTCGGTGGTTGTGGGGGGGGGGAGGTGCATTCTGACCATGCCTGGCACTGAAGACAGGCAAACAGTGGTTCATTTCTTCAAAGTCGATTGATTCCTTCAACTTTCTAGAATTTTTCCTTAAAAGTGCAAAGTTGTGAGCTGGCACTTCTTAGTGCTTCTCCTTCACTTCAGCACTGACCTCTAGCTGCCCACACCATCCCCTGACCCGGCTTTCCAGAGAGGCTGAGAGGGTTCACTGATGAGGATACACTGATAACCCCCAGTGATGTCCTGCCAGGCTCTGTCACCCTGCCCTCACCACAGTTCACCGTCAGCACATGCAGCTCTATTAGGGAGGACACCGGCACAAGTCAACTAGGCCCGTGCACAACCTGTGGCAGGTAGGAAAGCTGTGGCTTTTTTGGTGCCTTTCCAGCACGCTCTTGCCACACCCCTGACAAGGCCTTGTCCTTGGACATGGCGGCTCCCAGCTTCCTTTTGTAATCCAGGCTTACTAAAAATGAGTTCAGGGCTTGCTCCCAAATGCCAGGGCACCCAGGCAAGCAGTGAGACAAACCCCTTTTCTAGGTCACTTGGTGACGTGTTCACCTCCTGACACATGCGTAGACTTGGCATCAAGTTCTACCTGGGTATGGTGGAACTCCTACAGCAGAAAAGGGACATGCTATCACCCTGTCACAGAGTCTGTTATAGTACCAGTTATGGGGTGTTTCTGGGAAGGCTACAGAAAACTGCAGGGGTGTGTGTGGCCTGGACAGAGCAGGGACACTGGCCTGGGTGGCTGCTGGGACACTCTGGTGCTGAGACACTCTGCATTCTAGATTCATGAATTCCAACTGGTCCTTCTGCTGGCTCTTGTGTCAGGACCTGCCTGCCTTTTGGGGAACTTCTTTCTTCTCACAGATGCATCTCAACAGCCTCTCCTAAGGAATCCCTCTGTGTTTGTTACTTTTCTCATCACACTGATGGAAGCAACTTAGGAGAAGAGGCGTGGTTTCCACACCTAGTTTCAGGTGGTTTAGTCCATCCTGACAGGACAGGCGTGGTGATGGAAACTGCTCAGTCAAGCGGTAGGAGCAGGAAGCAAAGAAGCCAGGAGTTGGAGAACAGAACCTCAGGACGCCAGGCTCTATGACCTATGTCTGTCCCCTATACCCCATGTCCCCAAAGTTCCAGAATCTCCCAAAACAGTGCCACCTGCTGGGGATCAACTGTTCAAACGTGGGAGTCTGGGGAGGGGGGAGGCTCCTCCCCCCTCCCCAGATCTAAATCATACACCCTTCCTGACCTCTGCCTACTGGACACTTTGCTAAGGTGCCCTTCCAGGACCCCATGAAGGCAGACATATAGTGGCCCAACCCAGCCAAAAGGGAGAACAAAAATGTTGATCTTTGTGACTGCCCAGAGGTAAGCTGGATCCACCCTGGCTGCCACATTCTGTCCTGACTTCCCTGACCATCTTCTCCTGGCTCCCAAACACATAGCACTCAGTGTACACTCTGAATCTGATTTGGAAACAAAGACATTTCTTCATAAGGCTGAGTGCCCAATGTTTGTTCTTCTTATTGGAATCCTGGTGAGCCAAGGGGTGCTTGCTGTTAGTGCGCTTATTAAAAAGAAATGCATGGAAGGAGTAATTGCCTGTTCTATGGTGAGAAATTACTGTCTCTGTTTTATTTAGGCTGTATAGGAAACAAGAAACAGCACATAATTTAGTGATTAAAACTTTGCAGCTCTCGTTTCATGTAATTGCATGCTTTTATTCAGTTAGGCTATTACTTTGATTAAAAAATTCGTTCTGACACCTTTCAGGGTCCTGAGCAGTAGAAGGGTCCCATGTAGGGAGGACCATGTTTTCCAGGAAAGCTGAGAGTGATGCCCTTGTCTTTACCCCAGGAATTGTGGGTGGGAGCTGCTAAGGGACTGGTGGAGGAGGGATGCTGGATTTGGTCAGCCACAGTTAACAAGAGAGGAAATTGGGGCAACTTCTGCCCATTATCCAAATCCTCAGTGAATGGAGACTAATGAAGAGCATGCCCACGGAGGGGCATGTGATCAGAGATCAAGCTCTGTGATCAGAGGCTTGTCCTAGGCTGGCCCTGGGCCATCAGCTGCCCTTAACCTGGAGTGTGAACAGTGGTCAGCAACCATCTTTTATGGTGCCAGCCTGGGCTGTTCCATTTGTGGTCCATGATTCTTGCTGTGGCAGAAGGTCCTGGAATTACCACCTTACCCCATACACTGGGCCCGAGATTCCATGCAGTCCCTCCCAGCCTCTTCAAATAGGGTGAAACTCTGTGGGGTCCCACCGCTCAGGAAAAGCATAGCCTCATTTCTCATAGTCCGTCATCTCCAAAGCTAGGGCGGGCTGTTCTCTCCTCAGGAGAGGAGGTAGTGCAGACAAGGAGAAGTGCCAGGACTCTGAAACAGCAAGCCTCTGATTGTTCATTTTCTATTTTGTGAATTTGTGTATACAAAATTCATTCAAATTACTGAATTTCACCAAATATGACAATAAATACCAGCTGGGCATGGTGGCACACATCTTTAGTCCCAGCATTTAGGAGGCAGAGGCAGGCAGATCTCTGAGTTTGAGGCTAGCCTGCTCTACAGACTCAGTTCCAGGACAGCCATGGCTGTTGCACAGAGAAACCCTGTATCAAAAAACAAGAAGGAGGAGGAAGTAAAGGACGAGATGATGATGATGAAGATAAATACCTCAAGACTGGAGATAATTTAAAGTCCAATGAACTTTGTCCCCCTGTGTTCTATGAGGTCCCCTTCCCCCACATCTGTCACTGGAAGTCATGGAAGCATGTAGCCGAAGATGTCTCCGTGTCCTTTCTGATCACCCAGCCTTTCTGTCCTATCTACATGAAATCAACTGATGGGGGAAGTACTTCTGTGTATGTTTATCTTATTGATTGTTTAATAAAATTCTGTTTGGCCGGGGTCTTCTGGGAAGTCATGGTGTCACTCAACAGTAAAACTGTGGTCTGCGTGATCTGTTTGGAGAAGCCCAAATACCGCTGCCCAGCTTGCCGCGTGCCCTACTGCACTGTCACTTGTTTCCAGAAGCACAAAGAGCAGTGCAACCCGGAAACCCGTCCTGTTGAGAACAGAACAGTGGCTCCGGTGAATATAGGGTCTGAGGAAAACAAAGATGATGACTCCTCTATAGCTGACTTCCTCAATAGTGACGAGGAAGAAGACAGAGTGTCTCTGCAGAATTTAAAGTTTAAGTGAGTCTGCAACTTTAAGAAGTTTATTGCTCAACCTGAGACAGCTGATGGTTAACCTTGATCAGGGTGACAGCCAAGCAAAGCTGATGAAAGCCTGCATGCAGGAGCCTTTGTTTGTGGAGTTTGCAGACTGCTGTTTAAGAATCGTGGAACCATCCCAGAAAAGGGATTCTTGAAACTGAATGTGCTCCCTGCTCAAGCTGCCCACTGCTCCTCCTAGGAGGAGGTTGTTTGCAAGGCTGCTCGACAACATGTAGGTCTTCTTCATCACTCGGCTTGCTTCAGACAAGTGGAGGATACTCAAGGTGCAGAGCCTGTATGAAGAAGAAACCTGGAGTGATGGCTCAGCTCTTCCAAAGGACCGATCTTCAGCACCCACATGACTGCCAACAATTGTAATTACAGTTCCAGGGGATCTGACACCCTTTTCTGGCCTCTGAAGGTACTGTAAGCATGTGGTCCACAGCTATAAGCAAAAGTCACATATTAAAAAAATAAAAAAAGGAAAAGGCTATTTATTTATATTTACATGGTGGTTTTAAATTTATTTCCAGTGCAGTTTAGAGTTACATCATAAATAACCAAGTTTATCCATTTGAATTAAAATCTGATACTGTTACTAAATAAATTTAAGATATTGTTCTTGGTGACATTAAATAAATCAGTTTATAAAAAAAAATTCTGTTTGGCCAATGAAACAGCAAGTTAGACAGGACTAGGAGTCAAAGAGGATTCTGGGAAATGTAGTCGAAAGTGGTGATCCAGGCAGGAAGTGACATAGCAAGGAGACTCATACTTGAGCAAGGAGAAATAGGAAGTGTCCCTTTTTTCCCTTCGCCTCCTCCAGTGGCGGGATGTGATCCACCGGCAAGGAGGGACGTCAATAAGGCATTCGATAAGATAAGTCTTATAAAATATATAGGTTTATGATAGTTAAGACTGAGCTAACAGATGAGGAATCCTAGTCATTGGCCAAGCAGCTTTGAACCTAATACAAGTCTCTCTGTGTATTAATTTGGGCCCTAACTCAGGCGGGCGGCTGGTGTAAAGCACTCACGTGGCGGTGGGGCTCAGCGGCTTTTGGCAGAAAGATTTATCATAACAATCAACCTCCAGTAAAGTCATTGCAGCTGAAGACTAGAAATGTGTTTTCAAGTCCCACATTGAGAAATCACTGCTCTGATTGCCCACCTGGCCTTACCTGGCCCCAGGAAACAGCCTGTGACTGAAGAGACAGATTGAAGAGCCACCACCAGGTCATCAGTTCACTAGCCACAGTCCCATTCAGGACACATGAGAAAGTCAGGGTTACATTTGCTGTTGTCAAAAGGCTGCTGGCTGGCTGGCTGGCTGGTGAGCCAAAGTCTCTTCCCTGCAGATCCATCTGGGTTGAATGAAGCCAATTAATATCCTGGTGAGGCTCAAAAGCTTCAGTAAATGGAGTGAGTCTGACACAGAACTGCAGATTTCTAGACTGTTGTCTCTGGCCTAAGACACTGATCCAGAACCTGGGAGAACTTCCCACTGAGACTCCAACTTCAGCCCCCACAGCCTGCCTCTCATTCTTTTCATTTGCCCTCTGTTCTTCTCAACATGGAGGCTCACAACCAAGGCTTATTTGGCTTTCCTTCTGTCCAATGGAGTTACGTTCTGAATATATTCTAAGGAAGATTTATACATTTAAAGGAACTCACTGTCCCTTCATCCTATGGATGATGTTTCTCAGTTTAGGGTTAAAATTGAACCAGGATTCCAAAGTGTTTACACATGGCTGAGTTCTCTTGGGTCAGGGCATGGGTACCCTGTGCTCTGGCAGTGCTGGCTTTATTCCTCATGTTGGTTCAGGCCCATAAGTTGCATGAAGTGAGCATTTTCCTACAGGGTTCTACTTTTCCACTGCCAGTGTCATTTCAGACATCATTTTCTGGAAAGCACTGTGGTCCCAGGACCTCATGGCATCACATGTCTTAAGCCAGACAATAATTACAAAGTAGACAGCTTGGCACACCTGTGTGTACAGGTAAGTGTGCATTCTCTGTCCTCTGGGCACACCTGTGTGTGCATACATAATCTGTTCTGGTTAGTTTTATGTCAACTTGATACAAACTAGAGTCAATTGGGAAAAGGGACTCTCAATGGAGAAAATGCCTCCATAGATTGACCTATAGGCAAGTCTGCTGAGCATTTTAATGATTGATGAGCAGAGTCCTGCCCACTCTGGGCAGTGCCACCCCTGGAAAGGTGGCCCTGGCTTGTATAAGAAAGCAGGATAAATGGAACAGGAAGAACAAGCCAAGAAACAGTGTTTCTCCATGGCTTCTGCTTCAGTTCCTGCTTCCAGGTTCCTACAGTGAGTTCCTGCCTGACTTCCTTCAGTGATGAACTGTGGTGTGGAAGTATAAAGTGAAATAAAACCTATCCTCCTCAAGTAGCTTTTGGTCATGGTGTATCATCTCAATAGAAATTGTCCGAAGTGAGGACCCACAAAAGTATGATAACCAGTTGATTAAGGGGTGCAATGAAAAGATAAACTCATAGATACAGAGCAAAGCAGATGTTGCTGCTGATCACGTATCAACTCTCTGCTGCTTGGTCTCCAACCATGCCAAGCGTGAGCCAGAGCAAGAAAGCAAGAGTGTGCTTCCCCTCCAGTTTATCAGCTGTCATGTGGCAGACAAGACCATGCCCTAGAGCTTGCTGCCCCAAGATTATTGGTGGATTGAGTTTCACAACTGTCAGAGTTATTTTTCTGTAGCCAGTGCCCTGACAAAAACCATGACAGAGGCAATGTATTGAAGTTGGTTAGGTCTTATAGTTTCAGGGGATGAGTCAAAGACCATGACCATCAGGTTGGGGAATATAGCAGCAGACAGGCAGGCATGGTGTTGGAGCTGTGTGGCTCAGCGTTTACATCTGATCCCCAACCAGGAGGCAGGGGAAGAGCTAACTGGAAATGGTATAGGCTTTTGAAAACTTAACGCCCACCCCCAGTGACATACCTATTCCAACAAGGCTATACCTTCTAATCCTTCCCAAACAGTTCTACCAAGTGAGAATCAAGTATTCAAACATATGATCCTATGGGCCCATTCTCATTCAAACCACCACAAAAAACCCTAAGACACAGCCATAAATAATGCACTCACATGTACATAGCACAGATGTGTACGCCACACAGATACATAAGCACAAGTGACTCACTCACTCACACACAGATGTGCAAGCAATGTCCCACACACTCACAGATGAACAATGTGCACAGTAGACATCTTTACACACAGGCCTATGCACACCCCCTATGAACAACTACATCCTCCCCCAGTCCCTCCTCAACTTTTGTCCATACTAATCTTTTCTCACTTTAAGAACGTCATGTATAACCTCTTGGAATTGTTAGTCTTCAGTCATTATAGCTTTGCAGGTAATTAGGCCTCCCTGTGTCAGTTATTTCTCATCTACTCATTCCTGCTATCAGCTAGCCTTATGGATGTGGATGAACTCAGCCTGCTTAACACTTACTTGATAAAGAATGTCCAGGTCAGATAGATACTTGTGGCTAAAACATAGTTAGGGGATGCATGCTTCCAGATTCATCACTTTTGGGGTTTGTTTTGTGACCATTTGGTGTAACCAGGACCATCTATGTGACCATTAGATTGGCACCATCCCTTGGAGCCTCGATGCTTTTCTTATTTTTTTTCTAGTCTCTTGAAGTGGGTGCATAGATTATTGATCAAGACGTTTCCTCTTTTCTGATGTAAGTATCTCAGCACCAAAATTTACTACTTGCCCTGTTTTAACTGCATTCACAATCAAAAGATTTTGCTAAGTTGCGTTTTCATTTTCATTCCACTCCTTGTGTTTTACATTATTTTTCCTGAGGCTTCTTCTTTAACTCATGCTTACTTACAAGTGTATTATTTGGGTTTTATGTTTATATTCCTTGTACTTTCACCTATTATCTCCCCATTATTGATTTTTAATTTGATTCCACTGTAGCTGAATAATATACAGAATACATATAAAGAAAAACCACATACACACACAGTGTAGGGTTTGTCTTTATAGCTGACCTGCCCTACTCTCTGCTCTATTCAGACTCCTGTTTTCTTTAGAGGAGCGAAAGTATCCTCCATCATTGCAGGAGCAGAGTTCTCTCTGGCCCATTTTTAATGTCTCTGTAGCCTAATGCCAGTCCTTATAAGTGATGCCTTGATTCCCAACCCTCCCCACTTTCCCAGCTCTTGGACAAAACTCTAGTTTTGCTTTCACTGATGAAGGCTTCTGTATGTGAACTTAGGATTTCATCTGGGGTGAAAGGAAAGGATTCCTTGTCACCCATCCTGAATAGTAGACAGGGACGCCCTGAGTGGTTCTTTGGAGGTCTTTAGTGGAGATTTGGGGGGCTATACTGGTTAAATCTTGAGCTATCCTGAAACATATCAGGATATGGGCCCAGAGCCACCTTAGGAGTGGGCTGCTCACAGGCGTCCTAGACAGACCAGGGACTCCTGGAACTCACCCACCTCTACTTTTTAAAGCGTTTTTTACTTCTTTCACCTTGTCTAGTCATGTCCCTGGGTGAGCAATAGAGGTTGAGGGGCACATATATGAAGACCAGGGGCAGAGGCAGCCTGTGTGGACAGGGGCAGCTCAGTCTCTCCAATGCAGCCAGTCCTGAGTCTCACTTGGCCTAGCTCAGTCTTGCCAGACATCTGCTAGCTGCCTGCTCTGGATTCCTGCCAAACTGCCTGTGTCTTCCCTGCTCGTTTCTCTGTTGACCTGCATCTGGAAAGCTGATGTGTTTTCCTTCCAATACCCCACTACTCAGCTCCATGAGGCATTTGTCTTCAAAAATGTGCTCTGCCTACTGGCTTGGCTGGGGTGGGGAAGAGCTGCATTTTGTGTTGGAAACCCCATACTGACTCTTAGCTGTGATGTTCTTGACATTTCCTGAGAGACTACTTGCAGTATAGTTCTGTAGAAAGCAGAAATTATGAGGTTTTTTGTTTGTTTTGTTTTGTTTTCATTGTGGGGACACTGTTGCTCACATAGAAACATCTTCAAGCTGGCCCAGTCACAAGTGGACCTAGGATGAATGTGTTGTGCCCAGTGAGTATTGGGCCAGCTTGAGCTTTCTCTCACTTTTTAGATGCCAGCTTCATGATGCTGTTTGTCTTCCAGAAATAACTGGCATCTCAGCCTTTCTGAAGATGAAGTCAGCCATGGCAAGCTCATCAGACCTGAATGCATTAGCTTTTGCTTTCTGATATGTAAAATCTGTTTTCTTTATAATGGAGGAGAGAATCTTAATTCAGTGGTAAATCATTAAGTTTTAAAGTAAAATTCTTTCTATTAGAGAATTACCCTTTACCCAGTTTTCCAGGGGTCTAACAAGACTAGCTAGCTAAGAAGCAATGGAGATCCTCCTGTCTCTCCCTCCTTGACACTGGGGTTACAGGCAACACTGCTACAATTGGCCATTTATATGTGGATGCTGGAGACCAAAATTTAAGTCTCATGCTATTTGACTGGCACTTTCCACATGGAGCTGTCTCCCAGCTTTTTCTCCATAGTTTATTACCAGGTGTGAATGTATTCATGATTATTTTCTGTTTGTTGAATAGATCTTTTATTTAATATAAAGCATCTTTTGTCTCCTATAGCCCATCTTTGACCTCAAGTGACTTTCTTATAGACAGCATATAATGAACTCGTTTATTTCTATCTATTTTTACCAATCTCTCTCCTTTGGTTCTATAGTGAAATTATCTGCATTTAAAGTAACCACTGATAAGCAGGGTCTTTGTTTCCTCACTTTGCTATTTGTTTTCTGTGTGTCTGGCTGCTTTTTATGTCCCTTATTTCCTTCACGTCCTTTTCCTGAATGGACTTTCTGCTTAGCTCATTCTTCCTTTTATAGTAAAATATTTAAACTCTTCTCCTATCTCGCTTTGTTATTCTCTATCTGTTTTCTTTCCCTTTCAACACTGTATCTCCTCAAGGCAGATACAATTTCAACAGCAAACAAAAGTCCCCTCCTTCAGCCCTACCCCTGTTCCTTTCAGGTTTAAATTACACAAAATCACATGTTTATACAGTGTCCTCACAAACTTAAAGTTATCATTCTTTTAAATAATCAAGCCCTTAACTCATGTGAAAAACAAACTCATAAACAACCCAAGCTACAACAAAGCTTGCTTGTTGCTGCCCATGTTTACCTGGCAAAGCTCAGGGTCTTCATTTGCTTGCAGATTCCCTCCCAGCATCATCTCCTGGCCTCATGTGGACTCCCTGAAGAATTTCCTTCCTGTGGGTCCTGGAGTGACTAACTATCCTAGCTCTTGCTTATCAGCAAATATTGTCATTCATCCTTAAGTTTAAGGGAAAGTTTTATTAGTCAGAGGGCTCTTTAAAGGCTGATTTGAATTTTGAATAGCTGCTGGCAGCCTCACCTGATCTCCTGTGTGGGAGTAGTGTCTCTGCTGCATGCAAGGTCCTCGCTATCTTTTGACTGTCTTATTTTAACACTCCTTAGTGTGGGTCTCTTTGAGTTCATTTCTATTGACATTGGAGTTCCTTGCATGTTTACAATCTTGTCTTTTATGAAATTTGGAAGATTTGAGGCTTTTTTTTCTTTGCATATCCTCTTTATCTCTTTCTCCTCTCTTTCTGGGACTCCCACAATGTGTCCACAGACTTTTTTTTTTTTTTTTTTTTTTTTTTTTTGTGATGTCCCACTGGTCCCCTAAGCTCTGTTCTCTTGCCCCTAACCTTATTTTTTTTTCTGTTCTTCTGTCTCAGCATTGTGTCACCTGCCCTTGAGCTCACTTATGTCTCACTTCTGCTCAGATTTTTGAGTCCCTCTAAAGGGTTTTCATTCATCACTTGCTGTTTGCAGCTTTATGTGTTTTAAGTTTACTTTCATTTTATGGATAGTTCCAGTGTTGCACAGCTTCCCACCCCTTTGGAAATAACCTGGGAAGTCAACTTGAAAGAGGAAAGATGGATTCTGGCTGACACCGTCCCTGGCTTCTCATGTGTGTGAGCCTGAGTGAGATTCCACCATGATGGGGCACATGGTAGAGCAAAGATGATCACCTACCTCATGACATCCAGAGAGCAGAAAGTCAGAGCAAAAAAAAAAAAAGGACAGAGACCAAAATACCCCCTTGAGAGCATGCCACCCCAAGCTATTGCCTCTAAGTAAGCCTATCTCCTAAAGTTTCCACAACTTCCTGATAGCCCATTAAACCCATGAATCCATTAATGGTTTTATTTTGTATGTTTTAAGACAGTCACATGTAGCCCATACTGGCCTCAAACTCTATTGTTAGACCCCCGGAAAACTCAGGTATCTGGGGTTCCCAGGCCATGACCTCGGTCACCCCAATCACCAGGCAGATTCGAGAGCTTGCTGCAAACTGCATGAGGCTTTATTGTAATTTAATGAGCTAACCCCCATGTTAGCTCGGGTCTTTTGTCCACCCACCATGGCGGTTGGCTACAAAAGACAGCTCGAACCAGCTGTAGACAGAGATCTTGTAGGGCAGCATAAGGGGAGTGTCTAGGGGTACACACAGGCTCACGATTGGTGTGCCTCCAGGCTTGGAGGGCTTGCCCTGTGTTGATTGGTCAACTGGTTGTTATGGCCCATAGGCCCTCCCAGGGTGGTTGCTATGCTCTGTGCGTCATTGCTGTGCGCTTGTCCATAAAACACACCCAGAGTCGTAAAGCATAGCGCCACCAGCTAACTTCTGATTGGTTCCTTGTCACGAGGCAGGCACCTAACCTCTAGTGACTAAGACAAGGTCATAGCAAGCATGTGTTACTGTCATGGCTGCCAAAATGGGGAGCTGGTCCCTTCATTCCCCCATTTTCTTTTTTGGAAATTCCAAACATGGAATTGCTGTCTCTCTAGCGCCCCCATCAGGGAGTGAGAGATATTGGCATCCCCATGCAAGGGAGTCCCTCCTGACTTAGCATTTTAACCAGGGAAAATGGGCGGCAAATTCTTTCCCAAGCTACTTCCTGCTGACTTTGGGACAAAGTTAGGGATCCCAGAAGGTTGAAATGCTAGTCAAAAGCAAAAAAGGGAATTTAGACAATGGGGAATCCATCAGGGGCTGTTGGCAGACTTTGTTGCAGAGACAGGGGGTGTCCATATCAGCTGTACTGGTTCACATCCACAGCAAGTCCAGGGCTTGAAGTCTACTTAGAACAGCTTGTAGTCAGCAACTGATACTCAGATGTCTGCCAGAAGCAGAAACCTGTTTAAGACATTTTTAAACTAGGAACAGAGGTTAAAACTTATTTACTGAAGCCCACAGTGCAGAAAAAAGCAGATATCTGGATATCTGTCAGCAGGAACATATTTATATTTATATTTATAACTTTGAGTCCTAGCAAAAAACTACAGATTTGGGCTATAAGCATGTACACTTTTCTTCTGTCCAGAGAGCCAGGTATGGATTGGACAGAGATGCCTTTGGCCTGATGAAAAGCCCTTTAACTTTATACTTAGATGACAACCAAAATAAACCTAAAGACCTTGAACTTGTAACTGAACAGTAGATAGTCACTATTTTACCAGCTAACATGCTGACTATAGCCTACAATGGATCTGACTGTCTGATGCTGTCAAGCTGACAACCATTAATATTTCAGAGATCTGAGAAAGGTATATTTTATCCGAATCTACTAAAAAGTGACAGAAGCCAGTCCATATACAGTTAGCCATACCCAAGTTTCTCCATTACCACTGGAGGCAGATGTCTCAAAGACCAGCAATCTTTGCCAGGCCTATAAGGTGAGAGGTTTTTTTTTTTTTCTCTGTGGAAGAGGGACATGGAAAAGACTGACCTTGTTTTGTCTAGGCAAAGGGGGTACAATCAATTTTCCAGTGTCCAGCTTTGTCCACAGTCTCGGCCAGGTCCTGGCAGGCGGCAGGTATCACATCTGAGCATCTTGCTCACTGGTCCAGGTGCAGGAACTAGGG
This sequence comes from Cricetulus griseus, assembly GCF_003668045.3. NCBI lineage: Eukaryota > Metazoa > Chordata > Mammalia > Rodentia > Cricetidae > Cricetulus > Cricetulus griseus. Next base: position 61,196,588 of record NC_048596.1, on the reverse strand, counting down.
TGCCTCATAATCTTCTTTGGAGACTTTGGGTCACTGTCAGGATCTGGCAGTCTGTCTGATATTATAAACTTTAAAGATAACAATTTAAATGCCATATCCTGTAGATCTCTGAAGCATTAGAAGTCTGTTTGTCTGTTTTAGTTACTTGCCTTAAACACACAAGAAGCATACAGGTGGCTAGGTAAGGTCTTATTTCTGTAATTGATTTTCAGCCTGACTGTAACTGGTTTTAACTTAGTAAAATATTTGAAACTTAGCACAGCTGAATTTAAGACTGCATAGAGTTATCTTATAGTCCTTAAACAGTAGCTACATGTGCACATTTTAGCTGCTTTTGTTTAAACTTATTTCTGAGACAGGGTTTCTCTGTGTAACAGTCCTGGCTATCCTGGAACTAACTCTGTAGACCAGACTGGCCTCAAATTCACAGAGATCCACCCACCTCTGCCTCCAAGTGGTGGGAGTAAAGGCAGGTCCCACCAACGCTCTAAACTTAAAGGTGTGTGCCATCAGATTAAATGCGACAGTAAGAAGCCAGCCTTATGTACTCTGAATGAAGAAGTTGCCAGGGCTGCGAGGACACTGTAATCCCCTTGAGGCCTTTTCTAGTACGCAGATATCTGTTCACCCAGACCTGAGAGTGGGCTCTGGCTGCACCCCTTGGCAACATCCTTCTTCTCTTGCCTGGCTGACTCCATGGCTGCCATCTCACACACAGTTGTTTGTTCAGAGAGTAACTGTAGACTAGAACATGCCTCTCAAACCAAATACCATTTTCCCATGTCAGAAAATTGCATTTGTGTAATAATTAATCAAAGTTAATAGAACAACTGAACACAGGATCCCAAAGAACCCTGGAAACAGGTGGTCTTTGCAGCTGCCTACACACACACACACACACACACACACACACACACACACACACACACTGAGGACAAGGGGTGAGAGGTCATAGAAACTGGGGAAGTCGGTCCATGAAATACAGAGTCATCAGGGACCAGCATCAGCAGAAGAAAGTGTTTTCCTCACTGCATGACATTATAATCAACTGAGATGAATCTGTTGTGTATATTTAAAGAACAGTTTGTTTTCGCTAACTCACTCAAAGAAAATTGATGTAAGTTTGTAATAAGAATGCAAAACTGATTTCACAACATTTTGCATCTAACCTTGCACCAGGGAGGAGCAGGACTTGTGCTTATATGTGGGAACCCTGCAGCCATCAACTGGCACAGGCGGGTGCACTTCTACACAAATACTCATGGGCAGAGAAAATCACCTATACGAACGGGAAGCCTAGAACTGACTGGGGTCCACAAGAACTATACTAATCCATTTCTAGGACAGTCCTCATGGGGCCCAATCACTACTACCAGGTCATATATCTTAACGCTCCCATCACTTCAATACATGAGGACCTTGCCCCCAGCACAGAACCCCTGGGGATACACTCATGCTTCATCCGAACCATAGACACTCTGCTTCCAAGGGAGCAGCTTCAAGTGTATGAGACTGAGGAAGAGTCCCTAGTGGCTGCTTAAGTAGACCCTAAGGTCCAGGACCAGGTATTCTGCATGCCTGAGGCCTTCTGAGGAAGAGGATAGTAGACAGGAGAGTTCAGTCATCTTGGGAGAGTCTAACTCCTGAGGTAAGGACCTCCTTTGTTTTCTTTTGTGTCCTGTGCCCTAGAATGAGCTAGGCAGTTGGTCATAGCCAAGATCTTGAGGGCTGAGGAAGCCTGAGCATGCATCAAGCCAGATGCAGCCTCAAGTAAGCCTTTCCAGCCTGGCTGGAGTGGACCCAGCCAAGGCAACACCAGAGGTGGCAGATAACTGGGGCCTGTGTAGATTTCCAGAGTTTTCTGTGAGCCCATGGATAGTCAGCTTCACTCTGGGACGATGCCTTGAGGGACAGTTCCAAATATGGTGATCACAGGCACTCCCAGTTCTAGACTACAAAAGGGAGTCATAACCAATTCTACTCCATGTGGCTTTACTTACATCTGGACTCTGAAAAGAACCAGAGTGGGCACCCATGCAACAGGGAAGACCCTATCTTCCTCCTGCAGCTCACATGTCACGGTCATGGAGCTGGCATGCTGCATCTGACTCCAGTAGGTAGCAGTAAGGTATAACCAGTGCTCTAGGACAGCTGTGTCCTGGAGGGAAAGGATGGACAGTTGCCTATATGGGGTTGTCAGGCCAACCCTTAACTTGATGCCCCTAAAGTCATTAACAGACTCACGCTGACAAGTGCATGTTCCACCTGTCATGTGACATGAACCAGTAGTGTGTGGTGATGGTCAGCCTGTAATTCCCTGATGCTCCAGTGGGGTAGATGTTACCTCTGGCGACATAGAGATGTCACAGGTGGGCAAGGGGCAGGCCACTCGGGCTACTGAATTCTGTCACCTGTCCTACTGAAACTCAGCTGCTTTCTTCTGCTGGCCACTGTGGTATGGATTCTAGTGTGGGAGCTGTGCCTCGCCACCTGTCCCTATCTGCTCTTTGAAAGGTATTAGGTTAAACTCTGATGTAGCAAGTGACTGTGTGGGGCATGGAATAGTCTTGTTAGTTGGTGGCAGTGGGTGGAGAGGGCTTGAATAGGATGATGATCTTTGGGAACTGGGAGGCAGGCTTGGAGCTCATGTTCAGCATTGTGGTAGTTTGAATGTAATTGGCCTCCATAATCTCATAGGGAGTGGAACTATTAGGAGGTGTGGCTTTGTTAGAGTGGGTCTGGCCTTGTTGGAGGAAGTGTGTCACTGTGGGGGCCAGCTTTGAGGTCTCTTCTGCTCAAGCTTCCCTCAGTGTGACTGTCAGTTGACTTCCTGCTGCTTGCAAGATATAGGACTCTCAGTTACAACGACTGCTTGTACACCACCATGCTCCCCTCCATGCTTCCTGCTATGGTAATAGCAGACTGAACCTCTGAAACTGTTAAATGTTTTCTTTATAAGAGTTTCTATGATCATGGTGTCCCTTCACAGCAATAGAAACCCTAAGAAAAGCACTATTTTCTTCACTTTCTTAACTCCCTGTGAAGAGATTGGTCTTGAAGTTTCCACTAAGAAACTTTGTAACTCTTCCTATAAACATGTGAACTGTGTCCATGGTGTGATCGTGCCCTGCACTGTGGGAAAGCATCTTCTCCAACTGCATAGCCAGAAGCTGAGGCCACCTTTCCCAAAGTGCTGCTATTAGGAGCCTCTTCCAGACACATGCCCTGTTGCAGCTTAGCCAGTGTCTATGTTAGCCTTCCATTTGTCACTGGGGACAGTGGCTGGGAGATGAAAGTAGCCACTGCATAACTATCAGTCAGCCTAAGAGTCTAAATGTTGTCATCACACAGAGCCACTCATCAAGGACAGAAGCAGAATTTATACTGCCCGGGACCTCTCAGAAAGTACCTCATGTGCCTCACAGGGAAGTGTCTAATGACCAGACAGGGCTCACACTGGGTCAGACAGGGTTAGTGCCTTCCTCATGTTTAGTCTGAGACTCAGCCCATGGTGCAGTAGGGGCAGGTATGTTGGGGGCTCTCTTAGGTTCTCTGGTTTCCAGGGTGTCTTAGTTATGGTTTCTATTGTGGTAAAGAGACACCATGACCACATGGTCTCTTTTATTAATACTAATTTAAAATTTTTATTTATTTAAAAAATTCATTTATTTTCCATTCCAACTGCCCTCCGGTCCCCCACCCCCTTCCCTGTCATCCACTTCTCCTCCTCTGCCTCTGTTCAGAAATGGGCAGGTCTCCCATGGGAGTTAACAAAGCACAGCACATCAAGTTGATGCAGGACCAAGACCCTCCCCCTGCATCCACACAGGGAGGTAACCCAGCATGGGAAACAGGTTCCCAGGAACAGTCCTGACCCCTCTGTTAGGAGCCCTACAAACAGAACAAGCTATACAACTGTCACTCTCATGCAGAGGGCCTAGTCGGTTCCATGCAGTCTTCCTAGCTGTCAGTCCAGAGTCTATGAGCTCCCACAAGCACAGGTCAACTGTCTCTGTGGGTTCTCCTGTCATGGCCTTGACCCCCTGGCTTGTACAATCCCTACCCCCTCTCTTCAACTCGACTCCCGGAGCTCTGCCCAGTGGAGCTTGGTTGTGGATCTCTGTACCTGCTTCTGTCAGTTGCTGGATGAAGGCTCTCTAATGACAATGAGGTAGTCACCAATCTGATTACAGGAAATGGCCGTTCAGGCACCCTCTCCACTATTGCTAGGAGTCTTAGCTGGGTCATCATTGTGGATTCTGGGGCATTTCCCTGGCACCAGGTTTCTCCCTAACCCTGAAACAACCCCCTACCCCTGCTTCAAGACATCTCTTTCATTACTCACCCCCTCCATCCTGCTCCAACCTGATCATCCCTCCCCAACCCGCCCAACTTGATCCTTCATGTCCCTATCACCCCATTTCTCCCACACCCACACCCAGTTTACCCAGGAGATCTATTTCCCCTTCCCAGGGAAATCCATGCATGCTTCTTTGAGCCCTCCTTGTTGCCTAGCCTCTCTGGGGCTGTGGATTATAGCCATGGCAACTGTTATAAAGGAAATCATTTAATTGGGGCTGGCTTACAGTTCAGAAGGTTGTCACAGTGGGAAACATGGCAGCACTCTGGCCGACATGGGGCTGGAGAGGTAGCTGAGAGCTCCACATCTGGATGCCTAGGCAGCAGGAAGGGACAATGGGCCACTGGGCCTCTCTTGATCTTCTAAAACCTCAAAACCCACTCCCCAGTGTCATACTTCCTCCAACAAGGCCACACGTCCAATAATGCCACTTCCTATGAGTCTGTGGGTGCCATTTTCATCCAGACCACCACATTCCACTCCCCACTCCCTGCTCCCCATAGGCTTGTAGCCATGTCATCATGCAAAATGTGCTTAGTCCAACTTCAAAGGTCCCCATAGTCTCAGCAGTGCTTAAAAGTCCAGAGTTCAAAGTCTTTGGTGCTCATGGCAATCTCTTAACTATAACCACCTGTAAAATCAAAATGAAAAAAAAAAAGCAGATCTCATACTTATAGTATACAATGGTACAGGATATACATTACCATTCCAAAATGGAGGAAGGAGAGGATAGTAAGGAAACACGGGACCAAAGCAAGACTGAAAACCAGCTGGGCAAACTCTAAACTCCAAACTCTGCATCTCCATGTATACCATCTCAGCAAGTATATCATGATTCCCGAATCTCTAGCATCTTCGGGGCCTCCAAGGCAATTCAGGCTTCACCTTCACAGCTTCACACAATGGCCTCTCTAGGCCTCCATACAGGGACATCCTGCCACACACCTGGCTGCAGCAGCTTTCCTTAGTCAAGGAGGGAGATCCTGTAACTCCTTTCTTGTATCCTTAGCTCTAAAACCAGAACAAAGTGGCCAAAGTTGTCAAGTTCTTCTGCTTGCTGGGGCTAGAACATGGCCCCCTCATTCAAATACATTTTCACTAGCTTTCTGTTTTTGATAGTTTCCTTCACTGTCTAAGTTCAGCTATTCTGGAACTTGATCTGTAGACTAGGCTGGCCCTGAACTCAGAGATCCACCTGCCTCTGCCTCCTGAGGTTATACCTGGGGTTAAAGTTGTGGGCACCACCATACCTGACCCTAAGCTTATCTTCAGTTCCTTTTCCCTTTTCTTTAATTTTTTTCACAAGTTGGATGCTTAGCTGGGTGGGGTCTTACTCTGAGGCCACTACTCCCTTTATTCCAACTAGCATCAGGTTTTTGCTTTATCTGTTTGCACTTCTTGGTGCCCCTTTTCTTCACAAACTGTATGTTTTGTATTTTTCCTTGTTTGCTTTGCTCCTTGTCATTATAGATCTGCATAAGACTGGCCGCTCATAACCACATGATATAGTCAATAGTAGGCTGTCAGGAAATTTCCTCTGTCAAAGCTGTTAACTCTTCAACTTTTTAGCCTCAGGCAGAATTTTTGGACAAGGGCAGAAAACAGCCACATTCTTTGCCAGAATATCACAAGAGCAAGCTGAGCAAGGAAAAATATTTGAGGAGAAAAGGAGTGCCAAAAAGTGGATTGGAGCCAAGTCCTGTGTTCAAGAAGAAAAACAGAATAAAGGGAGTGGTAACCTCAGGGCAAGATCCCACCCAGCTAAGTTTTCCAATGTGTGAAAAGGAATTAAAGAACAGTTTAGGTCCCGGTGTAGTGGGGCATGCCCTTAATCCCAGCACTGGGAAGGCAGAGGCTGGCAGATCTCTGAGTTTAAGGTCAGACTGGTCTACAGATCCAGTTTCAGGACAGCCAGGCCTACAGGCAATGAAGGAAATTATGGAAAACAGAAAGTTAGTAAAGATGTAATTGAACAAGGGGCCATGTTTTAGCCCCAATAAGCAGCAGAACTTGGCCACTCTGGCCACATGGTTCTGGAGTTAAGGATAGAAGAAAGGGGCTATGGAATCATATTCCATAATTAAGGATACCTGCTGAGGCCAGATCTGTGTCAGGGGTGTCCCTGAATGGAGGCCTAGAGAGGCCATTCTGTGAAGCTGGGAAGGTGAAGCCTGGATTGCCTTGGAGACCCCAAGATGTTGGATATGCCCTAGTCATGGGATACCTGCCAAGGAAAGCTGCTAACAGGGAGTGGAACCAGTTCAAGAGAAAGAAATGTGTTGAGGCAACAAAACTGAATGTAATTGGAAATGTGGAGAGCATTTTGACATCAGACATGGAGATGCAGAGTTTAGAGTCTGCCCAGCTGGTTTTCAGTCTTGTTTTGGTCCAGTATTTCCTTGCTATGTCCCCTTCCCTGCATTTTGGAATGGTAATGTATATCCTGTGCCATTATATGTTGGAAGTATGTGATCTATTTTTTATTTTGATTTTATAGGTGATTACATTTAATTGATTTCGTGAATCTCAGAAAAGACTTTGGACTTTTAAACACTGTTGAGACTGTGATAGACTATGGAGACTTTTGAAGTTAGACTAACTGCATTTTGCATTATTATATTGTTACAACCTTATGGGGGCCAGGGAGTGGAGTGGAGTGTTTGAATGTAATTAGCCCTGAAAGGGAGTGGCCTTGTAGGTATGGTCTTGTTAGAGGAAGTCTGCCACTGTGGAGGTGGCTTTGAGGTCTCAAATATGCTCAAGCTATGCCTAGTGAGACAGTTCACTTCCTATTGCCTTTGGATCAAGATGTAGACTTCTCCAGCACCATGTGTTCCTGCACACCACCATACTCCCAGACACCTAGATCTCTGCCATGATGATAATAGACTAACCCTCTGAACTATAAGCTGCCACTTCAATTAAATGTTTTCCTTTATAAGAGTTGCCATGATGTCTCTTCATAGTAATAGGAACCCTAACTAAGACATCCACATTCCTCCAAACAAAAGTATTGTCAGGTCTATCACAGCAATACCCCAGTCCCTGGTACCAAACTTCTCTCTTAGGTTTTTATTGCTGCAAAGAGATACCATGGCCATGGCAACTCTTATAAAGGAAAGCATTTAATTGGGACTGGCTTACAATTCAGAGGGTTAGTCTATTATTATCATGGTGGGAAGCATAGCAGCAGTCAGGCAGACATGATGCTGGAGAAGTAGTTGAGAGTTCTACATCCGGATCCCCAGGCAGCAAGAAGAGACAGTGAGCCACTGGGCCTGTGGTGTCAGAAGTGGGATGACCCCCCACGCCCCAAGGTTCCCAGAGAAAGAGGGAAACCTGCCGCCACAGCCTGCCCTATCGGGCTACTGAGAGGCATCGGAGCAGCTTCCATATGCTTGCGCCATTCCGGTGCTTCTGGGGTTTAGACTCGGCATTTCTAAGATAAAGAAAAACCTCTAAAGGTTTACACTGTGTTTAAAAATATATGCAGGCTTGTGAGAGAAGGAAGCAGAGGCAGGCAGATTTCCACAGAGAAACCCTGTTTTGGGGAAAAGTAGTTAAGACTGAGTTAGCAGATGAGAAGTCCTAGTCATTGGCCAAGCAGCTGTGAACCTAATACAAGTTTCTGTGTATTCATCTGCCTAGCTCGGGTGGGCAGCTGGCGTAAAGCTCACACGTGGTGGTGGGGCTCAGGTGGCTTTTGACTGCCTGGGAGCCTTGGCTAAGGTCCATCCCTCCCTGCTTTCTAACTTGTCTTCTTCCTGGCTTCCTACATTTGCCTGTCCCAGGACATGACTTAGGTCCTCCCTCCCTCCATACCAATCCCTCTATTGACAAGCTCTGAGGGGTAGGAAGGCAGGAGGGGTCACTGGCTTATGCCTGTGGTAGTTGTTCCAGTGGAGCACAGATATGCCTCCCCTGGATATGCCAGCACAGCAGTAAGAGGGTCTTTAGGGAGAGCAGAGGTGCCCAACACCCAGGGGTTAAACTGGGAAAGCACAGCTCTGCGTAAAAGCCTTGAAGGCCTGGCACATCATGTAAAACTGACCCAGGGCCAAGTGGGTTGGAATAGTAGCCTTGTAGACAGAGCCCTGGAGGCCCTGGCATGGAATTCGGGCGGGGAACTGGCCCACTTACTCCACTCAGCTGTCAAGTGTGTGGCGGATGCCTGATGAGCTGGTGAGAAACAAAGAGGCAAATTGTAATTAGGTCGAAGAACTGTTCATAATCACAGGGTGATGGTAGCTAAGTTTCCCAAAATAAGGGCTGTGGGAAGATGGACAGCTGAATGCTTGTCATCTGAAGAGGAAAAACAGCAGGAGTCCAGTGGTCTTGGATAAAGAAAGGTTTTGACACAGAAGAAAGCCCTGCGTGTTGTACCTTTCTGTAAATCTTCTCTAGCCTTCAAAGTGGTTTTTACACAGAGCCATTTTCACAGCATGTCAGGGTTGAACTTCTCCTGTGAGCTCTTGAGGGGCCAGGCTGTACATACAAACTTCTGCTTCTGACCAATGCAAGAACCTACAGGTGTGAAGGAGACCCCACAACACAGACCTGACTACCGGGGTGACTGTGGCCCCTGGGGGCCTTTCTACCTTCCACCATAGCTTGGAAGGAAGGCAAAACAGGAGAAAGGATAATGGAGGGGCCTGCCTTGCTCCAAAGCCACCTGTGATAGAAACAGCCCACACACAGAGCAGCAGGATTGGATCAGGCCAGTAAGTGCACCCGAAAATCCAGATGAAAAAAGGAAAGCCCACCCCAACTTTGCCCAAAAGCCAGGCTTTGGGCAGCTCCCTGTCCAGATATAGCCTGAGCCCCAGAAGAAAGCATGATACTACCTGCACCTGTGTGCCCACCATAATGCTACACCTGCGCTCCTGCCGCACTGCTTTATCTGCACCTGTGTGCCCACCATAATGCTACACCTGCGCTCCTGTCACACCGCTGCACCTGCACCTGTGTGCCCACCATAATGCTACACCTGCGCTCCTGTCACACCGCTGCACCTGCACCTGTGTGCCCACCATAATGCTACACCTGCGCTCCTGTCACACCGCTGCACCTGCACCTGTGTGCCCACCATAATGCTACACCTGCGCTCCTGTCACACCGCTGCACCTGCACCTGTGTGCCCACCATAATGCTACACCTGCACTCCTGTCACACTGCTGCACCTGCACTCCTGCCACACTGCTGCACCGGCACTCCTGTCGTACTGCGGCACCTGCACAGCTGCTATACTGCTATATGTGTGTACTGACATTCAATGTGCACAGCATGTAGACCCTGGCCTTCTCCTCCAGCATCCTCAGGACAGAACATGGAAGCCCTTTAGATCCCTCCATTTTGCTTTCCCGTCTAAATCAGATGAACGTGGCAGGAAGCTATACTATGTAGACAAATTGAATATCTCTGCCTCAAGCCTCCAACATCAGCAGGAGTTTGTCCCAGGCAGCAAGATGTTCCCTGTCTTGACTATGTGGAGTGAAATGGGACCACCAACTCCGATAAAAAACAAGGCAAGTCTCACAGGTGGGCCATCAGCACGACTACAACTGCACCAGTCCTCACGTGTGGCAGCCAACCAAGGAAAGCATGTCTTTGTCTGTTAGCCTTTTAACTCTGTGCAGCTAGAGCCAGCAGTCATGTCCACCCTGGCACATGCACCCAGGTAGACTACCTATAAAGCTTTTCCCTATGAAACACACACACACACACACACACACACACACACACACACACAGAGAGAGAGAGAGAGAGAGAGAGAGAGAGAGAGAGAGAGAGAGTCCTCTCTTCTCTCCTGGTATATTGGTAGATTTGTGGTCTTGGGCCTGACCATTCCAGATTACTGTTTAGGGAATGCTTCCTGTGAGATGGCTACTCACTGCTTCTCTTTCCTTCCAGAGAAGAATAACATGATCACCACAGTTGACCTGAGAGCTTCCTTGGCCTTTCAGAATCAACATGCCTGTGAGTATTAATTCTACTTGAATGGCCACAGACACAGTGTTTCTATTGACATCTTCCCTGCGGGACCCTGAAGACCTGCCACACACCAGTCACAGAAGCCTCTGGAAGCAAGCAGAATGCTGCAGCAGTTTCCTTTTTATTTTTATTTTTCTTTTTTCTTTTTTCTTTTTTTTATTTCTGCTTTGTGAGCTTATCCAGATCTGCATTTTGCATTCTGTTTTCAAAATACCTTTAAGGGGAGTTTTTAAAAGATCATTTTTGCCTTGGGGCAAAAACAAGGAAAATTGCTGTGGAAAACATGCCCGAAAAATAGATGTATTGAGGCTTGCTCAGAATTTCCCATGGTTAATGGATTTTAACGGCCTGTATGTAAGAACCATTTCTGACAATTATGTCTAAACCACTTACACATGGAAGGCAGCAGTGAAAAGCAAGCTCGGTTTTGGAGCTTGCTAAGTTTGAGCCAAGGCAAAGTCTTTATGGCTTCTGAACACAGTCAGGGGGCTGAGGGCACAGCCGGAGACGAGATAGCACCAGTGTGAGGTCATCCTATTCTAGGACTCCTGTGCCTGACCCAGGGCTGGCCTATGACAGCAGGAGAGGGAACCCTTATAGTGTCACAGACAACCCTAACAGCCACTGCTTCCTGTCACCCAGTGTCCACCCTCACTGTGGGACGCTGGACTGTCCCTGAGAACATACAACCTGAGAGCCAGGCCCAGCAGGGCAGAGGTTCTTTCTACTGAAAGTGGTTCAGGTGTCGCTGGCTTCGGATTAGAACTGGAATTTCTCTGGTCCTGTGTATGGTTACTCCAAAGAGCAGGGTGGCATGGACTCTGTGTTTCTTTTCTACAGGGATTGTTCAGGAACAGCAAGGGACTGCCTGAACCCCAAATGCAGCTAGACTGGACAACTTTCCCTCAGACTCATATTTCCCTTCTACCTGACCTTACATGCAGGCTGAGGCTAGTGTGGGGATCTGGGGACACCCTCCCCCCTCGTGGAGGGCTCCTGTAAAAACTGAGGCAGATCAGAAACCAGCATTGCCTGTGAATCTTGATGTGTGGAATCCAGGGAAGCACAGGATGGAAGACAGGAGAGAAAGAAAGAGACACAAGACAGGTGGGACATAGCAGGTGTAAGACTTGAGACAGGGGTCAAAATGCAATCAGAATTACTGTAAGGAGTGTTAGTCCGGCAGCTTATGGGCTTCTCAGTTAGATAAAAAAAATACCCTTAAGCCTTGAGCATGACGAATGTTTTAAGACAAAGTTACATGAAGTCAAAATAAAGTATCAGTAAGTAATCCATTTCAGCCATTGATAACCAGGGCAGATCTTCTGGTGTCATATCACCGTGACTAATTTCACACAGGGCTTTGGCTCCCCACTTGTACCAGGTGTCAGTGGTGACATCTGTGTGTGTGGCTGCAGCTTCACTCTGAGCTTCAGAAGACGCCTGCACCTCTCATTGTGGTGAGGTTAATGTGGGTCCCGCACACTCCACTGCGATGGCTTAATTTAGCAGTGGTTTAGGCTCCCCGTGCATTCATGCTAATTACACTGGGAACATTGAGTGGAGTGACATTACGCATGCTAAGTGAGCTGCCATGGAGCCTTCTCTATAATTATATTTTCTTAGGTGAACATGTGTGTGGCTCAAAATATGAATGTTTGACAGCTCTGGGCAGCCAGGTTCTTGTTTACACAATGTGTAATGCCCTATGCGGGAAGGCCTGAGTGAAGGGACGCTGCCTGGCTGTGCCCTCCCTCCCTTAGCTTGAAGTCTATCTAATACTGGTAGTTCCTGCACAACTAAAACAACTGTGTGGCCCTCTCTTAGTGTCTGCTGGTTCCAGCTGAACAGGGCTCCCTGATCAGTGAGACTTCCCCACAGTTCAAAGATTGATCCTGACCTAAATCTGATTACCACAAAGTCACGGGCTTCCTGTGGTACTCTGAATAAGGATGGCCCTCATAGGCTCAAGTATTTCAATACTTAGTCACCAGGGAATGGCACTATTTGAAAGGGTTAGAAGGATCAGGAGATGGGGCCTTGTTGAAGCAAGTGTGTCACTGGGGGAGGGCTCTGGGGTTTCAAAGCCTATTCCATGCCCAGTCTCTCTCTCTCTCTCTCTCTCTCTCTCTCTCTCTCTCTCTCTCTCTCTCTCTCTCTCTCTCTCTCTCTCTCTCGGCCTACCGAAGAGGATGTAGCTCTCAGCTACTTCTCCAGAACCACCCTTGCTTGCTGCCATGCTCCCTGCCATGATGAAAATGGGCTAAACCTCTGTAAGTGTGAGCAAAGTCCCAATTAAATGCTTCCTTTTGTAAGAGTTACCTTGGTCATGGTGTCTCTTCACAGCAATAGGACAGCATCTAAGATACTTCCCATCTCACGTAGAACTTCAGGAGAGACACCTCAGACACCTGTAGATTTGCATGCCTGCTCCCTCTGTGGCACCTAGTGGGAGCATGAACCAGCCATCTCCATAGATGTAGCAAAATGGAAAGGTCTTTGTGTTTTTTAAAGGACTCAGCCATTGAAAGAAGAGGAAACATTAAATGTCCAACAATAAGGAAACCGAATAAGAGAACAGTGAGACTTTAGAGTCCCTAAGGTGCCATTCTCATGTGTGACGTCACAGAGAGGGAAAGGGTCTTACCCACACTCAAGCACACACCTTGACTCTGTTTTGTGACCTTGTGGTATCCCTAGGCTCCAGCCTCAGTCCAGACTTGCAGACCCAACAGAGGTACCTGAACTGGGTGCAGCCTGGCGTGTCCAGTCCTCACTTACCACTCACCCCAGATCCTCTAAGTGAACATTCCTCCATAGGCCATGTCATTGGTACCACTATAGGCTTTAGAGCTGTGGTGGTTTGAATGAAAATGGCCACCACAGACTCAGGGTGTGGCATTTTTGGAGGTGTGTCCTTATTGGAGGAAGTGTGTCACTGGGGAGTGGGCTTTGGTGTTTCAGAAACTCAAGCCAGGCCCAGGGGCTCATTCTCTCTTCCTGCTGCCTGCTGATCCAGATGTAGAACAGTCAGCTACCTCTCCAGTACCATGTCTGCCTGTAAACCTCTGAACCTGTAAGCCAGCTCCAATTAAATGTTTTCTTTTATAAGCATTGCCATGAAATAAATAGATGGATAAATAAATGAAAGAGTTGCCATGGTCATGGTGACTCTTCACAGCAATAGAACCCCTAACTAGGACAAAAGTGCTGAGCCACCTAAGGGCAGCTACACATCTGTCTGTGACAGGCCAGAAAAATCCATGTTATTGCTATATGGGAGCTCCAACCAGATGGCTCCCTTGACCAACAGTGCTCTCCATATGTGCAAGAGCTATGAGCCACAACCAGGGACTACAGCCATGACCCTCATGTACCATAGGGCTATGCTTGATCATGTGTTTACTCATTCTCCAGCATAACCTGAACTTGTCAGAACCCATGAGCTATGCATGCTGGTGATAAAGAAGCCAGTGACCTAGATCTTGGGGTAGGGCTGGCCAGGGGTGAAGTTGGCCCACCCCTGCAGCAGGAAGTCCAGCATTATAATCACAGAGCACTAGACAGGCAGTAGCCTCTTCTTCAGACACAGGATTGAAGGTACCTTCCTGCTCCAGAGGGAAGGGGCTGCCTCATAATTGGTCATCTTTCAGCCATCCCTGAGCACAGGAGAGAGATGAGAGCAGCTCCTGCCCTCCTATACCCTGAGCTCTGGTGTCCTGCTGACACAGGAAGACCCTTCATCATGGACTGAGGAGTCCACAGGAATGTTTGCGTTCAGGACAGTGTTAGTATTCTCATTTAGTGTTGCTTCGTAGTCAAGACCAAATTCCAAGCTTCAAGGCATCAAGATGACTCGGATTACTAAAGAAGTCTCACAGTTCCTGCCTTGAGCTTCCAGCATAAGGACACTGTAGGCTCTGGGCCTCCAACATAACAGCACCTCAGATGGGTCCTGACCTCATGCTGTGCTGTACAGCTAAGTGGGGCTTTGCTTGAGTCCCATAAAAAGTGAGCCTCCACCCAGGAATTCACAGACTCCCTCGGCCACGAGTCCTGAGAGCACAGTGGGCCTTTGAGTTGGGAGCTCACCATGGCTCCCTGCACACCTGACATACTGCAAGGCTCTCATCCGGCAACCAGTCATGCCATCAGATGAGGCCAGGGAGGAGTCCAAGAATTGCTCTACAGATTCCACTCAGAATCATATTTAAACATTCTGAAACAAGTTTCCAAACACTTTAGAGTGAAATCTTGGTCTCCAAGAGAGAGTGAATAGCCCATCATAGCATCTCTGAGATACACACATGCACAGGAGAATGTGGGCAGTGTATGGGTTGGGCTTCCCTCAGCAAAGTGGAGTACCCCATGGGGTGACCAAAGGCTTCATGGATTCCAGACAGGAATCTATTGTGGGCTTCTATCATGGGCTTCCTACAGGCTCTCCCCACAGTCCCATCTGTCATGTCTGCCTGACTGCAGACATGTGGGCACAGAGTCTTGGTCTAAACAAGAGCTTATCTGTTTCCTCTTCCCCTCACCTCCACCCCACTGTCCTTAGACACAGAGTTTGGGGTTTGAGTCCTCACATCCTGAGTGTTCAGACTGATGGCCTGACTTATTTGTCCCATACAGTATTGTGCACCAGAGAGTCCCAAATGCCACTTATGTCTACCGTGGCCTGTGAGGAACATGAACAAACATCTGGGATTTTGACACTGTATGACATAATTCCTTCTGAGGAGAATACCACACACACACACACACACACACACACACACACACACACACACACACACACACGGGCACCTTGCCTCCCTTCCATTACTGAGGTTGCCCCATCATTGACATGAGCCCTTTGTGACATTCGGTGGACACCTCCTTACAACTCAGGCCTTCACAGACCCACCCTCCACCAGATTCCACCCTAGCAGGGATACACAGAAGAGTAGGGACTCAGTATGTTCCTGTGGGTCTTCTAAGAGAGTTCCAGGGCTAGACAGTTCTGCTCAGACCTCTGAATGTTTTTTCAGAGGACAATGGTTTCTTCAGCTCTGACAGAAAGAAACCCAAAGTATAACACAGCAACTAGGAGTCTTTCTCTCCCTAGTTTGGACAACCTGGAAACAAACCATTTTCCTTTACCAATATCTATCTTCAGCTTTCTTTTTAAATACAGGGAAACAGGAGGTGAACTTACAGGCCTAAGTGTCCACTAAGAATGCCACAGCTCAGACCTCCTAGATCTTAGAAAGAAAGGTGGGAGGCTGTGTCCATGGAAGTCCCTTGGTAAGTTGGAACATGAACTTCTACAGTGAAAAAATGACCAAGGCTCTAGAACCTATTCCCTGAGCTCTCAGTGCTGCTAAGGGCCTGGCAAAGGTGCCACCCAAGGTATGGCCACATACTTGGAGGATGTGGCCAAGAAAATGAATGAATCCCATTCAATCTAGATCTCAGATGAACACAAATAATTTTGGTATAATACCAGGCACATACATATGCCCCAAACATTTTCATCTGAAATGACGACATAACTGGGCACGGAGGATTCTTATCAGCTTAATTTCTGTGGTATAGGGTGCAGGGACTATTTGAAACAGCTGTGTCATTTCTACTTGAAATACCTTTCTACATAATCAAACTTGGAGTGAGAGGGAGGTGACTGGCCTGGGGTCCAGAGGAGTGCCTCTCGTTGAGGTACTGGACAGGTGTTAGGCACTCAGCTCTTACTGTAAGCAACCCCCAATGTTCATTTTTCTACAGATAAAGACTACAGGGCATTGGGATAATCTGAATCCCTAATTAGCATCTGGTGGATGCTCCCTCACTGCCCTAGATGCCTTGAGCCAAAAGACTGCCAGTTTAACAATGAGCAGGGCTACCCTCATACCAGAACTGCTGTTGTGAACAGTCTATGGGGGCTCTGAGAAAACAACACAATTGCAGCAGATTGCCCCCAGCTCCCGAGGGGACAGCCTCAGCCAAAGCTATTTCAAACAGTTTATGCCAGACTTCTTGTGCTCACAAACCTGGTGAATTCTAGATGATTCTGTTGCCACTCTAACCTGAGTAAGAAGTTGGGGGTAGGGGAAGGGTTGATGACCTAGCCAAGGACTGCTGTGACTGGTGCTAGAGAGCCAAAGCTATGATTAGTACACACACAAATGTCTATTTGCATATGAGGTGTGCTGATTGGCACAAACACAAGCCGTCATTTGCATTCAAAGGTGTTCTGTGATTGGTCCAAACACCCCTGCTCTAACTGTACAACCATGCTGCTGGGAAGCACTTACTGGGCTGGCAGGAGATGCTCTCTCTTGGTGTCACAATATGAAGCCCTATAAAAGACTTCTCTCGCCGGGCATTGGTGGCGCACGCCTTTAATCCCAGCACTCAGGAGGCGGAGGCAAGCGGATCTCTGTGAGTTTGAGGCCAGACTGGTCTACAAGAGCAAGTGCCAGGATAGGCTCCAAAGCTACACAGAGAAACCCTGTCTCAAAAAAAAAAAAAGACTTCTCTCTAGTGATGGACTGAAGGCCTGCATGGGGGAAAGCTCATCTCAAGCCTGGGTTCACTTGGACTCCCTTTGTGTCTGGAAGACTTTCTAGAGATGTACTTTCTTCTGATTGATGCCAGGAGTCCTCAGAGCTCTTGGCTCCAAAAACCACAGAGCAGCTTACCCAGGGATGTTCTTGGCTAGTTCCCTCCTGCCCTTGGCCCTGGTCATGGTCTTTCACAGGTTACGTTCAGTATTGTCTGCTTCTGGACTTGAACACCACAAGTGTCTGTGAACAGGCCCTTCTCAGGGTCCTGTGAGGGCCCCCAGGTTGGCAGGACGTCACTCTTCCCTCTATAGCTTTTCCATCCCTGCCTGCTGCCGCTTGGGACTCCCAGGATCTTAGGAGGGTCAAGTCCTCCATGGAGCCAAGCCCCTGAATATCCTCTTCCGGCTGCTCACAGAGTGTACACCCTGAGCCTTGCCCTGAGATCTCTTTGTAGACTATCACAGAGTGAACTAATTGATGCTTTCACCAAACTTGCTCCTAAAGCTTTGAACAGAGCCATGATGTCCCTGAGGGAACCTGTGGGCTACGAGTCCTTAGCTCTCCACCACCTTTCCAGACCCCAGGCACTGGCCACATAGGGCCATCCCTGCCTAAATGCCCTACAAGCTGTCACAGCCCCTTTTGTGTTTCTTCCCCATACACTTCCTTGCACCTTTTCAGGCAGTCAGGTCACGACTGAGCCACCAGCTGCCTAGTCTCTCCTCTATGAACATTCTTCTCCTCCATGGAAACATGAAGCCATATCGCCTTGATTTCTAGTCCTCCAGACCTAGTGGCCTTTGAAGCCCCACTTCCAGCTCTGACCCCACAAGGCCTCCAAGGAGGCAGGTGCTCAACCTCATCTTTCCCATCCTGACCTTGGCCTCGATGGGCCCTGCTTTTAGCAACCAGGTCATTGACCTCCTCTGCTTTCAGATGTTCTTAAACCCCCTGATTCAGATGTGGTCACACAGAGCCTTCTATGGGAACGGGCAAGGAAGCAGCTCCACTCACTCCCCGAACAGGGCCAGACAGTCCTTCCTGCTCCTGACCCTGACCCCTACCTAGGACAGGATCTCTGCTTCAAGAAGCCCTGCAACACAGGAATCGGGGCCCATGCTGTCTCTGCCGCTCCTACCAGGGACAAGTAGGTTAGGTTAGACTTCTCTGATACACTTCCAGCCCTGGACAGGGCCAAAAGTGGGTGGAAGAATGCTTTCTCTGCCCTGCAATGGCCTGCTCAAGTGTGTGGACTCCATCCTCTCATTGAGTCTAAGATGCTCCTGCAAAACTATGAGTGCATAGGTGTGTGCTGATTGCCTGTGACCCCATTCTCAGTCCCTCTGTGCATCTGGCTAATACAGGGTTCCTGCAGAGCTCGTGGGAAGCCTCAGGGAAGAATGACACATAGTCACCAGAGCCTGATCAGGGATCAGCTGTAAGAGTGACTGACACTGTGCCTGGCTGGCTACAGAGCTATGGATAGTCTCTTCAGTGGGTTTATCTCCCTTTAGACTTTCCTGTGAAGTGTGACATTTACCTCATGACAATCAGCCGCTGCTATCAAGGCAAACAAGCCACATGCCTGCCTCAGAGCTGCACAGATACCACACAAACAATCCTGAGCCTGGGCAGGGTCTTAATGCTCCATACTAAAGCCATGGCAGGTTAGAAGCTCAGGCAAGGGTAACACACATGGCCAGGCAGGTACATTTTGCTGGGTCAACAAACTAGGGTTTTGTTTGTTTGTTTGTTTTTAATTCAATTGCAGCAACAATGTGAACAGCTCCAGATTCCCAAGAGAGTCTGGTGTTCTGGGCAGTGTCCAGTGACCAAGTCTGGGAATCCAGGAGAGTAAGCAAGAGGGAATGTAATAGATAGAATGCCTGACTGAGAGCTCTCTCTGCTTAGTGCTTGAATGTCAAAGAGCCACATCCCAGAGAGCCCAGCCAGGCCCTATCCCAGCCACTTTCTGCTGAGCAAGTCACCCTGATCCCCACTGACTGAGTTCTGTAATTATCTAATCAATGAAGAGGGTCCCAAAGTGTGTGCTGATGATGGCTCTCCTTTGTACGGGATTATTTGCAATCAAAGCACTCCATCAAGATAACAGGAAGCAAGCTAAGAATAGACCTCAGCTCCTGCTGAGTGACTTGCCCCTGGCTGAGCCCCTGCACCCAGCAGCGGTGGGGCTCTCCCATAGCCCTTAGAGGCTCAGAGAGGCTGTAGTCACAGACATGTGACCATCAAGGATGCTTCCCTACAGTCATCACTGTACCTAGAAAATAGCCAATAGCATTTCTTCTGAAGAAAGAAAATAGAAAGCTTCCGGCTTCAGTTCTCTGTGCACTCCCAGAGGTGTCATTGCAAGAAGTGGGGTCTCTCTTCCTTGGAACACTGTGCATGATCTCAGCTGAGAAGACCAGTCACGGGGGCCTCACTATTGTGTGACTGCCAGGCAGCTGCCAGAGCTTCAGACAGTGAATATGCCCATCTGTCCCTACTCTGCTACTTCTGGTGAGACATGAGCATCCATCATTTATAGTATAGGACCCCAAGGACAGGCCAAAGGAATTATTCCAGGGTGAGTTGAGCTTGGCAAACCTATTTGCTTAATTGGGATTACTAATAGCAGTGTGTGAAGGGTCACTTACAGGGCCATGGGCAACTTAGGAGCAGCTACAACCTTAAGGAGAGTTGCTCCTGCCCAACCCCTAGCAATTGTTAACCACTTATGTATCTTTGGGAAAGGGTTCATGAGCCTTCCTTCCCTTCCACAAGGGGGCGTTAGTGAGTCCAATTTTGTGAGGGTCATCTGAGGATGGCCATAGCTGCTATGATTCCTAGACAGCAATAGCCAGGTAATGGCCAGAGGATGAGGCTGCACCATAGCTATACAATATGCCACCCCGTTCCACAGACCTCTTGCCCTGCTAAGACCCCATAAGTTACCCTCTTTGGGCTAAGCACATCCCTAACTCACATCCTTGAGCTTACCCTTCCTGGTTCCAGATAGTGACCCATAATGACATCCACACAAAGTGTAGATGTTAACCACTTATTGCCAGCATGCAGTTTCTGGTTAACACAAGAAACACAATGAAGCTGTGGGGGTCACTGTGCAGGACTCCATCTCCCACAATTGCTACCTTGTCATCCAGAGGCTTAGCAGACACAGGAGGAGAACACAGGCTGAGTGAAGCTCCCAGGGCTCCCAGACATTCATCTTTTGAAGTGACAGTTTTCCAAAAAAAGAGGATTGTGGCCAGCTCAGGGTCTTCAGGGCATTGCCAATATGGCTCCTCACCACTGTGGACTCAACATGCCCAGGGACCCGGCTGTGTCCCTGTAGGGAAAAGGTGCTACTTCCCTCACTACCCTCCTCCATCAGCCTGGCCACTGTGTGCCATGTGAGCCACCAGACTTCCCATGCTCAGTCTGGCATCACCGGTGCCTGACAGTCACTGCTAACGTCCTGCATCCACCGAATCTTCCTAGTCCAAAAGACACAGGACAGCATTAGTGAACAAACACATGTACCCAGGGCTCATGTGACTGTGCTCCCAGGTGGGGATGGGGGAACACCATACCCTGAGCACCCTTCTCCCATATCCACACCCACCTTGAGAATCTAGTTTCTGCTTTCTCTGTATGGAATTATTAACAATTTTTAGGAGAAAAAAAAAGAACTTTGTTATCGTGAAACCTATGAAAACTTGTTGGCTTCTGTTTCATTCCGTGAAGAAGGATGAAGCCAGTTATCTGTGAGGCCGGATGGGCATCCAATGGTTGTCAAGGCTGCACGAGAGGCAGCTAAACACACAGAAAGCACAGCTTCCCATACTCGGGTTAAGGCGAATACTGTTTTGAGTGGAAAACATATTGCTTTCCATGTGGTATGAGTGTACCTCACAGTGCCCCCCACTCTTTCTAGTGTCTTCAGAGGCTGCAGAAACACTCTGTACATGGCTACCAATATATGAAAATTGGCAGAATGAGAACTAACGGGCTGGTGGAACCAGAGGTGATCCAGCCTGGGATACACAGTGTTATACAAATGTCACAAACTCTAGTGAAGCAACAAAAGGTAGACCAACCTCTGCTTACAGTTACCATGCGAACAGACAGGGCCCTGGAAAGAGCATCACAGCCATACTGCTGGCTCAGCAGAGTCTATAGTTCCTCAAACCATAGAGAATGAAAGGCTCCAGGCTGACATCAATGTATGGACCCAGAGTCCCACATCTTCTCTAAGAGCAGAGTCCTTTTGACCAGCACCAAAAAAGCACAGGAACCAGGATCAGGGTCTATCCCTGATGCAGGAGAAACTTGAAATAATAAAGTTGATGCTGTAGAGGATTTACTATTATCTCACTTAAGAAATACCAAGTTACACAAAGTGGAATTTAGCTAAATGAGTGCTGCCTCCAATACAACTGGTAGCTGGTAGTATACTGACCAGGCTCCATTAGAAACTGTAGGAAAGAATGCTTGTGTCATAACCGAAGTTAGGGTTGCTGAGAAAGTTTCTGCTAATGTTCCAAGATTGACCTCCAATTAGGTCCCATCCCCATAATGAAAAGAGACAGCCCTGACTTACCCCCAGCCATTAGGCCCATCCCCTTATCTAAGAACATGCCTCTGATGGGGGACATCAAAAGGCCATCACAGAGTCACAACCACCATTAAGCACCACTCTGTCATTTAGTTCCCTCCCCCACCTCTTATCAGGAAGAGCATAATTCTGCCAGGTGGGCAAGATGGACCTGGGTGACAACTGCTGGAAAAGAACAACACGGGAGTACTCAGGAAATAATCCTGCAATATCTTTGCTGTGTAATCTCCCATCTGCCCAAGTGTCCAGACCTGCAGTCTCCTGCCTCTGTTGAAACTGTTCATTGTATGACCTGGAGGCCTGACCTAAGAGACTTAAGGATGGCAGCTAATGTGGAATGGGTAAGTCCAAGACCTATAAAAGCTGGCAAATATTTCTGTTCAAGGCTGAATCCCTATTGTGCATCAGCCAGACCAGCCATGCACTATTAAAGAGTCCTTTTTTTATTATTATTAATCTCAAGTGTGTGGCATGATTTCTCACTGAGAGGACATGCGAATTCTAGAATACACCCATATGCAGATCTTCCTGGCCATGTGGAGAGGATGGCATTACTTCTATTCTCCTGTTTCAGGTCAGCCAAGTGGATTCCCTTAATTCTCCCCAGGGGCTCCCACCATGAGGCTCAGCTACCCAACTGAACAACCTCAGATTGGAGCTTTGGAGAGTCACCAGGCTGATCTGATGGCATCCTTCAGAGTGTGCTGAGCACCAGTCCCATGTGAAGAGATCAGTGCAGGGTACACCGAAAGAGTGGAGATGGCCACGTTTATATCCATTTATATCCCTGTGTCCAAGTCACCCACAAGGTCCCCTCGGCTTTTGAGGTTGGACTGAGGTCTCACTTGGATCTCACAGGGCAATGTTTCTTTCAGCTTTGAGTTCTTTTCTGAACCAAACTAAGAGTTCTATCGTTTATTTTTGACTCTTTGAAGTTCATGAGTCTCTGCTGACTTTGTGGTCAGGAGCAGATAGAAACAAACCTCTTCTATCCTGGGACAGACTGACTCTCACCCCCCATCTCTACTCCGTTGTCAAGAGCAAAGCTAACCCACTCAAGCACGGAATCCAAGTTACTGTGTAAGTGCTCACACATCCCTTTCTACCATGTGTATCTTGAGAGTCCCTTGGAAGCATGGTGGACAAGGGGTTGGGAGCCTGTGAGTCATGTAGATGACTT
Source organism: Cricetulus griseus (assembly GCF_003668045.3). Lineage (NCBI taxonomy): Eukaryota > Metazoa > Chordata > Mammalia > Rodentia > Cricetidae > Cricetulus > Cricetulus griseus. The sequence goes on along the minus strand of NC_048596.1, from coordinate 61,173,894 downwards.
AAATGCTGGTTCTAAGTTGACAAGGGCAGGATGAAGTTTTAAATCACTTTCTACAAATCTAGAAATTCATCTGTCACTTGGGTGACCTTGGCTATTCAGAAGCTAAAAGTATCTGAACCATAACTTGGCAAATTATCAATGCATCAGCCATGGCAAGTCTAGCAGGAAAAGACATATCCTGGCTCTCTATCCCTCACTCTGGTGGCATTGATTAGATAATCAGAAACTGTCAGAAGACTAGCCATCCTTGAAACATTGAGGATTATGGAACAAAATTTGCAAACTTGTCACTGCTTGCAAGGTGGGAAGATGGGTGATTTTCCCAGAAGCCCTTCTGCTACAATACCAGATACAGACTTCATGTCTGAGAAGACAGAGATAATAGGCCTCAGTGCTGGTCTCCTCATGGTCCTGTCTGAGTCAGACACATTCCCAAATGCTGTTTATTCCCATAGATTCTAGAAGAAAAGACAGAAATTACTGCTCAGATGGCTGGCACAGACTTCACTGGCTGTCAAAATCACCAGCACTGTTAGCTTCTGGGTTAGTTCTATTAGTATGGCTTGGTTTTTAGCCTTTTGAGACAGGGTCTCACTATGTAGCCCTGGATGGCCTGGAGCTTGCTATGTAGACCAGGCTTGCCTCAAACTGGTTGTAATCCTCCTGCTTCTGATTCTCAAGAGATGAGATTGCAGGTATAAATTATTCACTTGGTGCTGTAGAGGTTTTTGAAGCCCTTCACCCACAGTGATAAATAATCCTGCTAGGGTTGTATGTCACACCTCCTAACAAAAGCATAAAGCAGTCATAAGCCAAGTGAGGACAGGAGTCAGCCAGAGTAACACCTCCAACAGCCAAGACTAACAGCCGTATCTCAAAGCAAGTGCTGTCCTGATGGATGCCAGGCTGGCCCTGGGGACTCCAGTATGTGTATGCTATGGGGTGCTGACTCAACAGGTCTGAAGACATCACAGTCTTGACCATTACTAAGCATGAGTTAAGCCTCATGAGGTAGTGGTGACCAAGCTGCCATGAAGTAGAGGGTGAGGTCAGGGAGCCCTCATCTCTAAGCTGTTGAGTTTGCAGACTCACGGCCCAGATCCCAGCATCTCTTCCTCCATCTCTAGGGACATAGATCAGAACAGTAATATACAGGAGAAAGCTCCTAAAGATGCTGAAGCCCCACTTGCCTCATGGGAGGACCATCTCTTCAACTGTGCTGAGGCTTGGCTCTGCCTTCTCCAACCTAGGGCTGGGCCATTGCCAAGAGGCAGAATGATCACTGAACTGCAAGGCCTCCTTTCCTCTAACTCAAAATATATTTCCCTCCACAAAATAATGAATAAATTCCTCCCAGGCAGAGCTTTTCTGGAATCTAGAGCTGTGTAGGTGAGGCTTCCAGTACTGAGGTCCTTGGGCTTTGGGAAAGGGAACAATTGATTTGGGTTGTTATAACTACAAGCATCATTTGTCCAAGAGGTTAAGACAAGGCCATATGCCTCTCTGGCTGGCTGTCATTGTTGTTCACAGGTGCTCTTGAGAAGTCTGTCACTCCCCAGTGTCCAGGCAGGTAGCTGGGATGTGATCTCACATTGTTTAACTTCTGTCTTAAGGTTTCTGTTGCTGTGCAGAGACACCATGACCACAGAAACTCTTATAAAGGAAAACATTTAATTGAGATGGCAACTTAGAGTTCAGAGGTTTAGTACATTATCACCATGGTGGGACATGGCAGCATGTTGGTATACACAGTGCTGAAGAAGGAGCTGAGAATTTTACATCTTGATATGCAAGCAACAGGAATTGAACTGAGATACTGGGTGTGGCTTGAATATGTATGAGACTTCATAGCCCACCTCCATAGTGACACACTTCCTCCAACAAGGCCATACCTACTCCAACAAAGCCACATCTCCTAATAGTACCACTCTCAAAGAGCTTCTGGGGGCCAATTACATTCAAACTACTACATTACACTCCATGACCCCCATAGGCTTATAATATATATAATATAATATAAAAATATATAATGCAAAATACATTTAGTCCAGCTTTATAAGTCCCCATAATATCTCAGTCTCAACAATTTTTTAAAGCTCAAAGTCTCTTCTGAGATTCATGCAATCTCTTAACTGTAATCCTCTATAAGATCAAACTCAAAAAACAGATCACATACTTCCAACATATCATTAAATGTAGATGGAAGTTTCTGTCCCACCTGGTCCTGCAGCAGTTCAGCCCCAAATAAGCTCACAGAGGTCTTTAATAATTATAAACTGTTTGGCCTATTGCTCAGTCTTATCACTAACTAGCTCTTACAACTAAAATTAACCCATAATTCTTACTTATGCTTAGCCACATGGCTTGGTACCTTTTATCAGTAAGGCATTCCCATCCTGCTTTCTCTGCATCTGGCTGGCAACTTATTCTCTGCCTTTCCTCTTCCCATAATTCTCCTAGTCAGGTAGCCCCACCTATACTTCCTGCTGGGCTACTAGCCAATCAACATTTTATAAACCAAGATGAGTGGCAAATCTTTACCATGAACAAGAGCATTATTCCACATCAACTTATAGGATACATTGAGAGCATAGTGAGGAAATACTGAACCACAGCATGACTGAAAACCAGTTGGGCAAACTCCAAACTCTACATCTCCACGTTTAATATCAAAATGTTCTTCAGATCTCCAACTCCATTCAGCTTTGCTGCCTGCAACACACTTCTTTCTCTTGGGCTGGTTTCATGCCCTGTTAGCAGCTCTCCTCAGCAGGTATCCTATGACTCTGGCATCTCCAACATCTTGGGGTCTCCAAGGCAATCCAGACTTCACCTTCACAGCTTCACACAATGGCCTCTCTGGGCCTCCATTCAGGGACAGCTCTAACACATGTCTGACCTCAACAGCTATCCCTTAGTTGTGGAATAAGATTCCATATCCCCTTTCTTCTATCCTTAACTCTAGAACCACGTGGCAGAAGCTGTTAAGTTCTGCTGCTTGCTGGGGCAAGAACATGACCCCCTCATTCACTTACGTCTTCACCAGCTTTCTATTTCCCATCGTTTCCTTCACTGCCTACACTTGGCTATCCTGAATCTCAATCTGTAGACCAGGCTGACCTCAAACTTGGAGATCCGTCTGCCTCTGTCTCCTGAGTGCTTGAGGTTAAAGGCATGTACCACTGTGCCTGGACCTAAGCTGTTGTTTAATTCCTTTTCACAGATGGAAGCTCAACTGGGTGTGGCCTTTCTCTGAGGTCACCACACCCTTTATTATAGTTCATAATCTGTTTATCTCCTTGAACACAGGACTTAGCTTCATTCTATTTTCTGCTGCCACTTTCCTCCTCAAATAGTACTTTTTGTATTTTTTCTTGTTTAGCTTGTTCCTTTTCATTATAGATTTACCTAAGAGTGAACACTAATAATCACACAACAGAGTCAATACTAGCTGTTTTGAGATTTTCTCTACTAATGGAATTAATCCAAAACTCCTCATTTTTAGCCTCAGGCTGACTTTTCAGGAAAGGGCAAACAGCAGCCACTTTCTTCACTAAGATATCCTAAGACTGGTCTCTAGGCCACATACCAACATTCCTCTCCTCTGAAACTCTCAATCCCCACAGTTCAAATTACCCACAGCACCACTGTCTTCCATGTTCCTACTAGTATGGCCCTTTAAGCAGTGCTTAAAGCATTCCACTGCTTTCCTAGCCCAAACTCCCAGTCCAAATTCTTCAAATAAGAACCATAGGTAGGCCTATCACATCAATACCCCAGTCCTGGTACCAACTTCTGTCTTAGTTAAGGTTTCTATTTCTATAAAGAGACACTATGATCATGGCAACTGTCTTAGTGGTTATATTGCTGTGATAAAACACCATGACCAAAAAGCAAGTTGGAGAGGAAAGTGTTTGCTTGTCTGACACTTCAGCATTGCTGTTCATCACTGAAAAAAGTCGGGACAGGAACTCAAATAGAGCAGGATCCCAAATATAGGAGCTGATGTTGAGGCATGAAGGGAGCTTTCGGGCTTGCTTGCCATGGCTTTCCCAACTCACCTTCTTATAGAACTCAGGACCAGCAGCCCAGAGATGGCAATACCCACCATGGGCTGATACCTCCCCCATTGATCACTAAATGAGAAAATTCCTTACAGATGGGTCTCATTGATACATTTCCACAACTGAGGTTCCTTCCTCTGATGACTCTATCTTGTATCAAGTTGACATACAAAACCAGCCAGTACATCAACTTTTATAAAGGAAAACATTTAATCTGTGCTGGCTTACAGTTTCAGAAATTAGTCCATTAAGGCAGGACATGGTGGCATGCATGGTGCTGGAGAAGGAACTGAGAGTTCTACATTTTAATCTGCAGGCAACAGGAAATGAACTATACACCACACTGATTGTAGCTTGAGCATAGTAGACCTCAAAGCCCACCCCCACAGTGACACCTTTCTCCAACAAGGCCATACCTACTCCAACAGAGCCACACTTCCTTATAGTGTCAGTCCTTATGGAGGCCATTTTCTTTTTTTTTTTTTCTTTGCAGATTTTTTTATTTGAATTAGAAACAAGATTGTGCTACTGGTGTAATGTTCAGGAAGTGGTCTCCTGTACCAATTAATTCAAGGGTATTTCCCACTTTGCCTTCTAATAGGTTCAATGTAGCTGGATTTATGGAGGTCTTTGATCCATTTTGACTTATGTTTTGTGCATGGCGATAGGCTTGGGTCTATCTGTAGTCTTCTACATGTCTGCATCCAGTTATGCCAGCACCATTTGTTGAAGATGTTCTCTTTGTTCCATCGTATAAATTTGGCTTGTTTGTCAAAAATCAGGTGTTCACAGGTGTGTGGGTTAATATCAGGGTTTTCAGTTCTATTCCATTGGTCTACCTGTCTATTTTTGTGCCAATACCAAGGTGTTTTCAGGACTATAGCTCTGTAGGAGGCCATTTTCTTTCAAACTACCACACAGCCTGAAATCTCACTTTGACTGGCTCACCATGTCAGCCAGAAGCCCACACACCTATGTCTCCCAGTGACCAATTTTTCTACCAAATGTGGGGCCTGACAATGCCCTCTATCAGGTCACAGATGACAAAACTAGCCAAGATCAATCTCTAGAGAAGGCCCAGCCAGATGCAGCAGTGACAACATATACGTCACATCTCCCCATCCAGAAACATCTTCACCTACCTGCCTCTGGCCCCTCAATCTCTATGACACTCCCAGGGCCCAACTCTGTCAGAGACTCACTACACTCTGAGACTATGCTTCTGGGAACAGTAGAGGGTAGGTTCAAGGCCAACTCACCCCTGCTTGTGAATGAGGCAAACAGGAGTCTTTTAGTTACATTCCAATTTGTTGTTTGAAAAGTAAGTTGCAGGTGTTTTCTGTTTCCTTTTATTGGTCAGCCAGTGGTCAAGCCAAGCATAGATCATAGGACCACCCTGTCAAGTATTATCTAGGTATGAGACCCAGCCCAGGCAAGACTTCCTCAGGATTCCCTTTCTTTTTTCTTGCCTAGTTTGACAGGACTTCTTACAGCATCTGTTGGAAACATCTCCTAAAACCCCGGAGTATGAATGCCTCATGAGTCTAGGAATGCTGGTCAAGCTGTCAGAACAGGAGGAAATGTGTGGAAGAATAGTTTAGGAGATAGTCCACATTTCCTACAAAGGAGGTCAGTGTTTTAGTCATGCTTTTCTAGAGTAACAGAACTTATAGAATGAATCTTTTTATATGTGTGTATATACATATATGTATATATGTACACAAATGTGTATATAGATAGACATAGGTAGATATATAATACAGGTTAGATAGATTTATAAAGAGATAGACATATACACATATAGATAGATCTAAAAGGGATCTACTAGAATGACTTACAGGTTGTGGTACAGCTAATCCAACAATGGCTGGTTATGAACAGAAAGTCCAAGAACTGAGTAGTTGCTAAGTCCATGAGGATGGATGTCTCAGTTTGTCTTTAGTAGATGCTGGAATCCTGAAGAAGTAGGCTCTAATGCCAGTGAAGGAATAGACTCCCTGGCAAGGCAAGAACAAGCAAGCAAAGAGAAAAGGCTTAGTTCTTCCATGTTTCTTTTATAGGCTTCCAACAGAAGCTGTGGCCCAGACTAAAGGTAGGTTTTCCCAGTTCAAAAGTTCTGGATTAACTCATAAATCCTAACTCATAAATCCAGATTAGAAATAGATCTTCCTACTTCAAATCAAGCAAAAATCCCTCATAGGAGTACCCCCATTTGGGGGTTTTAGTTAATTCCAATATAGTTAAGTTGATAATGAAAAATAACCATCATATCAGCAACCAAGGGGACCTGGCCACCTACAGTGGAGGCTGCAGGTCAGCAGTCTTCACAGCACTTCAGGTGTGGGTATAAATGGCCTCAGAAAGGTCCCACAGGCATTCAGGTACCCAAACAGATGGCGCAGGTAAAACCCTGAAGTTTCAGTTAGGATCAACTCCTGATGTCACTGAACCTAACCAGCCTTGTCGAGTAAGCCCATGAGAAAAGGACCAGCATTGTGTCAGCAGTAAGATGCCAAAAGCTATTTGGATTCTCCTTTCTTTCCCTCAAAGAGACTTAGAACCCTTGGATTGTGGGCAGGGGCAGAGGTCCAGACTGCCTCCTGTCTTGAGTTAGAGTCTCCTGTACCCATATTCCCCCCTCCCCAATAGCAAGGGACATGAACTCAGGGCTACCCAACTGCACAAGCCATTTAGGGTCTCTGGAGTGCAGAACTTAGTGACTAATTGAACCTCCTAAATAAAATATTAGAAATTTCAGATTTGCCATTTTCTCCTGCAATGATTTCATGATGATGTTGAACCAGTCTGTGACCACTATGTGGCCTGAGTTGCCTCCCCGGATGGCAGAAACCACTTGGTCCTTAGACTACAGCAATTAAAGACATAGGAATCCCTTTCATCTGACTTGGGGGACCATTAAATAGCCAGAGGATTGGCTATAAGCTAAATTTGAGCTGTTGCTTTTTGCAAGCACAAAAACTGGTAGAGTGAGGCTTCTGGAAGAGAGGCAGAACCAGGTCCTATGTGTTAGGGTTTTCATGGAATCTTGGAGACATACTCTTAGATCATGAGCTTTAGGGGGCCTGAGAGCTACGCATGGTATGGGTGTTCAAACCGTTGCAGACAACAGGAACATCTGTCAAGGCTGCTGGTCAATCCAGAGTGGGGACAATCTTATGAACCAGAAGAAGATGGAGCCATTGGGTAACAAAGGACTCTGTGGATGGACTTGCTTCATCCCACTTAGTAGTGGCATAGCTAACTTAAGGAGCCACAGGAAGGTAGACTCAGAGTGTTCTTTCCTTATTGAATGCAGAGATATCTTGTTCTGGACCACCCCTACCTCTGGCCCTGGCCCCCAACCACTGGGGCTTGGATGCTTCAGTTAAAAATAAAACTTTAAAGGCACATGGTTTGAGCTGGCACTAAGCGCAGCATAACACCCCCGCTCAGCTCCAGGGGCACTTGAAGCTGGAGCCAGAAAATGTTCCTCCCATTCTTTAACAACAAAAGGTTTGTTAAAAATTCTCACACTTTTCAGTGGAAGCCAAGGGTGCCTGTCATTGTGCTGCCATCAAAGGAAGGACACATCCTGAGTTGTGGAACGTCCCACACAAAGTCCACTTGATTTTATTTTTGAAACACATATCAAAAGCCACCCATTCTTTTGGTATTAAGGAAGATGCATCAGACCTGCAGAGACCATCTCCGAGAACACTCAGCACTGGCCCAGGATGCCGCGCCAGAGGCTTTTGAGGCTGGTCTCTGGCCAGTCAACTTTGAGAACTGATCTCATGGCAATGAGGTAAGGCGAGAACTGCTTCACCAGGGGCTGGCTCAATGCAAAGCTGTGGGAGGAAATGCCACTGTGCATTGCTGGAAGAACCAGGAGGCATTTATAATTGACACTTGAATGAGACCAAGCTGTGCCAGCAAACCAGATGCTGTGCCACACTTGGCTCTTTCTGCATGTAAAACTGCCCTGGTGATGGCCAAAGCTGGGGTGAGAGGGCAATGCCATGTTGTCTCATGGAGCCCGCTTGTTAAGAAAAATGATGGACTGGGGTAGAGAGTCCCTCCATAGGTATGCAGGCTGGAGTTCTCTATCCTTTCATTGAACTCTCTCTTGTGTGTGTTCACGGGTGCAGGTGTATGTGTGCGTGTGAACTTGCTAATGCATGCATCCAGAGCTCAGAGACTTAAGTGTGCATGCCGGTGGAAGTCAGAGGACAACACTGGGTCATTCCTTAAGAGCTGTCCACCTCCTTCTGAGACTGGGTCTCTCATTGACATGGAATTCACAAAATAGACTAGGTTGGATGGCCAGCGAGCCAAGAACTTACTAAGTTATTTTGCCAGCCCCCAACTTGCCTCTGTGCTTCATCTGTTTGTCTCCCTGTCATCGTCTAGTACTGTAGTCAATGGTGGGATAGGATGGCTTTCTCCCAAGCTCATTCTCACTGTGACTAATGGGCTCCTCTTGGTGGCAGCAGGTCCCAGAAGGATCCTGTTTGAGATTGCAACTTTGGAGAGCTTCTCCTACCTGGGCAGGTGGGGGCGGTGCTCTAGAAGCTGGGATAGGTAGAGATGTACCAGCGTCCTCTATGAGTCACCTGTGTTGGTTAGGTGGCCTGGGTGACCCCACCTCTCTGGTGACTCACCCTACCTCCTGCCAGTGGGGAGCCCGAGACCTCAACCAGCATGACTACACACCTATCCTGCCTCAGGCTCAGCTTGGTGTCATTCCTTTCCAGACCCATCGCAGCTATAACTAACCCAGGCAGCAGAATATGGCTAGCTGTGTGCAGTGACAAACACACACACACACACACACACACACACACACACACACACACTAGAAAGTGGTACTCACCTCCTTCAGATTTCACCTGGTCAATTAGCCTATCAACACCACCCACTGCCCTGGGGTCAAAACTAGACTCCAGCTAAGGAGTCTATATAAAAACCCACTCTGCCCTCTTGGTGTATTCTCTGGGGCCTCCAGTAGCCCCTTCCCATCAGCTTTCCATCAGTGTGACAAGATAGCTGAAGAAAACAACTAAAAGAAGGAAACTTGATTTTGACTCATGATTCTGTCCATAATCACCTAGCTTTGCTGTTTTTTGGTCTGTTAGATAAGAGTTCAACATAGTGGGAGCACATAGTGGAGCAAAGCTGCTCATAAAATGGGTAAGGGGGGAGGGAGAGAGAGGGAGGGTGGGAGGGAGAGAGAGAATATAAAATACAGTCCCAAGGGCATAGTCCCTCAAAGTCTCCCTCCCTCCAACCAGCTGCACCTCCTACACAGTCCACCTCCCATGTTTCCTTCAGCTCTGAATCCATCAATGGATTGATCCCATGATGGTCAGAGCCCTCCTGATCCAATCACCTCTGAACCCAGCTCGGATGAGGCCTTCAGCACAGAGTTCTTGAATAACATTGTACATCTAAATTGTAACACAAGGTGGGCGGTGGTGGTGGCACACTCAGGAAGCAGAGATAGGCAGATATCTGAGTTGGAGGCCAGTCTGGTCTACATAGCTAGTTCAAGGGCAGCCAGGATTGTTACACAGAGAAAAAAATGTCTCAAACAAAAAAAAAAAATGTAACACAAACCCCAGTGGCAAGAAACATTCCCAGCACCCAAGTCCAGCCTGCCAGGTGGAAGGGCCTGCTAATGTTGGTGCTTAAATGATTGACTGGCCCTAGAACTGATCTTGAGAGCTTGTGTCCAATCCCTTGTAAAAAGCAGAAAGGCTACATCCTAGAACTTGGGATGTATTCGAGAATGCAGGTGGCAGAGTGATGAGTGGGAAAGTTGAAGTTGTTGGCTGACCAAATGGGAAAATAACTACGGACTAGCTAGGGTGAGACACGGGGTGGCTGAGGTTCAACTGTCAGATGCCTGAGTGGGAAGTGGCTCAGTAGAATAGTCCAGAAACCTTGAATCTCACATTGGTCATGACCAGAGCCTCGGACAGCAGAGAAGAAAGACCAAGACAGTAGTATAGAGAGTGAAGCTTTCAGTGGCATCCCTGGGGCCTCTGTCTTGGATCCAGCCCAGCCTCCTTCCTATCTTGATTGCCTTCAGTTCTCTATTAACAGGATGGTTGTGGAGGAAGAAGCATCCAGTGTGACTCCATAGCCCCTCTTGGAGGACAGGGAGGGCAGTGAAGGTGCTGTCCTAGACCCACTCATGGACAGAAAAGAAAGGTACACCTCCTTTCCCAGGATTCCAGTACAAACACCTGTGAGGTGCGTGGAAGGCAGAACATGCTCATTGCTACTCAGCCATGTAGGGCCTGCAAGGGTCCCCTCTTCCTCCCGCCCCCCACATTTGGATCCCATCTATAAGACTTGTTCAGTCTGGGTGCTCAGCCACAGACCCTGTGAGTTCATGCACTGCCTTGAACCAGCCCCTGCCTCTGTGCTCTACAGGCTGCAGGCTACAGGTTCAGGCCAGGTGTCCCCTGTGGAGAGCTGGAGGCTGGCCCAGAGTCACAGCCTGCAAGGAGAGTCAGGCATAGCCCCTGTAGCAGGTGGCTGGATATGGTCAGCTGCCCCACCACACACCTGCTCCATGTCCCAGGTGCCCACTCGAGGGCAGCAACTTCTCATCTATGGGGGCGAGAATGAAAAACAGCCAGCTTCAAAATTTGAAATGAAGCACTTTCCACAGGGAATTGTCCACAGGAAGCTCAGAGTTCTGCCCAGGCTCTTGTAGGAAGAAACGCTGTTGCAGCCAAGATGAAGCTTGAAGAAAATGCCAAACCACGTGCACCTGTGCCCACATGCCCACCGCTCATGTGCTCTGTGGCTTGTGGTCTCTCTGTCCCGTAGATTTGTGAGCAGCAGCTTCCAGAAGCTGTCTCCAGGCTGCAGAAAAAGGGCATTTGCTTCCCATGGAGTCTGTACTTCCAATCCAAAATCAAAGGTCACCCCTCACCTTTAAGAGGTTGCTACTGCAAGCCCAGACCCTCAGTCTCCAGTCCAGCAAACACCAAGAGTGCAAACATTAACATTTATATTGAGTCTCTTCTGCAGGACTGGCTCTACAAAAGCCTTTTGAGAACTGGTGAGATGGATCAGCAGGTAAAGGTGCTGGAAGCCAAGTCAGATGGCCTGATCCTGGATCCATAAGGTGTGAGGAGAGAATTGACTTTCCCAAGTTGCTTGAGCGAGTGTGCATGCACACACACACACACACACAAAAAAAAAAAAAAAAACAGGGTCTCACTGAGTAGCTCTGGCTAGCCTGAAACTTGCTATATAGACCATACTGGCCCTGAACTCACAGAGAACCACTTACCTCTGCCTCCCTAGAGCTGAGATTAAAAACACATGTTACCACATCAGGCAGAAGCATAAGTTTTATTTGTTTGAAGCACTCCTGTTACCTGTGGTGTGATTTTTTTTTCCCTTTGAGATAGGGTTACTCTGTGTAGCTTTGTAGACCAGGCTGGCCTCAAATTCACAGAGATCCACCTACCTCTGCCTCCCAAATCCTGGGATTAAAGGCGAGTACCACCACCGCCCTGGTGTGGTGTGACTTTTAACCTTAAAGTAGCAATATTCACAGCAAAGTATGGGAGAAACAAAATGTCACATCATGGAAAGAAGAGGCCCCCATTCCATCAGAACTCCATCTGCACATCAGGAAACAGCCTGGCTTGTCCTCTGTGTCACCAGATGACACCTCTCCCTTTCCTGCAGCCATCTGAGTCCCGGCAGGAACAGGCCAGGCTTGCACCCAGAGCTCAAAGTAGGCAGATGCAGGAGTCTCCAACAACCTGTGCTTTCAGAGGCAAGAGGATGGTGAAACTCTCGGTGGAGCAGCTGAGAAGGACACTCTTTGGGAAGACAAGGGGGTGGGAAGAAGGACCTGGCGAAGACTCCATCCCTGTACAGCTCTCACAGAGGGTCTAGTTACTAGTCACGGCTGGAATGTGCACAAAAGTCACTCTGAAGGGGAAAAGAGGTGGAGCAAGAGGCAGGTGTACCTCAGGCCTGTCAGGGAAGTAGCACTTCCCATGGAGGGGTGTAGTTTTCTTTGTGGAGAAGGTAAAGGAACCATTACCATGAATAGAATAGGCAGTCCTCACCCTGGACAGGGAAGAGGGGTGTGTGTGTGTGTGTGTGTGTGTGTGTGTGTGTGTGTGTGTCTGGTCTAAGTGTGTGTGTGTGTGTCTGGTCTAAGTGTGTGTGTGTCTGATCTGTGTGTGTGTGTGTGTGTGTGTGTGTGTGTGTGTGTATGTGTGTGTATGTGTGTATGAGTGTGTGTGTGTGTGTGTGTGTGTGTCTGGTCTAAGTGTGTGTGTGTGTGTGTCTGGTCTAAGTGTGTGTGTGTCTGATCTGTGTGTGTGTGTGTGTGTGTGTGTGTGTGTGTGTGTATGTGTGTATGTGTGTGTATGTGTGTATGTGTGTCTGCGTGTGTGTGTGTGTGTGTGTGTGTGTCTGTGTGTGTCTGTGTGTGTCTGTGTGTGTGTATGTCTCTGTGTGTGTGTCTGTGTGTGTGTGTGTATGTCTCTGTGTGTGTGTCTGTATGTGCAAGCACGTGAGTAAACAAGTGCACATGTGTGTGCATATGTGTGAAAGCTAGAGAACAACCTCAAGTATCATCCCTCAGGTACTGCTCATCTTGTTTTTCGAGACAGTTTACCCCCTGGCTGGGAATTGCCAGGTAAGGAGAGCTTCCTGGCTAGTGAGCTGTCTCCACCTCCCAGTGCTGTGATTACAAACACAAGCTGCCATGTCCATTTGTTGGTTTGGGTTTTGTTTTCAGTGGGTTCTGGTATTGAACTCGGGTCCCTGAGCCATGTGTTCAGCCAGGGCATCCATCCATTTTGATTGGATAGGACTAGGCACTTCTTGGCTGCCTACATGCTGCCTCTTCAGGCTCATCTGGCAGGCTAGCCACCCAAGTTGATAGAATCTGGCCTCCTTGATTCCCTGGAGTCCAACAAAGTCTGTGTCCTGCTGAAACAGGACAAGAAACCTCAACAGTCCATGTGTGAGGGAAGAGACAGAATGCAGAGGGACAGTGGTCCTGGGTCATTTATCTCTAGCTTGACAGGCTGTTAGGAATTCTGTGCACACCACTCGAGTGCTGAATAATGAATCAGATCGTCCTGGTGTGATTAATTTTTTAAATGAGCTATTTGCATCTGGTGATTAATCATGGCTGCCCCATTTGGACCCCTCTGGGACTAGGAAAACTCTCTTCTCAATCTGAAGACCAGGCCTCACTCCAAGGGCTCAAGGACACAGATACCCACAGTCCGCCAACCCCTGTCCAGAGTGGCCACTGGTTTGCTACTTGGAGGAGAGAGTAGCAAATGTGGGAACCCGGGGCCCCAGAAACAGAAAGAGCACTGTCTTCCTCTCTCAGCCAAGGAAGAAGCAGCAGCACAGATCCTCTGGATGTCCCTGCTATGGAGGTCAGCTTGCTCCTGGGGTCATCTTGACCCTGAGGTAGTCCTCTATGTTTGTGGAGAGTGGCCACAGGCTGAGTCTTCTCCTGCCAGAACCCCTATCCAGTGCATGTTTCTTTACTGGGGACAAACGTTCTAACAAAGGCCCAAGATATCTGAGGTCAACAACGAGGCTCCAGAGACTTCACAGACCTGCTGTGGCCTGTGGCCTGTGGCCTGTGGCCCTAGGCCTCTCAACTCCAGAAGTCAGGTAACTGAGGACAAGCATGGAAATAACACACCACTCTTTGCAATAAGCTAACTTATGGCATGTCCCCCACTGAAAGGCTAATTCTCCATCCATATGGAGGACAGTACCAGAGGGTTGGGTCACCCCAAAGCATTTTTCCTTCTCTCCAAACAGAAGTGCCTAAAGCTGGTTATGCTGACTAATGACACCAGCATGGCCTCTGCTCTGGCTGGTCTCAAGGAGCATTGTCCTGGAAGCCTTCACTCTGCCATCCCATTTGCAGGGATTGATGTGTCCTCCTTCCAGAAGTTTCCCAATGCACCACACCTTGAGACAGCATTTGGACTTCGGCTGACACAAGGGCAAGCCAAAGGCCAAGGGTGGAAGGTGGTGTCAAGTTTTGCCTAAGGTCTCTTGTTGGGGTGGCAAAAGGCACAGAAGTCCTGAGTTAAGGGACCTAGTGGGGATTTGTAGCCCATATCCATCATTCATTCACAGGCACAGCTCGGAGCTCAGAATAGGGGGTTGTTTCACAGAGGGAGGCCTTGGGCAGGACTGTTTCTTGTCTCTGGGCCTCAATAGGCCTGTGCTTCCCTAGGCTCCCAGGGTACCTGAGTGCAATGCCTGTGAGCAAGACCAGTCCCCTCAGGAACCTCTGCTGTCCTCCTCTGCAGTATCTGTGTGCTGCAGTTTGCACACAGCCAGGTGGCCACACCAAGTAAAGATGGCCCTACCTGGAAAACTGCTCTGGGCCCAGGGCAAGGCCGGGCCTCCTAAGTCAATCAAAAAGAGCCCAATGTCTGGAGCCAAGGGTAAAAGGAGTTCCTGAGGCTGATGGGAATGGGTTATCCAGATTTTATCCCAAAGCAAACCCCTTTTTATCCCAATGCAAACTTGTAGTGGATGAAGCAAGTCTCTCAGTAGTGACTTTCATAATGAGAAAAGGGTATTTTCTTGCCTGGGGATATTCTAACTTTACTCATGAGATAATCTCAGAGGCTAATAGAGACTGGTCTACCACCTGTGCAACATCCAAGCACTGCCTACTGACAAATCCCACAATGAGACAGTGTGATCAGAGTTTGCAGAGGTGGTTGCTGGAGGAGAGGGAACAGAGTCAAGAGAACCAATCCAGGCAGCCTGAAAGGTGACTCAGCAGTCAAGAGCACATACTACTCCTCCAGAGGATCAAAGTTTGATTCCCAGCACCTATGTTGGGTGGATCACAGCCATCTGTATCTCCATCTCCAGGGGACAACTGCACTCGTGTGTACATATCCTCACACAGACATACGTGCACACACATAATTCAAAAGAAAAATAAAAGCTTAGCCAAAGGTCTGAATGAGAAGCAGGAACAGCCTAGAGCCCATATACAGGAGGGGAAGCAGGCCAGACTGATGCCGTGAGAGCCTAAGTGACTCTCTAACAACCCTGTGCTATTACATTAGGGCTGCACCCACAAATGCCTATGTGAACTGTCTACTCTCCATAAGCATGTCTGAGGGCCTGTCTCTAGAGAGGCCTTCTCCTGCACATCAGTCCTTATGCTCCTAGCCAGGGTATCCTATTCTGATGGAGCACACCTGGCCCTGCCCCAGCATCCCTGGCTTAGTCTCAGAGCCCCTGCCTACTCCTGGGTTTTAAAACCATAGCAGTGAGTCAGGTCATAGTAAAACGTAGTCTCCCATCATCACTTCACTTGCTGAGTGGCCAGGCTTGAGTCTGAAAGCATCTTTAGACTTCAAAATTGCTGGGAAAGAAAATAAATAACAGTTGTGAGGTGTAAGTGAAGCTGGGAAGCCCGGGGCTCATCTATGTCCAGTTCAACTACACAGAACCCTCATTGTGACCTCAGAAAACCCTTCAGGCATTTCTGGAAGATTTTTTTTCAGTGGAGGAGATCATGAACCCGTGCATTGTTACTATGTGGATTTGGCTTCCCGGATCCTGAAGAAGGTCTGTGTTATCCATTCTAGTCAAGGAATAAAATTCAAATTGATAGTGTCACACTGTTTTGCAAGTCTACTTCAGGTTCTTCAGATCCGTTCTAGAAACATTTTGTGACCCTTCCAATTTGGGGAGACTACAGTCCTTTGAGCTGAAGTCCTTTGTCCTGTCCTGTCCAGGAACAGGGGACAACCTCATGTCTTCATTGTGGCCTCTACACAGTCAAGGGCCTAAAGGGTTAGGGCTCTTTCCCTGCCCTAACTAAGAACAAAGCAGCTCCAAAGCTAGCCAGACCAGTTAAATGATTCTACTCATAAACTTCTGATTATCGTGCACTAATTAAATTTACCATTCGTGCCCAGATAGGATGGTGCTTAGCAGCTCTGCATGTATAAGTCTCGGTTGCCTAAACGGGCATCACTTCTGCTTGCTGCCCACCTCCACCTGTTGGCCTCAGTTAGCTGCATTCTCAGGCAGCTCTGCTCTGTATTCTGGTCACACAGGTAAATTTAGCTTTTTGGTTTTCATGGTTTTACTTTTCAATGGGAAGTGCATCTTCAAGTGAAAACTGCTTTAACAGACTTAAGTGCAAGCTGGAAGGGAACTTGAAATTAATTTTTTAACAGTCTTCTGTGCATTGTTGTTCAACGCCCAGACTAATGGGATTTGCAGCGGTGCGCAGCAGGAATACTGATTCTGTGCCACTGTGCAAATAAGTCAACATAGCGGGTAGCTCCAAGCAAATCCATCCTGGGGATCATATTGGCTGTCTGGGAAATGGGCCAAGCAGGTCATCACCCAGAAGTTCCCCTCCAAATATCCCCTCCGGGTTTCTAGGCACCTGAGGGCTATAATCTCTTCCTGGACTCATCCAGCTCTGAGACACCTGGAGATGTTCTAGATGTTTTCTATAGCCAAGACTACATTGGGCTTAGCCATCTCAGTCAGATAGTCAGAGGGACGCATGAGTTTCCTATGAGACTTTTATTCAAGTCCATATTCTGACGTACAACCAACAAATGGCCAGAATGTGCCTAAAAGTGCTCCCTCCACAAGACAAGGCCAATTGTACAATTAATATCCTGCAAGCTCAATGAAACCTTCAAGAGGCTGTGTCCATGACATCACCTCATTCGATTCCCAGAGCAGAGGCTCAGTTGTTTGTGGTCCTGTCAGTTTGTATCTCCCATGCGTCTCTGCTCTCTCTGTCTCTCTCTCTCTCACACACACACACCTATTGGTATAGTGTGTAAAAGTACCTTAGCAATATGAGAATAATATTGATCTCTATCGATAGTCTTTCACCAGTGAGAATTGTGTCTTGCAGTGTACTTGCAGTGTAAGCTCTTGGGGCCATGTCCATGGCTCTGTGGGCACTGGACATGGGCTGTCATGCCAATGCAATGGAAGCCAGCATCTGCGAGCTCTGAGTGCTGAGAATGAGCCAATGTGACCAGCTTAGTGGCTATTTGGGCTCCAGGCTCCAAGGTGATGTGAAGCCATGGCTGGGAACACAGACCACCCCCTCCTGCCTGTTCAGTAGAGAAATCAACCACATCCTTCTCAGGGTTTTCTCCTCTACAGGAATGATCCAGAGACCACTCGATGATGGAAGGCAGTAACACTGAGAGTCTATTATCTAAAGTCTGCGCTGAGGCTTCCTGTGTGAGCAATGAGCTCCACTCTGCCCCAGGTCCTGTGACTTCAGGCTTGAGTACAGATGGCCTCCATATTAACTGTACTCTGGACCCAAGGTACTCCCTGTGCAGGGGGGAACCCTGCTCTGTATCCCACATCCCACATGTATTCAGTGTCCCCAGAAGTGCTGCTGATGTGGGTAAAAAGTGAGAAATCCTGCTTCAGTGGGCACCTTTACTCTGAATGGTCTCAGCTGCAGGTACCACTCTGTCACTCACAAACAGAACTGTGGGAAATACTTCACAATGCCTGACCCTGGCCTGCCTGTCCCCCAACAAACACACTGATAATATTGGTGTCCTCCTGACAAGTCACACTGATAGTATGGAAGCATGCTACCCATGTACAGAGCTCTGATGGCCCCACCATGGTCACATCATCTACTCTTGCATCACTGTGACCAAAATACCTGAGAGAACAATTTAAGAGAAGGGTTTAATTTATCTCCCAGGTTCATAAAGTTCACTCTTAATACAGAAGGAACATTACAGTGATAGGAGTATGTGGGAAAAAAAGCTGTTCACCTCAAAGGAGACAGGAAGAAAAACAAAGGGCATGTAGAAGACAGCCAGGACAAGAAGTCATCTCCAAGGACATGCCCTCAGTGACCTACTTCCTCCAACTAGGCCACACATTCCAATAGTTCATCACACTATGAACCTGTCAGAGGATGAGGCTCTTAGTTATGTCTGAACGCTCGTGATCTGATCATCTGTGGAGATACTTTCACAGGTACAGTCAAATGCACTCCACAAATCCCCTGGATGGTTCAGAGTTCACACTAACTGAAAATCAAGATTCCTTAGAAAATCAGCTTACATACACTGAAAACTAGATATTTATTTGGCCTTTTCTACCTTCGTCGGTATGAGGATTTTCTTTGATTTCAAAAGCCAAAAGGCAGTTCTTTTCCCATTTACTCTAAGAGCATAGGCATCAGGGGTACCATTCCCCAGAGGCACTGGGTTCTCTCTGCCTACAAGTTACCTTCCCAGCATGGGCTGAAGAAAAGCATGGCTAGGTGTATTCACTGTCCCCATGGGTCCTGGCTTTTCCATAGCCTGCCTGCTGCCCTGACCCCACACATTACCCAAACCCAGAACAGCAGCCTGATCCCGGGCTCCCTCAGAAAACACTGCAGCCTCCCCTTGGCTATGGGCCCCATCAGAGCCCACTGCAAGTCAAGCACACAGGTTTCATTTCTCCTTAGTTTTCTGAACCATGGAACCTGTACCCTCATCCCCTAGGAGGAACCAGAAACTCTTAGTTCCTTCTAAGATAAAAATCTGAGGCCCAGACTCAACTGGGTCCAGTGTGAACAATGCTTAAGGTGGATCTGATACTTAAGGTGGATTTCAGGCCTGTCAGCTCTGTCCCTTCTTCACCGACATTCAGCTGGAGTGACAGAGCTCAGAGTGACCCAGCACTGGCCACACTGCCACCACTGTGCCCACATGCTGGTGGCTGCTGGTTCTCCAGGGATGATCGGGCAGTTTGGATCTGTAGTTCATCTCACAGGAGACAGCTGAAGCTGAGGCACCTTGGAGACTAAGTGTCTATTGGGATATCAGGAGGGACCCCATGCCTGCTGTATGAAAGTGGCAGAGAGAAGTAGAAGAACTTGCCGACTGTTTCACAGTGGACCCTGCCAAGATGATGGCTCCTCCCGAGATGGCTCCTCCCAAGATGGCCCCTCCCAAAATGGCTCCTCCCAAGATGGCCCCTCCCAAAATGGCTCCTCCCAAGATGGCCTCTCCCAAGATGGCCCACAGGCAGGACTCCATGACCAGCTTGTGAAAGGATGAATGTGGCCCCTAAGCAGCATGGCTGATAGAGGCAGCTATCTGTCTTCCACAGGACACTACCTGGGGCTGAAGGAGGAGCAGTGGACCACTGAGGGTCACATAGGGCCAGAGATAGCCCCTTGAGAGGCAGTCTTTGCTCAGCTTGTTCTGGACATGTATCCAAGGCTTCTTTGGGTTTGTAAGAAGCCAAGTGAGGGAGGGATAGAGTGTGGCTTAGGTGCCTGTGAGCAAGTTACTCCCCATCCTGAAAACTCAGTTTTCTATTTTATAATTGTTATATCTATTCTGCTGGCTTGATGAATTTTGAGCTGGCTTAACATTGCTTATATGTATAGAATTGGACATTAAAATAGATATAAAAATCTGGAGGCTGAGGAAATGGTTCAGTTGGTACAGTGTTTTTTGTGCAAGGATGAGGATTTGAGTTTGATCTACAGAACCCACATAAAAATGCCTGACATGTGGGGGCAGTGGTGGTGCATGTCTTTAATCCTAGCACTTGGGAGGCAGCGGCAGAGGCAGGCAGCTCTCTGGGTGTTTAAGGCCAGCCTGGTCTACAAAGCAAGTTCTAGGACAGCTAGGGCTGTTGCATAGAGAAATGCTGTCTCAAAAAAAAAAAAAAAAAAAAAAAGCCTGGCATGATGTTATGCTCTTGTAATCCCAGCTCTGGGGAGGTGGAGACAGGAGGATCTCTAGCCAGCTAGCCTGGCTGGATTGGCCAATAATAGACCCTGTCTCAAAAATGGGGTAAACAATTCCTGAGTTGCAACACCTGACGTTATCATCTGGTCTACACACACACACACACACACACACACACACACACACACACAAAGAGAGAAGGGAGAGAAAGAGAGAGAGAGAGAGAGAGAGAGAGAGAGAGAGAGAGAGAGAGATTCACACGCACACACACCCAAACACAAATATACACAAAAAATCTGGATCCAAAAGGACATCAGTAAATTCACAAAGCAATTGAGCCCAAATTCAGCCATGACCTCCCTGGGAGCCAAGAGTAAGACAGAAGTTGGTGTGTTCCCTTCTGTTCTGCAAGAGATGCTGAGATCATGTCTCTTCCCCCCTCAATAGGTAATCCAGTTCTGCCAACAGGGTGACAAGGCAGGAGAGTCACTCTAAGGCAACACTGGCTGCACCTCCACCTAGACAGCAGGCTTGTACTATCTTCCACATACCCCAGAGTCTCTACTTGTATAACCTTCTAGAGCCCATGGTATCTTGTGAAAGCCCACCTCTATCAGGGAGCCAAAAGACAGACAAGAAGCCTGGTGTCTGTCTACCTTGAGGTATCCTACTTGTCCTAGAATTCAGCTCTACTCTGAGTTGGGTTCAGCTATTTTTCTTAGCTATGGGTTCCCTGGGAGGCCATGTGACATATGCCTTGCTTGTCTAAGAGGGTTCAACAGCAGGTGGAAGTGATGGGATCCACCTCATGGCAATACCAGCCCATAGTAAAAATGGTGGACCCAAGGTTCCTGAGCCGAGTCTCTGCATCCCTCATTGGGCCTGAGCAGAACCCATGGGCTTGGAGATCCAGGGTCAACCACAGACATGACTTGCTAGCCATAATGACAAATAAACCCACTTCCCCACCTTTGGGACCTGGGCTTCTTCAGCCTCCAGCACTTTATGTCCACTGTCTTAATGGCCACCACGCATCACCAATTGCCCCCACCATGTTAAATCAGGCACCAGTCTCTGCTAATTGCCTCAGATCTCAGCAGCTGGCAGCTGTGAGTTATGGATAGGAAGACAGGGCAACTGGTGCTGGTGGCTAAATTTGGTCTAAGTCCTTACGGAAGAAAAATGTGAAGAACTGGAATTTACAAGGACAAGCCACCCTTGGAGTAAGAATGCTCTTAGCCCTGATACTCTGGCATAGGAAGAGGGATAGGAATAAGCAAGCCTGGTGTCTCAAGGACCTTGCTGTGGAAGCCTTGGGATGATATTTGACTCCTGCTGGGTTCAACATCTGCATTAAGGTTGTCCCCAGATGAAGCAGGTATCCGAGGAAGGCAGAAACTAGGCTGCGGGCCCCTCACTACATATGCTGGACTGTGGGCAATTACCCACCTCACAACTGATCTTGGGTACTTGAATGAAAGTCATTTCCCACTTTTGTCAGGGTGGGTGGCTGTCTTTGAGATCCTGAATTTTGCTAGTACAGTGGCTATCTGTGCCTATAGGAAGAGCCCTTGCTGTCATCCACAGGCTTCTCACTGGCCCCTATTACCATCACCCATTTACTGACCAAGAGAAGAGTATTTCACAGACAAGAGCAGTCCAATGGTAGAGCCATCATGGACCTTGTGGGCACAGGTAGGAGAGCCACCTCTATCTCTTGACTGTGTGTGGGGTCCTGAGGGTACCTCAAGAAAGTCTAGCTAATGGGCTATTATGCTGTTGGTGAGGGGTGGCCTTTAAGTGGTAAATGTTCTCTTAGTGGGGTAGCATTTCAGTGAAGTCTCTTTCAGTGGGGGTGGATTCTTTAAGGGTACGATCTCTGTGTGGTAGGAGGTCTCTCACTATGTGTGTATATACTCAGTGAGACATGTTTGGTTTTATATCAGGGCCCATGGAAAGAGTTTTGAATATTCACTTTCCCCATAGACCCCACAGTATTCTTCCTGGAACACCAGTGGCTTTGAGGCCTGGCCTGAGGTAGAGAGCCACTGAGAGACCACATCACTAACAGACCACCCACTACTGACAGAACACACCCACCAAGAGACCACACCACAGGCAAGCTATCTATCAAGGTAACTAAGCAAGGTGGAAAGACAGGAGGAGTTCAGGATGCTCTCTGGGTCATGATTGACAAGTGAGGGGAGACCAGTAGAGCTCCTGAGGTGCGGCCACGCCCCTTGCCTCAGTCAGAAAATACTGCCCCGCAAAGGCCAGGGCCAAGGTAACTGATGAATCTAACATAGCCAGAAACTGTGGAACACTGAGGTGCCTTGACGTGGGGCCCAGAAGTTCTAAAGTCTGAAGTTGTCCTACGGGACACAGAGCTCCATGGCTCCCGGGCAGCATAGAGAACACTGAGCTACACCAGGAACTTTCTGACCAGGCTGGGTGCATAGACGTAGACCTATTCTTAGTTATTTGATCCCTGTATCCGACCTGCCCTATATGCTACTGAGTCTACACTGGCTTAATAAGTATAGCGGGCCCTAAGCAGGAGCCAGGCCTTAGACAGGGTCCACAGCAGGTTGGGGGCTGATTCAGCAGCTGTCTTTGTCATAGCCTCAGTGGCTGCCTGGTGTGCTGAGTGCCAGGATGAATGAGTTATCTCTTCATTTAAATGCAGATTTGGGAAGGAACCCAATCATTCTCCTCTTAAGAAATTGTCAGCATAAGTATGCATACTGAATTAGAGCAAGGTTATTTCAAGTCACTCTTGCCATCGGTTTTCCCACAGAAGCTGACAGAGGCCTGCTCAGCCCCAAAGGGCTGCTGCCTGCAGGACATGGGATTAACATGAAGCCTAGGCTCACAGCCCGTGTGGAAGCCTGGGTCCCACATGGGTTATGAGCAGCAGCAGCTTCCAGAACAATTGTCTGTCCAACGGAGGGCTCACTGCTTGGTCTGTGCCCATGAGCAGTGGGAAGCAAGCCAGTCAAAGGAGTTGCAAAAACACTGGTTATAAGGCTGTGACCCAAGTGAGGCCATCAGCCAGGCTCAGCGCCACAAAGGATAAGGTTATAATGGCCTATGGGGCTCAGAAAACCCCAGCTGCTGGTGGGACATTAGTCCAACAGGGGCTGCATTCCCACAGTTTCTTACCCACCTTCTGTGTCCTCAGAGGGCCAAGCCAACAGGTGCCAGGTGTCCCAGAGTCAAAGGAGAACCCTCCCTGCTGTTCCCAGTTTTCATAAGCAAGGGAGGGTCTGAGGGCTAGAGATTGGACTTTGTGGTCCTGCTCACCACTGAGGCCTTTGCAATCTACAAGGTGACACAGGTCCTGCTGAGGGCTTTTCTACCACAGGTCTCAGATAGGCTTATCGGGACTGGAGTGGTAGCAGGACAGGGAGTTGTTGAAACCTCAAGCCCAAAACTGAAATCCTTCAAAGCCTCCACTCACAAATTCTCTAAAACACAAAACTGAGTGAGCCAGCACCTAACACCACCACAGTATGCTGTCTTCTGGGAGATAGTCATGGTGGAATTCTTTTCCCATTGGGTACATCCAGCACCAGGTGGGACAGCATCTGAGCTGCACCAAATCAGGCCACTGTAGACCCCCTCTAGCTAGTGGTGGTGTACTGAGGTCTGGTTCAGCTGCTCCTTCTTACAGTTGAAAAATGGATTCCCTGAGCTCTTAACCACTGTCTGTGCAGCCACTGTCTGTGGTCACCACCACATACTCTGTTCCCGGTAGAACCAGGATAGGGAGAGCTGAGAAAGCAGAATGGGGTCAGAGCTGATCTTGGTGCTCTGCTCTGTCTTGTGACCTTCGATGGCAGCCTGGGAATCCCTGAACTCCCAACCACAAGTCAGTTCCATGCAGCAAGGGGCTTCATCCCCCAGCCTGCTGTGACTGCTTACTGTACAATCCACCATGTGACCATCCATATCTGCCAGCAGACAGACGCTGGCATGTGGCTGCAGCAAGGAAGAATCTCAGAAGGCCACTCAGTGTGACTAAGTCCTACTCAACTTCTCCCTGGAGCTTCAGGCACTAAGACCATCCCAACTCACACAGACACTTGGCAGAAGAGTAGCCCACCAGCAAGCTTCATAGACCTGCCTGCTGTAGCAGGGTTAACAAAGTGAGGCACAGGCTCTGCCCTTTGTGCTATGTGTGAGCCTCCAGTGGATCCAATGTGCAACCACTGAAGAATAAGATGGGCAGGCTCTTTCCAGCAGCCTGGGCTGTGCCCATCTAATTATGCTCCCAATAGTGTGGTGCGCCTAACAGTCCTAAGGCAGAGTGGTACTGCCAGCCTGCAGTGAGACTCCAGTAGTTCTTGGCTCCTGCTCTGTGGAGACCTGTGGTATGGATGGTCAGCCTGGTGCTCACCACCACCTCCTGGAGTACCTACATTACCCTGTGTTTGAAGTCCTTTACTGGGCCTGCAGTTCTGACTGCCTTGGGACCACACCAGTGACTGGTCCCCTTCCTTCATCCTGCATGAAACAGTGTAAAACAGAGTGCTGCTTCCTTTGCTGAGATGTGAGTCTCAAATGGATGCTTGAACAACCTAGCTGGCGTTAAGTCAAAGACTATGGAGATTCAGAGGGGCCCCAAGATAGCATCTATCCAGGCTGGAAGCTCAGATCTTAGGGTCTGCAGACACTAGCCTAGCACAAGCTGGCACTGATTTTACCCCCTTTTGGAGGAGCTGGGACTCTGGGAGGTTAGTCAAATGGTACCAAATGAAAAGAGAGAGCCTTGAGATCCCTTATGGCCCAGCATAGGTTTTGGTTCACATGTGGGCATACCGCTAGGTGGCTGAGTGTCCATCTAGAAGGCAAACTTATTAGGGCAATAGCATCCGGTGTTTCCCAGCAGCCTTCATGTTCCAACAGCAGGTTCTTCTGAGAACCTCAGCTAGAAGTTAGGGGCATGGCTGGTGACCCTGCCCAAAGGAGGACAGAGTCTAAATCTGCCCAGAGCACAATAACCCAGAGACACGTGCAGAAGGCAGGGGACCCCACCCAACAGGCTAACTCTGGTATAACATACAGAGTTGGTAAGAGATTTGCTCTTTGGAGTGATCTAGCTAGGCGTACTGAGGTCCACAGCTTCCCGCTGGCCACAGCATGGGGATAGAAGCTCTTACAGGTCAGCATGAGCAGGCAGGGCCATCCTCACAGGCAGCGACATAGAGAAGGGACAGTGAATACAGTGTCGGCTCAACCATGAGGCGACCACACAGGCGTCACAGATGAATGTGCCCTACATGGAGGTCCAGATGGACAGCAGCTCCCATGGCAAACAGTCTGAGATCTATTTCACCTGCGCAGGCTGAAGTCACACATTGGGAGAGGGGAGCATTTACAAGAGACAAGTATCCCAGGACCTTCGGGAAGCAGAATGTCTCCTGTTTGTAGAATAGCTAACATTTTCTGCACCCTTCCTCCAGCATCCCTGAAGTCTAAAAGCACATTCCAGTCTGTCCTATTTAGCCCAGCTCCAGAACACCAATCAGAGCCAGACTTGGGGAGGATGGTCTTGAAGCCACAGGCCCAGGAGCTTAAGCTCACAAGAACTGGTCCATAGACAAGACTGCCATGGACCCCAGTGTTCACACACAGGTTATCTAGAGAGGCTCCAACATCTCCTGCCAGAATCCACAGCAGAAGAGAGCCTGAAGTATTCACGGCCATCCTTGAATCTGCCAGAATGTCCTTGCAGAGGCTCTCCCTGGGAGGACTGGCTTAGACAGAATGAAATAAATGGAACTGACCTTGCTGAAAACCTTGTCCAAAATCATCCCCTGCCTCATGCATGACATATGATGAAGGAGCAGTAGCTCTGGGCTCCCAAAATTCTTGAGGCAGCCTTCCAGACCTCACCGCCCTACAGCTGCAGACAATCTGGATCTGGTTATGGCTCCATGGGGGCACCCACTTGTCACAGACCTCACAGCTGTTTGAAGGAAGCGTTTAGGGGCTCGGAAGGACAAGAGCTGTCTTCCAAGTACACCAAAGGCTGCCTGGGGGCTAAGTGCCCATCAGACACCCATAATCTGTGTTTGACCCTAACCCAAGGGACATAACCTCTCTTGTGGAGGATCCAGCAAGTAAAACCTAGGCAGTGAGGGTTTCAGGGATCCTAGGCCAGGTTTGCCCAGAGCCTCAGAGCCAGAAGTCAGCCATCTACAAGCCATGTCTGCCCTCCAGGAAGTCTGTAATTGGAAATGATGGGCTGTTTGGACAGCCAAGGCATCTGAGGAGGATGGAAGAAAAAGGAAATCAAGAAAAAGAAAAAGATGGAGGGAGAGAAGGGAAGAATGGGAGGAAAGAGGGAGGGGAGGAGAGAAGGATGCTGCACACACGCATACCCCTGCATAAGGCTGACTTGGGCAATTCTAAGCCTAGTTAGCAATGAGAGGTAGAAAGCATGTGACTGCCACCACCTAGCCTCCCATTACCCCTTCCTAACTGGAGCATCCAGAAGGGAGAGGCAGCTGCTTTCCCCAGTTGCAAAGAGTCACAACATTGACACCAGGAGAGGAGACTGTGCCAGCCAGTGGGGCTCTGGTGGTGTCTCACAGCACAGACACCAGAATCTCATGACCTCTGTGTCAAAACAGTTTCACGGCTCCACTCACAGTCTGAGGTGACGTGGATATCAAGATCTTCAGATGAAGCCTGCTTCTCCAGGCTCAGTGAAATTGCTCCCCGGTGTCCAGCACCACGCAGGGGGCTGTGGTAGACATGTGGAAGCTTCAGGGAAAGTGTCCCAGACCCGAGGCAGGTGGCAGGTATGGATTCCACAGGGACAAGGCAGGACTGAACAAACACCGTCTTCACCCTCTCTGTCCTACTTTGCCTTGGGTACCACCTGTGTCCTGTGTGTAAAGAACTGCAACCAGCTTGCATCATCAGTGAGGAGTTTCCCAGTGACTGCAACATGCATCAGGAGCTTCCATCTCCTTACTGTGCCATCCCACCTGTCTCTCCCCTCCCATCACCTTGTTTTGGTGTGTGGTAAGGATGACTTTCAGCCTGAGGGGGTCTGTCTGGGAACGAGCTCTCTCTTGCCCCTCAAGTGGGCCTTAGTGAGTCCCCTGACTGGGGCTGACATACCACAGAGTATGCTCTGTATTTGCAGTTGTCATCCTTTGCTAGTGTTTAGGGTTATCAGGGATAGCCCAGTGCCTTACTGGAGGACATCTTCACCTGCTTATTTTTACTTTATTTCCATTTCTTTTCTTTCCATCCTCCCCAAAAGCTCAGTGGGATGAACAGCATCTTGTCTTTTCACTGAGAAATGGAGTTTCCTATCCCCTAAGATCAGCAGCTACTTAAAACAAAGGAGATTTCTCTCCCTGTGAAAAGGAACAGGAAGCCTCAACTGGCCTAAAGGCGACTTCCTCCCACCTGCATCGTCTGGGCCTCCATGAGGGTCAGACGGTCTCTTCAAGGTATGGAGCCATCTCCAAGACAGCACTGCAGGCTCAGCCCTCTGTTGGTGACAGTACTGTCCTACTCAGCCCCAGGCACTTCAGGAAGCAGCTGGACACAAGCCATTCAGTTCATCCAAAGAGCCCGCTGATGTCTGTGTTCAAGTCCCACTGACTGCTGGGCTGTCCTCACACTCATCCCTTCAACTTGGTTCTGGGGACATTGTACAAGAGACAATGAGAGTCTCCATGTCACTTCTCCTGTCATGAATGGGACAGCTGTTCAGTGTGGTCTGTATGCTTCACTATGGGACTCCCAGCGGCACCACAGTGAAAATCACAGCGGAACCAGAGGACAGCAGGTGGCACAGAAAAGCAGACACTAAGGCAGACACGTAGCCACCCTCTGGTATGAGCACTGCAGCTGGCTGGTGGAGATGGGACTCTCCTTACCAGAATCATGTCCTCTTGTGACCTTCAAATGACAGCGAGTACAACCCCTTTATATCTGCAACCATGTGACATCTATAGGACCCTCCTACTGCAATGAGTGGCAAGGTGATGCTGAGTTGACCCGGGCCCAACAGAGAGGCTGTGGCTTTGGAACACCCCTGGCCAATGTGTGCCAAGAGACACTGGTAGAGAACACAGCTCATCACCCTCCCTGGGCCCAGTTTCCCACTGAGGGAGGAGCAGCTGGTCTTTAAACATTGCCTAACCACTGTGCAAATACTTTTTTCAGGAAAGTTAAATTAACACATCACATTCACTCTCCTTCTTTTACTGTTACATAACAGAAAAAAAAATTCCCCATTGTAAGTGAGCCAAGCAGGAACTGAAGATCCTGAGATGGGGCTTCAAGGTCACTCCCCATTAAGAGAGGCAATGAGATCTAATGTCACTAGACCACAGGCACCACTAGACAGCCCTCCCTGACCTGACCTAAGAGGCTACTAATCCATCAGGCAATAGGGAACTGGAGACACAGAGACTAGCTAGCTAATTGCCCTGGCAAGTCCTGGCTCTAATCAGCAGACTCACCTTACCCTGAGTCAGGTAGAATCTAAAACAGCCAACCCCGGGTCCTGTAGGATGGAACACACCTGACAGGATGCACTGCCACCATCAAGGGGGTTCTAGCTAACGGTCTAACATGACAGACGTGTCTGACATAATGCATTGCTAGCATAGTCAATGCGGGTTTTAGCCGAGGGTCCCGTGAGACAGACACGCCTGAAAAAAATATGTTAGCATAGCCAATGAGGGTTCCAGCTGAGGGTCTTATGGGATGCCCCTGGTACAATCCATTGGTGCAACTGAGGAAATTATAACACCAATGGTTCCAGTGAGTGCTACAAAACAAGTAAAACTCCACTCCAATTGCTACCGCATGGGCCATCTGTCCACAGCTTAACATGCCCACACACAGATTTCCATAGCCTCCTGAGCTGCCCTCACCTCTAGAAAACACCCCCTGGCTCAGGAGTCGCAGAAATGGTCAAGAAACCTGTGAAGGAAAGGCAGGCTCTTCCAAGTCAAGGCAGCAGGAGTGAGGATGGAGCCTTTACTTAGAGCATCTCAGGGAGCTTGGACTGATTCCACACCCCAGAGCACTTCAATGTTCAGCACTTCAATGCTCCCATCTGGCCTGGCTTCAAACCATAGTCTCTCAGCCCATGAGCAGACATGGGATGGTCCACAGTGATGGAGTGGGTGCCTGACTTTCTCTGACTCATATCTAAATACATGTTTTGATCCCTAAGTGCCTAAACCCAAATGTCTTGAGCCATTTTCCCTCCGTGACCTTCCGTGGCCCCAAGTGCCCGTCAGGTAACCCTGCCCCTCCTGACCAACTTGAACCTATGCATTCATAATTGGGATGAGCTCCTGCCCCAGAATATCAACACACCTTCCCTGCTGGTCCCGGGTCACAGTAAAGACTGGCCCATCTGAGCTTTAACTCCTCCTGGCCTACCTTCTCATCTTCCTGCCTCTCAGCCAACACCCTGACCTACACTGGGCAGGTGCACAGTGGACACTGGGTGATTTCTATGGCCTGGATTTAGTTTTTCTATGCTCAGAGCACAGGGAGAAAAGTGTCTAAGAAATGAGGTCTTGTCACATTCCAGCTGCACAGTCAAAGGCAGACACCCCATTAGGAGGCCAATCATTTCTAAAGGTTAAATATGATGGTGCTTGAAAAATAATTCTAGCTGTTTAAATGTAGGGCACTGAAAAAAGTTCGGCCCAAGAATGCTCTCTGGCTCGAGGCAGGCAGCATTTCCCTTAAAGTTGAATAGGATGCTGTTTGCTCCCACCTCCTCCCTTGGGATATGGGACATAGAGGTCTGGATTCGGCTGAAAGTCACATGGCTGGGCCTCTCCTCCTTGTGCCACTGACAGCTAAATGTCCTTCTAGCCAACACAGCCTAGATGGATGGGAGGATGAATAAGTAGATGGATGAATAGGTGAGCGTGTGGATGGATGGATGGATGGATGGATGGATGGATGGATGGATGGATGGATGTCCTGATTAACTTTTTTTAAACTTAACACAAGCTAAAGTCATTTGGAAAGACAGAACCTCAATTGAAAAAAATGTCCCTATTGGACTGTCCTGTGGTCAAGCCTGTTGCGTATTTTCTTGAGGTAATTGATGGAACGGCTCAGCTCGCTGTGGGCGGTGCTATCCCCAGGCGAGTGGTCCTGGGTGCTATAATAGAAAAGAAAAGAAAAGGAAAGAAAAGAAAAGAAAAGAAAAAGGAGGCTGAGCAAGCCAGAAGAAGCAAGCCAGTAAGTAGCCCTCTTCCATGGTTTCTGCTTCTCTTCCTGCCTCCAAGTTCCTGATCTCTGTAAGTTCCTGCCCTGGCTTCCCTCAGTAACAGACTAATAAATAAACAGATCCTTCCCTTTCCAAGCAGATTTGATCATGGCGTTTCATCTCATTGAAGTCCCACGACAAGGGGTAAATGGATGGATGGGGAGCTGGGTTGATGAACGAATGGATGATGGCATAAATGCACAAGAGGAAGAAAGAACAATGGCTGCTGAGGTGACAAGGTGGCAGCAGGTGGGTAAGAACAGAGGAAGGGAGGACAACTGTCTCTAAGGAAGACCAGTGGAGCCCTAACAATTTATTTTGCCCCCAAATTAATCGCACCTTTGTGAATTCAGACACCTGGGAGCTTGTTTTATTATTATTGTTATTACTATGTTTCACAAGAAAGGTTTCTTTAGATTCAAACATTGGGTAAAAACAAGCAAATTATGATGTATCTGAGATGGTGGAGTGATTGCCCAACATGCAGAAGTCCCGAGTCTCACTCCCAGCACCACATAAAACCAGGCAAAGTGGTGCATGCCTGACATCCCAGCACTGAAGAGGTACAGACAGGTGAATCAAAAGTCCAAAGTCATTCTCAGCTACATAGCAAGTTCAAGACCTGCCTGGGCTCCATGAGACTGGGTCTCAAACAAACAACAACAAACAAGCTTGTTAGCTCATAAGTAAAATGAATCACAGGCATTAAAGGAAACTGTTCTTATTCCCTCACATTAGCTCAGAAAATAGACCTGACAGAGATGGAAACTCTCCACACAGCAGTGGGGGCTTGTGAGGACCAATGGGACTGCAGAATGCCCAAGAACGCTCACTTCATAGAAGTGCTAAAAAAAGGGGGGGGGGCAGAGGCAAATTCAAGAACAAATGTTTGTTCCATAAATGTTTCTTAAACAAGGTCAAGTATCATAAACATACAAATTAGTTTAACATAAATAAACATGTTTGGGAATTCCTCAGCTACTGTGTGAAGATTATTCTGCCTTATGCAAAGAAATTATAGGTTTAGTGTTTCCAAAAATAGTCATTACTAAGTATGCATGTAAAAGGTGATAACTGAGCAGTTGGTTTGTTACTGTGGCTCACACAGTCCACAGATGGGTGGGTGTGAGAGACATAAAGATGGACACATGAGCACAGGGACATGAGACAAGTGAGCTCTGTGTATTTGGAGCTCCTGGTCTTCACCATGGCTCCTCATGTTCTCCTTGCTCATTCATGGGAGCTTGGAGGGTAATGGACCTGCTTCCCTGAAAGATGAGCCCTGCCCCACTATGCTGGGTCACCTGCCAGCTGACCTCTTCCCACCAAAGAACTACACTTCACCAGCGCCATCAGGTAACTGGCTGTCCAGTGCTTACCCCTACCCCAGTGTGAGCCTAGCTTTGGGACAGACCACTGGGTGAACTATGAGATACAACCTCATCAGCACCACCCTACTCTTGAGATGTCCAAAGGCATCTTCTTTTTGCTGTTGTTGTTTTGGGATTTGTTTGTTTGCTTGTTTGTTTGTTTTGAAGATAGGATTTTTCTGTGTAGCCCAGCAACTCTGTAGACAAGGCTGGCCTTGAACTCAGAGATCTGCCTGCCTCTGTCTCCCAAATGTTGGGATGAAAGGTGTGTGTCACCAGCTTGGCATCCTCTTTTTCTAGGGTTCAGTGTCCCACTCTGAAGCCATGGCTTTGCCCTTTGGCTAGATCTGGGCTGGATGATACTGCATGGTGCTACAAAGTCACCTGAGGTCAGGGAGTGATAACAAAGACAAATCAGCCCCCTGCACCCAACCACTGCATGGATATACCCCACAGGCCTCACCCTTGACCTTCATCACAAGGCTGCCGAGACCACTGGTCACCTCTAGCTCTGGCCCAGACTTAAGTGGGAAGGATGACAAGTCTGAGGTGTCTTCAGGGTTCTTCCAGAAAAAGTCCTCCCCCTGAGCTTGGGGAGGAGAGCAACAGCCACTTGGGGTATGACTAATGTACTCATCAGCCATTTCAGAAGATATGAAGTCAAAGGGCTTTGCAAATACCTGGGACACAGTGAAAACCTCTGCTTGGAATGGAACATTCTAGCTGGTGCTACAATCCAGTGAGGGGGCTGACTCAGGTAAAGCCTTGAAGGCGCTACAGAAAGGAGACCTGCCAGAAACCAAAACCCTTGCAGGTGGCACACCCCCACACACACACAGTGGCATACTCTTTCCATGTTAGCAGACAGCAATTAGAAGTGACAAGGAGCAAACATGTGACAGAGGCCAGAGCTTAAAATTGATCTCCGGCAGGAAAACATATGCTATATAGATCCCATACCACCATAAGCCTGCAGAAGCTGACTGGATGCAGAATGTGGAGAGTAGATGCTGAAGTATGACTTGGGTCCTCTCTGGTCTTCTTCTGGACCTATGCATGACCTTTAGGTGCCAGGGTGCCTATTGCAGGACCAGCCTCCAGCACTCAAGACTCTAGCCCCTTGGGGCTCTTCCTGCCCCCTCCCACAGAAATCCAGAAGTGAGACTTTTCCTGGATCATCAAGGACCTTAGCTCCATGATGTGAAGGGACTTTTAAGCCATTGGCACTGTCAAACCTTGGGTACTGTGTACCCCAATGCCTGGCAACACAATGACACACTGGGAGGCACTGTAGACTGAAGGGCCATTAGATTTGGACATGTCAAGGCCAAACCTGACATTGAGAGGCCGTTGTGACGATCTAGATCATGTGACCATGGGACTGATTGATATGCTAGAGATCATGGCAGTTCTGTTCACGGCATCCAAGGTCAAAATGTCTTTTGACTCCTGTAGCAGGGAGAGAGGAACAGGGAGGGACTGAACCAGGCCACAAGGCGTGTGGGCCATCAGACTTGGGGGAAACCCAGTTGAATCTGGGACAGGCAGGTTCAAGGTATGTATGTCACTACTGACCCCAACTCCAGGTAAGACTGTGTCCATGGTAGTAGGGCATCATGGCCAAAGCCCAGAACTCTTGGCTTTCTC
The DNA here is from genome assembly GCF_003668045.3 of Cricetulus griseus. NCBI lineage: Eukaryota > Metazoa > Chordata > Mammalia > Rodentia > Cricetidae > Cricetulus > Cricetulus griseus. The sequence continues at coordinate 61,140,785 of NC_048596.1, read as the reverse complement.
TGTTTGCTTACAAGGAATTGGGTAGATGGAATGACATGAGTAAATGACAAGGTTTGAGAAAGGGTTCTCTCTATCATCCTCACAGGCAGAAGACCTAACTAACTGGCCTCATGTGAGTTATCCTGGGAACAGCCAATGCAGAGTTTTCATGTGTGTCAATTTAAAGATTGTCAGCCAGGGTGACCGTTCCTGACCTGATCCTCCCCTGGGCACAGAGATGTTGTCTGGGGTGGGGACCACTCAAGTGTGACCTAACAGGAAGTCCTGACCTCTACTGCACTGTGTAGCCATTGACAATCCATTCTCCACCCCAGACAGCTTTTAGATCAGAATGCAGCAGAACCTCCTATTTCTGGGCACAGGAAACAAATTATAGCCCTGTGCAGCCCAAGCCTGGGCCTGCATTTCACACCTGCCGTTTGCCCGGGTTCTCTGAGGCTCCTGGGAATTCTGGCACTTTATCCTTTTAATTAACACATGGCTACTACGACCTTCTGTCACTTAGTGAGGCTGAACCAGTGTTCCCTCAGGAGGCACAGGAGAGTGGCTCACTGCCGGATCACCACTCCATAGCACTGCAGCCGGATGGCTGGTTTTCATTATCATAAAACCCTTCAGTGACTTTTCATCATTTCAGACCAAAACCAATAAACAAGTTCACATAGAAACCCCAGAGAAGCCAAGCTTTGTCCTTCATTGATCTAATCTAGGAGATAGCAGTCTGAACTCTATTCCAATCCCCACCCCTGATGTCTACAGCTGAGACATAGTGACATAGTGACCTGTAGTTTGTCCTGGGCAGGCTGAGCAGGGCTCACACTAACCATGCCTACCTAGGCAGGTGGATGGCATATTCGTTACTTTTCTCATTAGTATGAAGAAACACAAACTAGAAACAATTTAGGGAAGAACAGACTGTTTACGCTCACAGTTGAAGGGATTGGTCCTCGTTGCGTGCAAAGCATGGTGGGAGAAGCTGTTTGCAGCTGTGGCTGCAGGAGCAGGAGGTTGCTTTCTCACAACTCAAGGAACTGGGAAGCAGAGAGAAGGGTCTGCTGATGCTCAGCTCGCCTTCTTTTTCCCTTTTGTTCAGCCTAAGACCCCAACCCACCCCCATTCAAATAGCTCTTCTCACTTAATCCTTGCTGGAAGCACTCTCACAGACTCTCAGCTAGGATGTGTCTCCTAGGTGATCCTAAGTCCAATCAAGTCAACGATGAAGATTAATCTGTCACAGATGGCTCAAACCATAAGCAAGCAAAGAAAGAAAACAACACTGGAAGTTTTCTCAAATGACTGCGAGATTACTAATGCTTCCAGATGCACTGGCCAAGGGTATTTCTATTACCCACTACCGAGTAGAGAATCCTACTGGTTCTACCAGTGGAGAACTGGGTATTGAAAGGGCAGGCACCTGCCAATGCAGGGGCCTGGAGTTAAGATAGAGACTGTCTTTCTGAGCCCCTTTTATGCACTGACTGTATAGTGTGAACAAATACATTCGGCTCCCTTCTTTAGACAGGGCTGGTTGGTGAGAGCCAAGCCCCTTTCAGACTGGGCCAGACGGAGGGAGGCCAGGAAGGAAAGATGGAAGAGGGTGGAAGGAAGAGAGAAGGAAGAGGAGGCAGGAGGATGGAGGGGGAGGAAAGAAGAGAGGGAGGATGGATGCAAAGGAAAGGAGAGGGGAGGGGAGAAGAAAGAAAATGAAGAGGAAGAGGAAATAGGAAGATAGGAAATAGGAAAGAGGAAATAGGAAAAGAAGGGGGAGTGGGAAGGAGGAGAGAGGGAAAGAGGAAGAAAGATCAGAGAGAAGACAAGAAAGGGGTAGAAGGAAAGGAGAAAGTGGAGAGGAAGATGAAAAGGGCAAGCAGGGAAGAGGAGGAAGAAGAGGAGGGGAAAATCTGGTTGTTGGTTCATTCTGCACTCTGTAGATCTAGGCAGGGAGTCCCAGATTCAGTAGCCCCTGCCTGCTCCAGAAGGGGGCACTTGTCACAAATGCGTCACCATGGAGACCAGTGAGGACTAAAATCCAGGTCTATTGGCTTTGGTCCTATCTCTCACTGCACAGGGGTGTGCATCACCAAGAGTTCCCCTGACCAGCACACACAGTGGGGACACTTGGAAACAGATAGATTTTTTTTTTTTTTTGCATTTTCAAAAAACGCAAAGCTGAAGCATAGCCTAAGGGGCTCAGAATTGCCCACAGGAGGTGGGAGACTGTCCCACTGTGGCTGCCTCTACAACCTCTTCATCATCTTTAACATCAAGTGCCAGATCTATGTGTGTTTGTTACACCTGGTTGAGAATTTAAGATCACAGCATCACATTTACAGAGTCGCACAGCACGCTTTTCAATTTTGCTTCCAATCGAATATTGTCTGCCCCTAAAACGTTCTCTTTCACAGGCATTTTCTGTCTGACATTAAGTGGGAGTGATGGAAAGCTCTTTTAGGCCTCTTTCCTATTGTACCCATTCTGCCTGTGCCCCCCAGCTACCTGCCCAGGCAACAGGACCCAAGAAGACTGCTCAGAAATGGCATCTCTATCACCAGAGGCCACAAGCCCACCTGAAGAAGCAGCTCCTGGGAATGGTGTTGTTTTTTTGTTTGTTTTTTTTTTTTTAATTGTGTACCATACTCATTGTCTACACTCCTCATCCCACCACTTGGTAACAAATCCTCAAGAAAATGATCCCACTGTGATCTGGGACCACTGGGTAGCAGTGAGCCTCCAAGAGCCAGGCCAAGAGCTTCATCAGTAAGTACTCTATATTAACTCCGGTTGACAGGATATGGGAGCCATGGCTGCTAAATGTTCCCTCAAAGACCCGGGCTCAGGCTGCAGAACTGGGCCAATGAATGGCCAGTGGAGACAACTCTGTCACCTCAGCAAGTGGCTAGGCTACCTCAGAGACAAGAGTGCAATAGCCTATCACACATGCTCAGTTTTATCCTGACATTCTCAGGGATGATGCCCATTGGCAGAGAAAGTGGCACAGGGAGCATAGACACATAGACACACAGACACCACAGGCACTCAAATCTCGGTCAAGCCTTCTTCTCTTCACAGACTATTTTGAAACAAACCCCAGACATTTCATCACTGTCTAAAAATACTCAGCATGATAGCAGGAAGGTAATGGCTATTTTGTAAACACAGCCATGATAGCACTACTTAACACTCAAACAGCCAGAAAGATTCTTTGTAATCAAGCATGAAGCTTGCTTCAGGATGTCTAGACTATCATAATCTTTGCCCCTACATCTGGAGGTGGACAGATTGCCCAGTACCCTCTGGCCAGGCCTCCTTGGCTTTCACTTTCTGCTAGAAAACCAGGCTAATCAGTCTTGCCAGCACCCCATCCTGGCATTGCAGTGACCTCTCCATCTTGCCCTCAGATCTTGGCTTCACAGTGCCCTTCCATTCTTCTACATCAGTTACTGTTTCTTGGATGCTTTTTTATTTTTCCTGGACAGATTTGGAAACATGAGACCTCAAGCCCTGGACATTGCAATGGGGGCAAGGAAAGAAGGGATTAGTGACCTCAGGAAAGGACTCATCAGATTCAGGGATACTTGATGTCTTCTGGAAACACAGCCCCTGCAGGCCACAAAGTAAGCAATGGTGAGGTAAATGTGTCCTGGTATGATCCTGCTGGGAAAAGGCACAGAAGGGTGAGTCCAGGGTCAAGGAACTGGGTCCTAGAAGGGAACAGGAATAGGGCCTGAGCTGGCCCATCTAGACTCTTTGCAAACTCTGTAAACTTGGGGATGAGCTGCCATCCTGGAACTCAGAGGTTGCACAGGGAATCCTACCAGATGTTGAGAGCTCCAGGCTATCTGGGGCAGCTATCATTTCAAACCAAGTCCTCAAATTTAAGAGCTGTTTAGGGGCCAGGTGGTGGTGGTGGTGCGTGCCTTTAATTCCAGCACACAAGAGGCAGAGGCAGACAGATCTCTGTAAATTTGAGGCCCGCCTGGTCTATAAGAGCTAGTTCCAGGACAGCCAGAGCTATTTACACAGAGAAACTCTGTCTCAAAAAAAAAATAAATAAAAGTAGTTTAGGGGCATTTTCCCAGTAAGAGACACTTGCAATGCATTGCCCAGAGGCTACAGTAGAGGAGAGCCCCAGGGTAGGGTGGGCTTGTGTGGAGTGGATCTTCAGAGATTTATTTCCTACACGATCAGATCGGGTCAGCCTAAAAATATGGGTCAAACTTCAAAAGTCACCACAGCTCTAGGAACTCAACAAATATCCGGAAGCATTCCCTTGATTCTCCACCTCTCCCAAGAATGGAATGGGTCTTCAGAGCTCTGATTCCACACTCCCCTGCAGGAAGCAGGCTGTGACTACCAACCAGCCAAGCCTCTCAACAGAGGCTTCCAGCAGCTGTCCTCTGTGACCAAAGCTTTGTCAAAAGCACTGTGCACTACCCTGCCCAGACACAACCAGCCTCATCTGCCCTCTTCAGATAAGGTAGGGAGCTGGCAGGAGCCACCCACCACAAGCATGGCCCTTTGGGGTGATGGTACCTCAGGTGCTGGAGAAGGATGGGCCAATGTAGCCCCTTCCCTCCCATGTGCCATAATTGGGGATGATGAGGGTGAGGGACACAGGAGGGCCTCTGATTGTCTTGTCTCTTACTCCTCATCCCCCACCCCTGCCTTCTCAGCCCTACATCTGCTGCCCACTACCCTCCCAGAAGCTCAGCAATTGATCATGGTGTCTGGGTTCCTGGGGACCCTGCTGCTGGGGTACCCATTCACCAAACCTGAGAAGGAGGAGAATGCAGAAGACAGTGGCAAAGCCTTCTCTCCCAGCAGCTCTGCCACTCACCACGACTTTCTCGGCACTCACTGGAAAACTGTTGAACATATGGCCTGAGCAGTCAAATATTTGGAATTTGTGAAATGTATTTTTAAATTAATGATTTTTAACTTTTATAAACTTCAAAAATTTAAACTACACCAACTTAGGAAAGAAGAGTTCACAGTCATGTGAAGCCAGCTTGCACTGACCTGGTTTCTGTCCTGTAGTCCTTGGAATTTCACTGCATCACTGTGACAAAACACCCTAAGAAATCAACTTAAAGGAGGAAGAGTCCATTGGGCTCTTGCTTGGTTGCAGAGGTTTCAGTCCATGTGCCACTTGGTTTCATTGCTTTATGGGCTGTGTGAGACAGATAATGGCAAGGAGAGCATGGGGAAACAGCCACATGGCAAAGAAATAGGAAAGGGGGGAAAAGGGGAGAGAGGAAAAGGGGAGAGAGAGGAAGGGAGAGAGGGGAAGGGAGAGGGGGAGAGGGGCTGGAAATAAGTCATACCCATGGGTACCTTCCCTTTTTTCCAAGATCCATCCCCAAGTTTCTATCACCTCACAACATACCAACTAATGATGAGCCCACCGATGGATCAGTCCAACATTAAGGTCAGACTCAGAGTCCAGTCCCCACCCACCTCCAGATGTCCCAACTTTGACCATAGCTGCACACTGGGACCCCTGCCCTCATACACAAGCCCCTGGGGACATTCAGATCCCAGCCCCTGCACACACTGTACCCTGGGTTAGTTTCATTAGTGCACTCTACAGTCCTGTCTCTAGGTAGGAGTGCTATGGCTGTTCTGACAGTGTGGCCAACAGCACAGCTCCTCAGAAGGTTGATCTCTTAGGGAGAGTTTGGTGTTGCTTCACCCTCAGCCTCCCCCGCCATGGCACCTACAAGGTGTCCTCATCCAGTGGCATATCTCTCCTCAGTCCCGTCTTGCCACCTTCATAGTTTCCAGGTGCCACCGTAGACACAAGCTTCACTCCTGGCCACGCCTACTTTCAGGAGCACTCCCCACCCACCCATCCTATCAAAACCTCCTGCATAAGGCAGGGTTGCTGATTCTGCTTCCATTATGTTTGCTTTCCCCTGTTTATTGGCTTTTTGTCTGGAATTAGTTTAGTTGTTTTTCCTGTCCCACTTTGTAGTATGGTCAAATACTTGACTGAACCAAACAGCCACAATAAGAAGTTAACTGGAAAAAAAAAATCTCCACTATAAATTTTTTCATTTTTATTGTTTAAAATACTTTTATTGGGTTTTTAACATGACAGTGAACAAGAAGAAAATAATGTCTGAAAATATGGCAGCAAAGTATGTGGGGAGCAGTCACCTTCCACCAGCCGGCCAGCCATGTCTGCACAGATATGATCAGTGAAGGGGACTCCAGTGCTGGCACAGTTACACACATGCACACACACACACACACACACACACACACACACACACACACACACACACACACTCACTCAAAGCTCATTTGTATTCACACACACATTCACACCTGTATGCTCACACACTCATGCACATTAACACCCACATCCATGTACACTCACACACAAACACACACTCATTAACATCCACACTCATGCCCACACGATTCACACCCACACACGCACATTCACCTATGTGAACACGACAATTGTCCATATTCACACCTGTGTGAACAAACACACATATACGTTCACTGTGATGACGAGTTTTATGTCAACTTGACACAAGCTGGAGTCACACTGAAGAAAGAAACCTCAATTGAGAAAATGCCCCTACCAGACTGACCTGTGGACAAGCCTGTGGAGCATTTCCCTGAATAATTATTGATGTGGAAGGGCCCAGATCACTGTGGGCAGTGTCATCCTTGGGCTGGTGGTCTGGGTGCCATCAGAAAGCAGGCTGAACAGGCCACAAAGAGCAAGCCAATAAGCAACACTCCCACAGGCCTCTGCTCTAATCCCTGCCTCCAGTTTCCTGCCCTGAGTTTTTGCCCTGGCTTCACTTAGTAATGAGCTATAAGATGAAATAAACCTTTCCTCCAAAGATGCTTTTGGTCATAGTGTTTTATCACAGAAATGGAACCCTTAACTAAGAAATAAGTACCAAGAGTGGGGTATTGCTGTGACAGACCTGAGTATGTTTGGGAGAAGATTGTGGTAGCATCTAAACACTGAGCTGTAAAAGCCATTGAGTGTTCAGTAGCTTTTATGTGGCATCTTGGAAGAGTATTGAGACACATGGAGACAATGGGGATCTGGCTTGTGTCATTTCCAAGGGGAGATTTGAGAGCCACTTAAAGACTCCACCAGGGCCATTTGTGGTGTGGTGTTGTGTATTAATAATCTGTGTGTCTGGTCAGCTGGAGCTGAGGAATCTGCTGTGATTACCAAGAGACCAGCATCATGGGAGTAAAAGCTTCACTTTTTTAGAGCAATTGACACAGATCTGCTGAGATTGGGGAATTACTATAATTAAGAAGAGACCGGCTTCATTGAGGTAAAACCTTCCAATAGTATTTTCTCAGGCTCAGCACACAGAGTCTGTGGTCTGAGGTGTTCAAGGCTGCATCTCATGCTGGCAGCTGAACTTAGTAGTCACTCGGTACTGGTTTTGAAGGCCTGAGGGGTCATGGAGAAGAGCTGAGGGTTGGCACTGAGTGGCAGGGTTAGAGTCCCTGAGCACAGCCCAGGAGGAGTTATTAGTAGAAGTGCATCCCAATTGCAACAGGAGACCCCAGCATTTTGGAGCTGTCTATACTACAGAATGGCTTCCCAGGACACCAGCAGCAGCCATGGAGTGGAGCCAGCCTGAGCCTATGAGGAAGCTGTGTGTGCTTCGGGTAACAGGCTTGAGAAGCAGAGCTAGCTGTCCAGGCCAATGGAGCCCGGAAGATTGTGAGTGAATCCCAGACATGAGATTGTGGGTTATTTCACTGCTAGAGTCTGGCTTTGTTTTGCTCAGCTTGAGACTATCCTGGTTCTTCCTTCTTGGAATAAGAAAGTATTTAAATTATTTTTATATTATTTTATAGGGGCCCACAGTTGGGAGAATCATGATTTTTTAAGAGATTTTAGAGTTTTAGAGACTATGGATATTTTAGAGACTTGGAGTATCTTGTGGGGAGGCTTTGAACATTGAAAGTACCTGGGTATTTTTAAAAAACTGGACTTTAAAGAAAGAACTTTCACAATCATTTGTGTTTTATATCGTGATAGTAATATTAACATTGCATCTTGGAGACAAGTGAGAAAGAAAAGGTTCCAGTTGAACAGTTATTTCTGTGTGTCAAGTTGACAAGGGATCAATTGTTCTGACTAGTTTTATGTCAACTTGACACAACCTAAAGTCATTTTGAAAAAGGCAACTTCAATTGAGAAAATGCCCTCGCCAGACTGGCCTGTGGGCTCAAGACTGTGGCGCATTTTCTTGATTGATGATTGATGTGGAAAGACCTGATGATTGATGTGGGTGATGCTACATGTGGACTGGTGATTCTAGGTGCCGTAAGAAAGCAGGGTGAGCAAGCCACAAAGAGCAAGCCGGTCAGCAGCACTCCTGCAGGCCTCTGCTCCAGGCCCTGCCTCCAGGTTCCTGCCCTGAGTCTTGCTGGCCTCATTCAGTGATGGAGCCATAAGTGATGAGGTGAAATAAATCCTTTCCTCCCCAGATTGCTTTTTGACATGGTGTTTTATCACAGCGATAGAAACCCTGAGCAAGATACTCACATTCGCACTAATGTGTACATGCACACTCATACACATTCATATTTACATGCTTGTACACATTCGTGTTCATTTACACTCCCACGCACACATCACATGCTCCTGTATACACTCACACCCACACGCCCACACACACACACACACACACACACACACACACACACACGGGCGTATTCACACCCACACTCACTCACACATTCATTCCCATTCTCATGATCACACAACACACACACACACACACACACACACACACACGGGCGTATTCACACCCACACTCACACACATTCATTCCATTCTCATGATCACATCACTCACACACACACACACACACACACACACACACACACACACACGGGCGTATTCACACCCACACTCACTCACACATTCATTCCCATTCTCATGATCACACACACACACACACACACACACACACACACACACACGGGCATATTCACACCCAGGCTCACTCACAATCATTCACATTCTCATGATCGCATACACACACACACTCACACACACACACTCTCATACACATTCAAACATACATGTGCACATGTTCATACTCTCGAAACCACACAATTCACACTAACATGTTTGCACAAGTCCAGGTTTGCATGCTTGCACACATTTGCATTTGCTTTCTCCTCTACATTCACACTCGTGAATTCACATACATCCACATTTGCACACCTGGTCATATGCATCCATACTTATACTCAGCTATGCACAACTACATACATTCACATACTTACACACATCCACCTGAGCTTGTGTGTTTGCACAGTGACGCGCTCACATGTTTGTGCACAACAGCATACTGACATGACCATATACTGGCTTGTGTACTAAGGAGCTCACTTGTATTCAGGTGCACTTATACACACTCAAACTCTGAGACACATTTGCACACCCTTTTACACTCATATATTTGAGCACACATTTTCTTAAACACATATACACAGTCTGCCCATACATGCTGGCTTGTACATTTTCTCACATACTAACACTCATGTTCACACTCACAGCACACCTTGTCATCTGTGATGAGGGCTCACAGAGCAGCACTACTGCCCTATCTAGTGTGATTTGCTGGTCACTCCCCAGAGTGGATATTCAAGCATCTTCAACCCATCCTGAGTTGGATATTTAAGATCTTCCAACTTCTGCTCTAACCAACAGCTCAAAGCACGAATGACTGGCTGGAAAATTATTAGAAATTTAAAAATACAATGATATTTTTAGGCTTAAAGATATTTTTGAAACAGAGGAAGAATTATTTCACAATGTAAAGAAGTAGAAGACTGCCCTGGGTTGTGCCAAAATTGCTAATACTAGAAAAACCAGTGACTCAGAAACATTAATTTTTAAATAAATAATTACTTTAACAAAATTGCCAGGTGGAGCAACTTGCTTTCCACCACATCTAATTTAAATTGCTCTGGCCCCACTTCCAGAGGACACAGCAGGAGCCAGGGCCCCCAGGAGGGGTAGGCAGCTAACAAATGCATGTCACACTGATGAACAGTCCAGATAGGGTTTGGTTAGCAGTACCCAGAATGCTGAGAGAGTGGAGGCTCCAGGCTCCAGGCTCCAGCTATGATCTATCTGCTAGATTGAAGGTCTGCAACAGTCTGGGCAGCACCTTGGACAGTTCCTGAGCAGTCTGGCACTCGAGAGGGACTATCCATTCCCGATGCGGGCCTGACCTTCTTGTCTGACAGTGGCCAGGGAAGAGAATGGATGAACTGGAGAGTCGGGATGGAGCAGATGGATGAACTGGGGAAGGAGAAGGAGGAATGCTGGAAGGTGAATGTGTAAGGAGCTTGTCCACAGAGATGGTTGGGAGGCACATCCGCTCCTGATAGAAGGACTGCAAAGGTGACTTCTGCCCACAGAACACTACCTCCAACACCCTCATCCTATGAGGCTCCATCTTGTCATGAAAGCCATGCTGTTGGCTCGTTACTGGGGTCTGGAGACCAGAGTGGTCCCTGAAACTTAAAGCCATCTGGGTAACTGGATGTCTCTGTTCCATCTTTAGCTCACATTTGGGATGAAGATAGCAGTAGGGAGTGTGGTTCTTTTGCAGAAAGTCCCAGCAGGTCTGGCTAGAAATGCTGTGTTTAAAAATATTCCCAAGGACCCAAGTTCAGGTTAACTCCTGAAAATGGAGGATATTGGGGTGCCCCACAGTGCTGCAAGCACCTGGTGTCTGTGTGCCTTGCTAGCTGCCACAGTAGTGGCTGCTATCAGTCTAGCCTGTGAGGAAAGGCTCTGTGCATTGCTTATCTGCTCCTGTGATTAGCTCTTATTGAAATTCTATTCAGTGCCAGAGGTCTCTACAGCTCCTGGGAAGTGTCCTCACCCTGTCTGTGGCCACAATTCTAAGCCACACCTCACCCCTGGGAGATAAGAGATGCTGGTACTAGCATGTCTTGATGACTGGTGAGACTGGTGTCTCCAACAGGCAAGAACGGGTCTCCCCTTACCTTTGGAGACCCAAGTCTGTGTACAGGGATCAGGTTTTACCTAAGCCATCCATGTGCATGACCAAAGCTTATCAGAGGTCAGAGCAAGCCACCAGAGATCAGACTACAGATCTGTTTGTGCCTCAAGATGGAGGTGGCAGGCATTCTTGGGTATCAACCAAGGCAGCTCCACTACCCTCTTACCTTCCTGAAGGAGCTGGGCATGTCACCAGGGGGAGGGAATACATGGACCCTGGAAAAGGCTATGGACTCACTTCATGATATGGACACTTTTGTCCCCTTGGGCTCTACTCCTCCAGTGCTGAAGACACGGGGCAGCAGTGTGCTAGGCCATGGTAGACGAGTCCCATCAGTGAGGATTTCAGAAGGATGTGTCTGAAGCTTATGAGACCTCGGGGGATAAAGTGAGGGATCTGAGAGCCACAAAGTTTTATCATATCACCCATCACCATGACAACTAAGAACAAACCTGCCTCTTACTCTCTCCCTCAGTTACAGCATTCCATGGCTCCCTAGTGCCTGCAGGATAAGCAAGATTTCTACACATGCCCAGCGTTCTGCTCCTGGGCCCAGTGTACTAGGCTCCCTGTCTGGAGTGTGGGTGGGCTTGGTGGGCAAAGAAGCCAGATAGCTCTGCTGGAATCTACCATGGAGTCAGCAGGATCAGAGAGAAGCTGTGTGTGTCCCAGGATATCCTGAAGCCCTCTAATCTTGGTAGAATGAAGCAGGTTCTCCACAGAGCAGCCTTTGTCAGTGTCTCCCTCTTCCTGCCAGCAGCTCTTCAAACCTCCCCCAAACTTAAGGGCCCCAGGGAAGGAGAGTGGCCTTCTGAAGAAAAAGAAAGGGTTTGGAGCTCAGGAGGTGGAACTCAGTGAGGCTCTAGGCACTTGGGGTCAGAGGTCAAGATGATAACTCCATAACCAGCAGTCTTCACAGTTCCCAGCCCAGCAGGGCCTGAGCTCTCTTCACTGCAATCTGAACGAGCCAGGGCCCCATGTCTGCCCAGAACGCCTTCTAGGCTCATGTGAAATGCCAAAGTATCTGTTTTTTACCAAGCAGAAGGTGCACATTATCTCCTTGTCCTCTCCGAGGCTGTGATGGAGGCTGGACTGGCCCTGGGCCTCTCAAGGGTCCACCATGCTTTGTTAAAGACCCAGCAGCAGCAGCAGCAGCAGCAGCAGCAGCATACTCTAAGTTGGTGATTTCATTATTTGCTCCTCAAACTCAGCTTCCCTCGAGGTGAGAATGAGTTTGTTGGCTTGAATCTGTTAGGAATGGTCTGTACAGATTCAGGCTGATGCTGTGGGGGGTGGGGAGTGGGGAGATGGCTGGTTTCCACAGCAACCCAAGAGCCTTTTTAATTCTGCTCTGCAGCCCGGATGCTGCACACAGAGAGGCCAGGGCCACAGTCCCACCCCCTCCAGGGCCAAGCTGCATCCTCCAGAGGCCGCATTTCCACACCTTCCGGTTTCCCATTTCAGTTTCTTGGTCTCCATAAAATGGCTGGGAAGCCCACAGCTATGAAGCCTTGAGCACTCAGAAGAGGTGCATCTGGCTAGGACACTAGCAGCCGTCCAAGGTCATCTCTATTCTAAGGTGAAGTGTTTCTTACAAGTACCTTGCCATGTCCTTGGTAGCCTCAGCCCCTCCGAGAGAGGGAAGATAGTCTTGCTTCCACTAACCAGGTGTGTGACTCAATCTCAGCCTCCTCATCGGACTGTTTCCTGTTCTCCCCAGAACAGCTTGCAGATTCCTGAATCCAAGCAATACAGAGAGAAGTCTGGACTCCCGTGGCCCTGGGTTCTGGATGTTTGGGTTTCCTGTTAGCCACTGAAAGACAGCCCTCCTTTCTCCTACTGAGCATAAAGTGGGTTGTGACCCGCTAGAGTCTGTCCCCAACCAGGCAGTACTCATAAGGCCACTGGAGTTTGACAAGAACTCCCAGCTGCCTAGAGTCAACTTCCATGTCTACATCAAGAAGCCAGGTTCAAAGGCTGCTGGGAAAGCCACAGCTTTGATTGAGACACTAACACTTCAGAGGAGGCCAGAGCCACCAGCTCAGTCCATGAGACTGGCTAGATGATGTCACAGCCACCAAAACTGACCTTCTAGGAGAGAGGCAGAGCCTAAGGGCGGCAGGGAACTGGAGCTGTCCATCTGCTGAAGAGACCCAGGATTTGCTTTCAGCAGGCCATGCAACCCTGGAGCCCTCTACACCCTTGCTGTCCACTCACGCTGCTTTTTAAGAGGATGTCTATGGTGAGATTTGCAGTAGGAAGCAACTGAGCATCGAGGCACTGCCCCATGCCAGCAATGGTGGGAACCTAGGAGATGCAATCAAGTCCTGAGGACATGTTTCCTGGGATGATAGCCCCAGAGCCAACACAGCCACAGCTTGTGGCATACAACCCATAAACAGGATGTCCTTTCTCACAGTTTTAAAAAGGTTGGAAAAAATAAGAATAACACATGAGAACTGTGTATTTTTCCAGTGTTGGCACCCAGCCAGCCCTTTCCTGTCTCCACCAGCAGGGTGGAGTGCTGTGAGGAAGGCCTGCCCATGGAGCCTGAGAGAGGTACTGTCTGGCCCTTTATGAAAGTGGCAGCCTGGTGGGATGGTCCATGCTGTGTGTCTACAGGGGCTGCAGTCCTGTCTCAGCCAAATCACATGGAGATATTGCACAGAGGGGACTTTGTAGACACTATGGATGCTAACAATTGCTTGCTGTTTACTAATGTGAGGAAGATGGCCCTGGATGACCAGGTAGGATGGCTGGCCCGACAGTGGACAGGCTGAAGACTACAGATGAGGTCTTCGTAAGAGAAACCCTCAAGGACAACAGTATCAGTATGTGCTGGAGACTGCAGACAGTCATTTATATCCCTTTTGTCCTGTGTGACTGTCTCAGATGCAGAAACTCTCATCCTATGCTGGCATCTCTAGACTTGGGGAAACTTTGTAAGCAGAATGTGCCCTGAGCACATTTTACCCATGGGGTAAAAATTGGCATTTCCCTACATGGAGGGATTTTACTTGTCCTCAGTGAGGGCCCATATTGCCTGCTTCCTAATGGCCTTAGATTGGGCATTATTTCAGTTCCTTGAGCCAGCCTATCCTTTTCCTGTGCTTTCCTCTTTGACCAGTTTGGGGAGTTAGCAGGTATTCTGAGATGACTGTACCCATGATGCCCAGAGGTTGGGCTGTGTCCCATAACAACACTGTGTCCATCCAACTGGGGTTGCCTAAAGGAGCAGCCTAAAGGAGGGATCAGACTTCATGACACCTTGTACCATGCAGGCACAGACACTTGGGCTCATAGCAAGCATATCCCAGGCCCACACGGGGGCAGGTTCCTAACTGCAGGGTGATTTGCATTACTCCCAGTGTTGAGAGACAAGAGACCTGAGGCTTGAGCCGCATTGCCGGGTTTCCTTAAGTAGAAAAAGCAGCCTAATAGCCAAATATGCTTCCAGTAAGAGGCAAGTGTGGCCTGTCTAGAAAATAGGACAGAGTGGTTCCCAGAGCAGCAGCACAAGCTGAGTGGTAACCAGAAGCATAGCTGACTCTGCCATACCCCATCCCATAGAACAGTGGTTCTCAACCTATGGGTTACAACCCATTTGGGGATTGCATATCAGATACACTGCATGACAAATATTTATATTACAATTCATAAAGTAGCAAAATTACAGTTATAAAGTAGAAATGACATAATGTTATGGTTGGGAGTCACCACAACATGAGGAACTGGATTAAAGGTGTTGTAGCATTAGGAAGGTTGAGACCCACTGCCATAGAAAAACTATTCTGTGCTGACATAGAACATGGACCACCATGTAGGTCGTCATGGCACCTGTGCCTCCAATGTGACTCCAGAGATCAGATCTGAAGTGAGGCCCTCCTTGGGCAGCTCCAGCCCTAGGCCCTGGCACAGTTGCCGGCATTGTGGCAGCTATGAGTGGGTGGAAACCACTAATCCAATGCCAGTATTGTGAAGCCACATCCTGAGCTTTGATTCCAGAAACTTCAGCTAGAGCCCAACAGCAGTACAAGAACCAATTCTTGGTCCTGGCCACTCCAGGAAAAGGCTGAGGGACATCATTCAAGTTGTGCATAAAGTCACAAAATAGCCTTGCTATCCTGCCTCTCCTGAGGCCCTGGGCCACTTGTGATGAACCTGGAGCCTTGAGCAGGAGACAGGTGTCAGAGTCTACTCTGGTCCAGAGACACCACACCAACCCCATACTGCCCCCTTATCCACCCACTTGACCACGATCATCACCCAGCATCTATCAGGGAGGGAACTTGGCTGGCTGGAGAAGCCACTCTGAGAGTTCAAAACACATGGAGGTCTCCATAACTTACAGGGTATTGAGTAGGAAGAAGTTCAGGGTTCATCTCAGTGTTCCCACCAAGCTCTAGGACAGAGGACAATTGACCACACCACACCCAGAGGTTACCCACACCACAGGACCTACAAAGCTGAGAATTACAATGTCCCTGGGTCTAATTCTGCCTTTGTGACTCTTAACTATCTCTCCCCCAGGAAATCTAGCTTCCAACCCTTTAACCCCAGCATAGCAAAGACCTAGGGACCTGGGAGTAGACACTAGCTTTAAGAGCACCTGGAAGAGCAGAGTAGATGGGCAGGGCTGAGTCAGGTGGAAAGGAAATGGAGTGGCCCCGAAACAGGTGTCTCCCAATCACAGTGCCACACCAACATTTCCCAAGGGGATTAACCTTATGAAAAATCTAGACCTGACCCTGGCCCTCCTCTCAGGCAGCCAGACAGGGTCAGGCCATCCCTCTGCAGCTGAGACCCTGTGCTCTGGCCTCTGATACACTACTCTGCAAGCTTCCCTTCTCGGTGCTCAGTTCTTTTGGCCCAGGCTAGGAGAAGGGGCTCAACACTGGGATTAGGGAAGACACTATCTGCCCAGCCAGGCCCTGTCCATAGCCAGGACCAGCCCTGCTGACTCATGCTCAGATAGACTTCACCTCAGTTTTCTCATATTTGGATTTGAGAAATATTTTAATACCAGGATTGTGGAGATTCTTCCAAAATCAATTTCCGTTTCCACCTTCCTGTTCCTGGAGCCCTCAACAGACAGGGATCTCTTTTTAAAATGAAATAACATCATTCTGTCCTCCTTTTGGGGGAAATGCTTTAATGTGGGTTGTCTGAATCTGTTGGAAGCAAGCAGCAAACCCTAGTCGGTTGTCTCTTTAAATCGACTCTGCAGTGTGACGGGCAGCGGGCCGCGGGCTGGGAAGAACCATTCCCGCTCTGCCGCAGGGAGCCAGGGCACGGAGCTGCCGCGGTCCGCGCCTCCCCCAGTCCCCATGGTTACAGCTCCTGCTTCCCGGCCGGTCCTTCATTCCCCTGGCTGTTGCTGCAGAAATCAGGCGCGCAGGCGGCTGGCGTCCCCCAACCCAGAGCTGAAAACTGCCTGCAGAGAGCGCATTGGATGCCTGCTCTTCTCGGCTCTGACTCACTCCCTCCGGGTGCAGAGCTCCGTCCCCAGCGCAGTGCTCTGGCCACAGCGAGTCGCCAGGCTGCAGCCCTGCAATCTGTTGATAACTCCACTCACAAGCTCCAGTCGAATGCCTATCGTCATAGAAAGCTGTTCCCTAGCACGAGGGACATGCCACATCTCGCCTATGAGAAGCGTGAGACCTGTGCCTCTCCAGCTGCCTTTACCAAAATAGGTGAGAAGTTGGGTGGCTTCCTCCTGGTGTCTGAGAAGGGAAGGGGAGGGGTGGTGCTTCTGGCCAAGCTACCGGCCCACCACAGTGTCCACTCATGAGGGCCATTTCTGGGGCAGAAAGGCTGTGAGGGGTTTGAACACTCTTGCTGTTGGAAGGCGGATTCTGAATAACTTTGGCTAAGTCTGGGGTTTGGAGCCCTAGCAAGACCACATAGTTCCAGCACAGGCAAGAATGTCCATGTGGAAGACACCAGCCCTCAAGGTCTGGCCACGTCAGGCAACAGAAGCTTCTGCCTGCCAGGTCTGCCTGGGCACTGAGAGATTTATTCAGGTTTATTTGATTCTCTTGATTTAAATTGATAATGTTGGTCTGGCTTTGTGCAGCCTGAAATAACTAAGTGGTATTCATTCTTATGTTGGGCTGGTAAGCAGGGTCTACTCAAGGGATGGTTTCTGGCTGCCAGGAGGCAGGTTTCCTCCCAAGTCCCAAAGCTCTGATTGTCACCACCTCTCTGGATGCCTCAGAAAGAGCCTGAGCCAGAGACTCCAACAGGCTGGCCAGGTGATAGGAGCCAGAAAGGGGTAAACTTGGAAAGGGACTGAGTGTTCCCTGAGTTTGTCTACCTGGGCACTGGCCTGTAACGGGCTGAGCGAGCCCTCCCTCGAACTCTTAACATGCACTGTCTTTGCAGGTGGGTCAGCCTGTAGATCCTCAGCCATCCTGTCACAGTCACTCTGAGGTAGCCTTCCTAGGACTTCCACTGTGACTGCTGTTTGGGACTTGACCTTCCTGGTGGCCATGGAGGCTAGAGGGGAGAAGGGCGCAACATAGTGGTCAATGCCAGCAACCCCACCGGTGCTCTTGCCTCTCTAACTCTGCAGGGCTCATGGTAAGTACACAGCCCATGGGGCTAACAGCTCAGGGCACCCTGCATTCACACCAGATCAAGTGCTACCCACCTCTGTTAAGTGGAGGAAGCCAGGACAGGAAAGTAACTTATGGGGTGGTTAGGTAGTTAGCAACTGTCCGGCATGTGTTCATTCCTGGGGTGGGGGAACTCTATGGGGCTGGCACTGAGGGCAACAGGGTCTGGCTGCCCTGGGTCTCTGGCTGCCTGCCAGGGTCTGTCTGCTCACTGGCTCACTTGGTGCTGTTCATACTAATTAGCTGCGGGCACACGGCAATGTCGAATCATTTAATCAACAGAGTGGCATCCATCCACGGGGCTCTTGTCCATGCCCTGGGAAACCTTGTCTAATCCTAGACAAGGTTCCCTCCCACTCAGGAGGGCCTCAGTCAGGTCAACCGGGCCTTTTCTACTGTCCCTGCTCCTCAGAAAGTCCAAGGGCTTTGGCAGCTACGGCTACAACAGGAGTGGGGGGGGGGGTTCTCTCACTAGAAAGGGGTAAGGACAGTGTGGTCAGCGGGTTGGAACAGTGTCCAAGACATGGTGGGGCCTTTCCTGGAGCCTCCCACAAGCTTTTATTGTGGTTGCTGTCTATCGGTCTCCAGGAAGGCTGACAGCCAAGTAAATAATGCATTGTGTACGCTCCTAAGGGACAGCTGACAGGGCAGCTCTGGCTGGGGTGCGTGCTGAGAATGCCAATGACCACCAGGATAACGCGTCCATAGCGCAGACATGGGCACGAATGCCTCAGTGCAGACCTGTGTGTCGCTTGGTGAGGAGCATTCTGTCTGAGTCACTGCCTCGCTTGCTTCTTGCTCCATTCAAAAATGCCCAAGAAAAGAAATCCCTGATCCCCAAAGCCTCACCACTTCAGCACTGTTGGCTGAGGAAAAGCTTGTGCCCATGCTCTCTCTTGACCCCAGCAAGGTTACCTGTACCAGGCACTAGCAGCTCTCAAAGGAGAGAAGCCTGGGCTCAAGGGTCCCTTGGCTCCTGCTGCCCCCAGGTGCCACACCCAACATGGCTGTCAGCCCTAGTTTGTGGCTTTCGTCCTCAAACTCATAATGTTTGCAAAATGGAAACCTGTCCTTGGCAGATGATAAGTAAACTGATTGGAGCTTCAGGAGGCATGGGTAGCTGTCGTGCCCACCTTGTGGGGCCCACTGGGAAGAATTAGCTGCCTAGCTCAACCCTGCCTTCCCCAACTCTTTACAAGCCCTTGCCTACACTCATCTCCCTATACAAGAAGTGGCTGCCCTCTGCTCTCCCTGCCTTCATGTGCAGGACTCAGCAGCAGTTGCCAGCAGCCCTGTGGGGATGTCTGTTCTGCACAAGGACCATGCCAGACTTCAGTAGCCCATTTAAGAGCCCAAACTGTAAATGCCTCCCTGACAACTTGGCCCAGAGCCTGTGGACTTTCGGGGGTTTTATTACTATCAACTGATAGCTTGCAGGTGAGAGTATCTGATAGACATAGAAAGTGGACCATCTGAGGTGCCACACCTTCTGAATGTCAACAGGCCACGGTGTAGGTGCTGGGCAATTCACCTGGGACTCAGAATGGTCAGTGGTCCTGAGACTGTGTGACCTTAGCTGATACCTTCACCATGCCTACTGGAATTTCTCCAACACATCCAGCAGTGAGCCACCACCACCTTCCTGCTCCCAAGCTTAAGACACAACCACATACCAGGGCTTAAACAAGCACTGGGTTCAAGAAGGACATTCAAGATGTCCTTGTCAGGGCATCTGTGTCACAGCAGATAACAAACTCAGAAGCAAAGCAGTTTGTTTCTTCAATAGGTACCGCTGTTTAATTCCAGCAGACACCCAGTGGTGGTTGATTTTGCCCTCTGTCACCTGTGATTCTTACTGTTAGCACCAAGAAAGCATACTCTCAAAGGGAACAAAGAGATACCTGTCAATGACAGAGAGTCGTTCGGCACCTGCCTTCTCTCTGCTGTTCCTTGAGAGCATCCAAATTTGGTGGACTAACTAAGGCACTTTCCACGTGCATAGCCCTTGCTTTCTGGCAACTAGAGGTGAGGAACTAAACAGGACAGACTGATTGACAGACACATTCTGTTGTGGTGTGGGATGTGTGGTGTAGAACAGTGTGGTACAGAGCATGCCATGTAGAATGGGGCGGGGTGGGGTATGGGGTGTGAATTAGTGTGGCCCAGAATAAGTGGTATAGAATGTGTGGCATAGTATGGTGTGGTACAGAGTCTGTGGTACACAATGTGTGGTATGGAATGTGTGCTGTGGGGTGTGTTGTAGATGTGTGGGTAGAATGGATGGTGTAGGCTGTGTGGCATAGAATGTGTGTGTGTTACAGAGTGTGGTGTAGATATGTAGTATGGAATGTGTGGTGTGGGATATGTGTTGTGGACGTGTAGTGTCAACTGTGTAGTGTGGGATGTACGCTATGGATACGTGGTGAGAGACGTGTAGTTTTCCGTAGTGAGATATGGGACGTGTGGTGGAGATGTCTAGTGTGGGGCATGGGTACAGTGTGTGGCGTGGGTGTGTGGTGTAGACTGGTATGGAGCGCGGTGTGTGTTATAGAATGGTGTGATATGAAATGCATGGTAGGGGCTATGTGATGGAGACCAGCGTGGTGTGGGACGTGTGGTGTGGGATGTATGAGTGTATCGTGTGGGATATCGAATGTGCGGTGGGCATGTGTGGTAGAGATGTGTGGTGTTGAAGAGAGTGGCGGGGTGTGCGGTGTGCGGAGGGCATGTGTGGGGTAGCTGTGAGATGTAGACTGTGTGGCAGGGATTATGGTGTTGACTCATCTAATGTGGTGTACATGGTGTAGAATGTGTGGTGTGGGTTACATGACATAGACCAGTGTGATGTGTGTGGTACGGTGGGTGGTGCAGGATGGTGATATAGACTAGTAGAGTGTGCAAGGTGTGGTGTGCAACATGTGGTATACAATGTGTGGTGTGTGGTGTGTGGTGTGTGGTTTGAGTGTGTGGTGTGTGGGTGTGTGGTGTGAGTGTGGGGTGTGTGGTGTGTGGTGTGGGGTGTGTGGTGTGGGGTGTGTGGTGTGTGGTGTGTGGTTTGAGGTGTGTGTGTGTGGGTGTGTGGTGTGAGTGTGGGGTGTGTGGTGTGTGTGTGGGGTGTGGGGTGTGGGGTGTGGGGTGTGGGTGATGTGGGGTGGGTGTTGGGGTGTGGTGGTGTGGGGTGTTGGCGGTGTGTGGTGTGGGGTGTGGGGGTGTGTGGTGTGGGTGTGGGGCTGTGCAGAGGATGGTGTGGGGTGTGTGGTGTGTGTGGTGGGGATGTGTGCGGTGATGTGTTGTGTGTGGGTGTGGGTGTGGGGGTGTTGTTGGTGTGGGTTGTGGGGATTGTCGGGCATGTGGGGTGTGGGGTGTGGGTAGTGTGGGGAGTGGTGGGTGTGGGATGTGGGGATGTGGGGTGTGGTGGGGTGGTGGGGTGGGGGTGTGGGTGTGGAGGTGTGGGTGTGGGTGTGGGTGTGTGGGTGATGGGGTGTGAGTGTGGCGTGTGTGTGTGTGTGTGGGGATGGGGCTGTGGTGGGGGGATGTGGTGTGGGGTGGGGGTGTGGGTAGTGGGTGTGGTGTGTGGGTGTGGGGTGTGGGTGTGTGGTGTGTTGGTGTGGGTGTGTGCGGGTGTGGGGGTGGGGATGTGGGGTTGTGGGGTGTGGGGTGTGGGGTTTGTGTGGGGTGTGAGTGTGGGGTGTGGGGTGTTAGTGTGTGGTGTGGGTGTGTGTGTGTGGTGTGAGTGTGGGGTGTGGGAGATTGTGGTGTGGGGTGTGGGGTAGTGTGGTGTGTGGTGTTGGGCGATCGCGGTGTGGTGTGGGGGTGTGGTGTGGGTGTGGTGTGTGCGTGTGTGTGTTGGGGTGTGGGTGTGGGTGATGTGTGTGGGGTGTGGGGGAGGTGTGGTGTGGGGGTGTGGTTGGGTGTGGGTGTGCGGGTGTGTGGGCGACTGTGTGTGTGGTAGTTGTGGTGTGGGGTGTGGGGTGTGGGTGTGGGTGATGTGTCGGTGGGGTGGGGGTGTGGGGTGTGGGTTGTGTAGGTGGTGGACTGTGGCGTGTTGTGTGTGGGTGGGCGTGGTGTGGGGTTGGGATTGGGGTGTGGTGTTGTGGTGGTGTGTGGGTGTGTTGGATTGTGGGGGTGTGGGTAGGGGGTGTGGGGTGTGGGGTGGGGTGTGTGGTGTGGGGTGTGGTGTGGTGGTGTGTGGGGATTGTGGGTGGTGGGGTGTGGTGTGTGCGTGGTGGTGGGGTGGGAGGGTTGGGGTGGTGTGTGGGTGTGGGGGTTTTGGGGTGTTGGGGATGTGGGGGTGTTGGGGGTGTGTGGTGTGGGGTGTGTGGTGTGGGGTGTGTGGTGTGGGGTGTGGGGTGTGTGGTGTGTGGTGTGTGGTGTGTGGTGTGTTGTGTGTGCTATCCAGGGGTGTGGTTGTGTAAACTGAGAGTGATGGGTCATACCTATCACCTCAAAATTCGGGAGGCTGAGGCAATAAAAGTGGCATGCATCTGAGGCCAGCCTGGGCTACACAGCAAGACTCTCTCAGGAATGAAAGAAGGCTGCGGATTAGAGTGGTGTTGCACGAGACAGTACTCGTTTGGACGGTGTGCAGAGTGATGTGGAGTGGATGGCAAAGGAGTGAAATGGGAAGGAATGTGTGGTGGGGGATTGTGGCGTTCCATCGCGAGGGACAAGGCAGGACAGAATGCAGGGTGCAGGGTGCTGTACGCGGAACCGCATACCGAGGCATGGTATGGTGTGCAGTTGTATAATGTGGACTTGTGTGGTATGGGGTGAAATGGTGTGGTTTATGGTAATGGTCTCTGAAATAGTATGATGTAGGATGATCTGGAATAAAATAGCATAAAGTAGGGTGGGAAAGACTGAGGTGGCATTATGTAATGGGGTACTCCGGGATGGCATAGTGAGAGAACCCACGGGTGGGATATGATGATTAGTGTGGTGGGAACACGTGGTACTGGATACTGTGTGAGGTGGCATGGTGTGCAATGGTTCCCGGCTCCCTGGAATTGTAGTACTTGAGTCTAGATGCTCAGGGGCTACTTCTGTCTGTTGAGCTACTCTGTGGCTCCTGTCTGTTGGTTGTGACTACTCTGTGGCTCCTGTCTGTTGGTTGTGACTACTCTGTGGCTCCTGTCTGTTGGTTGTGATGATGCTGTGGCTCCTGTCTGTTGGTTGTGACAATGCTCTAACGTTGCATTGTTCAAAGCACTATTAATAACAGTGGCAACCACGGAGGTTGGAGCTTTCATGGAGAACTCAGTTGGTCCTCACTCGCTGTGGCCCAGAGCTTACCTCACTGCCATTGGATGGTCTTAGCCACATTTGACAGGAACACAAGAACTTGCCTAGTTCCTATTTGGAGTCAAGGGTCCCAATACATGATATATTCACAGCACCCTTTGTGTCTGCTACTTCCAAATTCAAAAAAGACAAGAGAGAGGACTAAAGGGAGCTGGAGAGATGGCTCAGCAGTTAAGAGAACTGACTGTTCTTCCAGAGGACCTGGCTTCAATTCCCAGCACCCACATGGCAACTCACAATTGTCTGCAACTCTAGTTCCAGGGGCTCTAATACCTTCACCCCAATGCATATAAAAAGGTTATTTAAAAAGAGGGGGGAGGACTAAAGACCAACAGCAGCCTAAAAACACAAGTTCAATCCCCAGAACCCACACTAAAGTGAATGGAGAGAGCCAATTCTGCAAAGTCATCCTCTGGCCTCCACACAGGATCCATGGCATGGGCATAGCCCACCCAAACACACACAATGATAATGGTCAATGAAATCAATAAATACATAAAAAGACATGGCATGATTTAAAAATGCCAAAGGCTCTGAAAAGGTGTATAAAGGGTAAGACTTCAAACCCTGGCTCTGCAGCTCTATGAAACACAAACAAGCCTTCCTCCCCATAGTGCCAGGTCACAAAGGCTGACAAGGGCACTTTCAGATGCACAGGGAAGCTCAACCTGTGTGAGGTCAGCTCTGGGACCATGGGTGAGGGCATGTCTGTAGCTCTAAGCTATAAAAAGTATATAAAATCAAATGTGATGGGTTCATTTCAAGCTAACCAGGCTGGGGTGTTTAGGAGCCAGCAAATGGCCTGGTCCTGCCTCTCCTTACAGGCCCGTGAAAGATGGTTAAGTTTATGAGCAGCTGGGAACTTTTGCTCACAGAGTTTGGTTATTTGCTTTTGCTTTTTTTATTTGGTTTGGTTTGTTTGTTTGTTTTCCTCTTTCTTGTCATTCATTCCAAGGTCTAAATGACTAGAAACAGCTCAGAGCTAACTTTCTGTCAGGTAGGGCTGTTGCCATCGACTCAACATTCCCCTTAAACTATCCACACTAAGAAAGAAACTATCAGCCTAGAAGGAAATCCCCACAATACTCTTCAAAATGTCTTTCTTCGTGATTTCACCATCCCAGGCATCCCCCTAAAAAGAAAATCACCACAAACTATATTCATGTGACATCCAATTGGTATTTTGAACAAATGAGTGTCTTACTTGTTGCTTTTCCAATGGAAGGCTGATAGATCAAATAAGACCCAGTTATCACTGTAAAGACAGGCAAAAACATGCATCAGGCTCTAGCAAAACCAATCTGGGTTGGCACAGAACCAGAAAAGAAACGAGAACCAAGAAGAAGAAACAAAGTAACCAAGCTGAGCTAGCGAGCGCAGTGACTCACACGGGTGATTCCAGCACTTGAGAAGCCGCAGCAGCTACAGAGTGAGACCCTGTCACAAAACAAAATAAAACAAAACCACAGATGGAGATCAGGAAGATTACCCAGGAAAACTAAGCAGAAAGAAGAACCAAGGCTAAGGAGAGGGCTCAGTGGGTAAGACAACGTTCTGTGCAAAACACAAGAGCTTTGAGTTCAAAACCCACCACCCAAATAAAAAGCCAAGCATGGACACATGCTCCTGGAACCCCATTACTGTGTGGGGCAAAAACAGGAGGACTGTCAGAGCTGACTGGCTGCGAGGCTAGCTCCAGGTTCAGTGCGGGGCTGTCTCAAAGGAATAAAGCAGAAAGTGATAAAGCAAGACACTTGACTGCCTCCTCTGGCTTCTGCATGCATGCAGAGGCACGTGCTTCTGTGCATGCACGTATACATACACCACAATCACATTCAGACACACTCATGCACACACACTGACATATAGACCCACAAAAAAATTTAAAGGAGGGAAGGAAGGAAGAGAGGGAGGGAGGAGGGTGTGAGGGAACAAACCAGAAGAGGAACCAGAGAGATCCTGTTGCTCCCTCTATTCAAAGATCCCAGGTCAGAAAGCAGTATTCCTTCAGACCTGGCATCCCCAGGTTCAAGAAATTCCTCTTCCACTTGTCAGTCACCAAGAGCTGTCATATTGCTAAACTGAATCTCTTCCCCCTTCCCTCCTTTCTTCTTGTCCTGTGTAGCTTCCTGGCTCATTCTACTGGCAAAACAAGCCCAAAGGATACATCAACTAAAATAAAATGAAAATGTGAAAGGAAGCCATGACTTATGTGACAGGATACCTGTTGCTATATGTTAGGGCAGGTTTCTTAATCACTGTTCTGTTGCTGTGACTAGAGACCATGGGACTGGAGAGATGGCTCAGAGGTTGGGCTGCTCCTCCAGTGGTCCTGAGTTTAATTCCCAGCAACCACATGGTGGCTCACAACCATCTATAATGAGTTCTGATGCCCTCTTATGGTCTACAGGCATACATGCAGGCAGAACACTGTGTACACAATAAATAAATCTAAAAAGAATAAAAAAGGCCTGGCATTGGTGGCACACGCCTTTAATCCCAGCACTCTGGAGGCAGAGGCAGGTGGATCTCTGTGTGTTCGAGGCCACCCTAGTCTCTAAATCAAGTTTCAGGACAGCCTCCAAAGCTACAGAGAAACCCTGTCTCTAAAAATGAAATATATATATATATATATATATATATATATATATATATGAATGATACCGTGACCAAGGCAACATTTATAAAAGAAAACATTTAACTAGCGGCTTGCTTATGGTTTCACAGGTTTCGTCCATTATCATGGCAGGGAACATGACAACAGGCAAGCATGGCTAAGAGCTATATCCTGACCCATAGGTGACACTGGGTTTGGCATGGAATTTAAAACAACAAAACCCAGCCCCAGTGACACACTTCCTCCAATAAGGCCACACCTTCTAGTCCTTCTAATCTTTTCAAATAAGCCATTTGTTGGTGACTAAACATTCATGAGTCTGTGGGGGCTGTTCTTACTCAAACCACCACCACAGTGGAGATGAGACTGTTGACTGAGCAGCCATCTTAAAGGGAAAGGACTCTGGAATTTCCCAGTGAGCAAAGACATACCACACTGGCTTCTAGAGCAATCGGTCCATCCTACAGGCAATGCAAACAGTATGTCACCTAGACCTAGATGGCTGGGGGCAGCCTTTATCTGTCAATGAAGTTCACCCTGCCTCTGAGATTCCCCTGTTACTTCATCTCCCAATTTTTTTCTTACTTAGTGCTGATAGCATCACCCAACAGTTCTGAGGAGTAGGCAGGAAGTGTTACCCCATTGTCAACGAACAGAAAAGGGGAGCTCAACTCTGGAGACCCCCAGGCTGCTCTGGGGTGTGGATTGTTACTAGGCCTGCATTCTGACAGTGCAGTCTTCATGCTGTCATCAGAGAAGGGAGGAGACTTCCAGGAATCAGGGTGCTGCCTCTTTTCTCCCCTGACTTGGTTATATTCAGATCTGTGACAGCAGGGTGGGTGGATCTGTATCACTATAATGAGATTATAATGAGCTCAGCATTCTCTGGAGTGTCAACATGACCTCTACACCAGACCTCATTGATGTGGAGTTCCTGTGGAATGTGAGTGCTAACTGGGTAGCCGGCCAGTGTGGTTATCAGCATGCTAGCTGTAGTTTGGGGGAGCAAGTGGCACAGCTGGCTGAACAACAGGCTTTGGTCATTTGAGAGCTCCTGTATGTGACCTGGGAGCCAAGCTCTGCTTGCTATCACTGCTCCAAAGAATGTTCTGGCTCCACGACTGCAGAGGGACTCTTTGTCCTCAAGCCAGGCAGCTTCTGCCTGACCCCATGTCAGATCACTGGAATCTTGCCCAAGGAACATTTGCACAGTAGACTCCTTGAGAGGAACTTGCCCATGTGTGAACTTTAAAATATGAAATGCATCTCCATTTTGCATTGCCTACTTTGAATTTTAAATGTCACCTCTAAAAATGCAGAAAGGCACTGCTGATCATTCTGATACAAACAAGCAGGAAGCCAAATCGAACCTCACTTCTTACCAAGTTCATTGGTCATCCCGTGGGTCATCCTGCCCCTAGTATCTGAAGTCTGTCTTCACATAGGTGACTCACTCCACCCACTCAGACCTGATCTCCCAAGCTCACAGAACCACTAAAGGGTTAAAGGCCATCCCTGTGACTATCCAGCTGAGTCTGAGCCCCTCAGCCAAAAGCTTTGTGACCCTGTCCTGACAGCATCCTTCAGAAAACATCACTGCACAGCAAGCTGGCTCTCTGAGCATTCTGTCCACTACATGGAGACAGTTCTGCTTTTTTGTTTGGCCTCCCATGAGACTTTGTTCTATGAATTCAAGCCATAGATAGGAGTATCCAAATGCAGGTGTTCCTGTAGGGTGTGGGGATGAGAATTCGGAACTCTGTTCCCAACTCAGAACATGTTACGCTGTAAGCACTGCTGTGGTCAGAACTGAGCCCTCTGCCCTCTGTGGCAGTCCCCAGATCCTTCCCATCACAAAAATCTGATACCATCAGAAAGGCAAGCCCCTGTAACACCCCCCACACCCCATATATACAGCGACAATTACCCTGAGGAGGGCCGTGGAAGACTTGTAAGCCTTCAGGATCATTGTGGAGTTTTAGTTCCAGAGAAGAGACCTAGATGCAAGGAAAGGACTGTACTGGGAAGCTCGTTTGCTCTTGCACTTTCTCTCTCCCTCTCTCTCTCTCCTCAATAATAACTGGCCAAATTGGGTCAAAAAGATCCCCATGAAAAGACCCACGTGCACAAGACCCTAGAGATATTGCTTAATCCCAGTTGAACCCAGAGTTCTTCGAGTGCCAGGGCGCACCCACCCCTCAGCAGCACAAGCTCATCAGGTGTATGGGTACCCTGACCTCACTGGGAAGTGTGCCTTCCACACGACTCAAGAGTTGGCTTCTGTCTGACAGGAAGCAGCTAAGTGGAGACAAACAGAATAATGGCCTTGGTGCTCACAGGGGACACAAAGTGTCATCTATCAGCCTGCAGCAAATACAAATATCTGCAGACAGACACCAAGGGAAGACTCATGAGCTGCCAAGGAGACCAGGCATCCTGGAGGAGGAAGCTCTCCATTGGGTCTGGGACCCTCTACTCAACACACTACTGGAAGCATCTGAGGCTTGAAGTCAGGGCACTCAGGCAGTCTTAATGGAGGCTCTTGTGCTTGGAGAGTGAGGTAGTCTCTAACCGTGTTCCTAAAAATACCCACGGGCAAATGTTCTATGTATGCCATGTAACTGAGCTGAGCCATCGGGTGTTCAGGAAGAAAGGGCCAGTTAAGGGCATAATCCTTGGACAAACAGTATTCACCCTCTTCAGAAACTCCCACTCGGTTGCCTTGTCCTCACTCAGGCACAGGCTCCTCCTGCAGTTGGCAGTTGTTGCCTGGTCAGTACTTCTAAGGGCTTCCTAGAGCAGAGATGTATGTCCCTATGGGGCATCCTTCCCATCCTGTGGATAACCTGCCTCCCTTCCCAGGGCCTTAGACCTGTAGATATCCTCCCTGCTGTGCCAGGGCCTGGGGCCCAGTGTGGGAAGTTTCCTAGCCAGGAGGGTAGGATATGGTGGTGGCCAATGGAGAGCACTACAGTGCACCTGCACTAAGATTAGCTTTCAAATGTGTTGTTTTACCTTCATTACAGTGGCTGTGCTTTAAGGCTGTAGCCTGGGGGGGGGGGGGATTCTGTTCCCCAGACAATGGAAATTGGAAGGCTAGGGTGAAAACCTGTGAGCTCAGGGAGTTAAAATAGCACCTGGCTAACTTTCTGTCTTTGCTGGTGTCCTGAAAGCCACTCCCTTCCACACCGCCCCAAACAAAACAAAACAACAAAAAAAAAAAAAAAAGAAAGAAAACCACACGCGCACGCACACACACACACACACACACACACACACACACACACTCACACACACACTAAGCTCTTCCCTGTCAACCAGTGGCTAACCCCACCTCTCTGAGCCCAGGTTAATTTTATTTAATTAACACAAATGCAACACATCTTTACGTAGTTAACAAATGCAATATGAACAAGTGTTAACACATCTTTGCCTGGTTTAAACAAACATTCCACAACACCAATATCTCATTAAGAAGTCATAATCTTGGAGGGACACTGGTTACATGGTATTCCACCCCATATCTTCTAGAGAGTTGTCCGTGTGCTACCCATGTCCACAACTACCCCTCACACTTCTGCCCTGCACCAGCTATGGCCCTGAAGTGTGAAGGGTATGAAGACACTGTGAGTACTGGTTCTGGTTGCCTAGTGACCAGGTGTCTCTTCAAGGTCAAAGTAAAGACCCTCTTGACCCTAGTGGCAAGGACACTCACCCTAAACCCCAAGGATTTCCAAGCATTTCCATCCCAGACATCCATTCCTCTGTGTTTCCTTACCACAGGAAAGCCATGCTTTCATCTGAACTGTGGCCTTGAACCCTTTACTTCAGTTTTGATATGCAGTAAAGTGGGTGAAGGTAGAAAAGGCCCTGAGGCCATACCTATTGCTCACAACTTCTCTTTCTCTGTCTGCCTAGGTCAATGTCACTGTCTTAGCGCTGCAGAAATGTGGTGTGGAACTCCCCAGGGCGCTACGTAAAAGCATACTATCAAAGAGTGTGGAGCGCAGAAGTGGGCTGGGGAGGCTAAATGTTCTAGAGCTCCTCTGGAGGCAGCAGACACACATGCAGTGGAAGCTGGTGCCTGCCTGCCCTCCACCAATGACATGGATAGAAAGAAGGCTAGAGGCAGGTGTGGTACCTCTGGGAGTTGCTCTGAGTCATGGGAAGATGCTCTCAGCTGAGCATCCCCAGGAGGACACTAATCCCAGGTGGGCTCCTGGGATACTAGACCCTACACTCTGCATGAGTAGCCCTGAGCAGAGTTCTTCTCAGCTGCCAGCCCGACCCCTCCTCCTGAGACACCTGACCAATCACATAAAGAATTCTGGCCATATCGGTCACTTGAGTCTCTGCTTCCTTTCCAGGATTTGAAGACTGTCCTCTCCCTGCCCCAGTACCCAGGGGAGTTCCTGCACCCCGTGGTGTATGCCTGCACTGCGGTCATGCTCCTGTGCCTCCTTGCCTCTGTCATCACCTACATCCTGCATCAGAGGTAAGGGAGCCCACCTCACCCTACCTGGAACAGCAGCCACTAGGGCACAGTACTGGAGAAAACTCAACCCTTCCATCCTGGGCCTCTGGCCTTCTTTTTATATTGTTAATTTATTTTTATTTTATGTGTGTGAGTGTTCTGCCTACATGTATGTATGTGTTCTGTGTGTGTATATGTGTGTGTGATGCCCAAGGAGGCCAGTAGAGGGCGCCTGATCCCTAGAACTGGAGTTAAGAATGGTTATAAGCCATCATATGATTGCTGAAAACAAAACCTGAATCTACTGAAAAACAGCAAGTGCTCTTAAGTGCTGAGCTATCTCTTTTGCCCCCACTGGACCTTCTTTTCATTTTTTTGGGGGGGGGGCAGGTTTCAAGACAGAGTTCCTCTGTGAAACAGCCCCTGCTGTCCTGGAACTCACTCTGTAGACCAGGCTGGCCTCAAACTCACAGAGATCCACCTGCCTATACCTCCCGAGTGCTGGGACTAAAGGTGTGCACCACCACCACTGCCTGGCCCTCTGTGTTCTTGTAAAACTGTGAAATGGAAGCATATTGGCTCCAGCATCCTAAGAAGCATGGTCAGGTTTGCAGAACCTTGAAGTCTCTCTACTGTGCATTCTTACTTAAGAAGGGCCTTCTAGACAGAGACCCACTTCTGAGTTCACTTCCAGCTGCCTTTGGGGATGTGTGTGACTGCTGGGTGTCTGAATCCCTAGAAGATGCCCTAGGGCATAGAAGGTGGGGATCTCAGCCATAGCCACTGTCAAACCCATAACCAAAATTATGAGTAATGCCTAGGCCTGGTTCACAGCCAGTTACAAGCGGAGGCTTGGTATGACAAGGCCCCTGTTGTGGGAAAGGTTTGGATATCTCCAAAACTGTTCTTAGTCTATTTTGGCAGCTCTAACAAGTTACCACAGGTGGCTGGTTGTTAACAATGGATAAAACAGAAATTGTTTTTTTCATAGTTCTAGATATTGGAAGCCAAGAGTGAGGGTACTGAGCTGGATGAGGGTACTGAGCTGGTTTGGTGTCTGATGAGAACCCATGTCTGGTTCAATCTCTCTCTCTCTCTCTCTCTCTCTCTCTCTCTCTCTCTCTCTCTCTCTCTGAGTCCTCCAGTGGTATAAAGAGAAGGGCATCCCTTAGGGGTCTCTTTGATAAGGGCACTAAATCTATTCACGAGAACTCTGCCCCAACAACCATTCTCTAATGCTGCCATGCTGGCAGTTAAGTTCCAACCGGGATCTTGAGAAGCATGCTCAGACCACAGGAGCTGTAGGAGGACTTAGATGTGTACACAGCCATGATGGAGTCAAAGTCAAAAGCTGATTGCTCAACATTGCTACCGGCCCTGCCCTAGCCGGCTACGTAGAGCTTTAAACATGTTAGTGTCCATGGTTATCACAACCAAAGGCAATCATACTTTTAGGCACATAGTCCAGCCCTCTCTGTGCATCAGACATCTGCTCAGAGACAAAGCTACTCTGGGCATCGGGAGCATGACTTCCCCCTCTGAGACCCTAGACAAGTCAGTCTATCAAATGGGCAGAGGGACAGAAACGCTACAGAAGCCCTTCCAAGCATTGCACCAGTGAGAACCTGCTGAGGTGGACAAGGTCCAGTTGTCTACTTTTCCCATGTTCTGGTCCTTTGGATGGGTTGCTCCCAGTCCTGCTGAGGGCCTACTGTTCCCACCATGGACACAGTGTGGTTTTTCCAGGCTCTTCTCTGAACCAATGGTTTTTAATGTGAAATCTCTGTTTCCCACAGTGCCATCCGGATCAGCCGGAAAGGCAGGCACGCGCTCCTCAACTTCTGCTTCCATGCGGCTCTGACCTTCACTGTGTTTGCTGGTGGTATCAATCGCACCAAACACCCCATCCTATGCCAAGCGGTGAGTGCTGCCTTCCCTGTGCTAAAAAAACGAAAGTGTGCATGCCAGCTTTCTTATCCAAGTGGAAATGAATGCTAATTTGATTATAAAATAATACCTTAGTGCTCGTTCAGCTGTTGCTCCTGAAGGGAAGAGTGAGGCTCTATAGTGGGTCCGTAATATAATCCCACTCCATCTCAAGCAGGTTGTTTTGCTCAACGATTGGCCATATGAGACAATTTTTATGTTTCACTACAGCAATTTGTCTAAGGGCTAGTGGGCCATAGACAAATACTGTCCAGCAAATGGTGATCTTCACAAGAATGGGGACATGATGTCATTCCTGAAGACCAGTGAGGCAGGACCCAGGGGTGGGCTGAGTGAGACCTTCTAGGTGCTGATCTCACATTGTCAGCAGATCTGCCAGCCGTAGGTACCAGTGGCAGCAAAGGCTCTATCCCCACATGAACCAGGCAGAGAGCATCCCCAGGCATCTCTGCTCTCTCTTATGAAAAAGGGAGCTTTGAACACCCAACATGGAAAAGAACAGCTCAAATCACAAGGCACATCATCTTCACACATGTGGCCTGGTTTGACTGGCTCAAACCAGGAAACAGAAATGACCTGGTCTCTCCCACCCCCCCACCCCACCCCCCTACGGTGACACTAGAGAGCCTCCTTTCAAAGTAAAGCCCAGGACTGTCCTATTGGGTTGTGGCTCTGGGCCAAGGAAGAGAGCCATCTGCACCTCCTACAGGGAGTCTGTGTTTGTCCTGCCCCCAGACCTGCTACACCTAGGCTCCATGAGTGAGGCCAGGCAGGGACCCAGAGCAACTTACCAAAGACCTTGGTGGTTTCTGTCATTGCATTGTTAACATCTTTTCTGAACAGTTAGCTCGCCCTAACTGTTGCAAATTCAGTCAATAGCAATTGGCTGCTGCAGAAATGACCTGCAGCCAATACCTGAAGACCATGTAACCCACATTAATGACAATGGCCACACTAACTGCTTCCTCTGCCCTTCCTGTGACCTATAATCCTACATGGGTAGCTAGCTGAAAGTGATGCTGAGCCTTCTGATCAGTGAGTTAAAGGCTGCTCCCAAAACAGTCTAGCTAAGAGGACACACCCCGCTACCTACCTGATTCCCACCCAGGCCCACCTAGCTCAGGCAGGCTTCAACTGACTCAGCTGCTGCTGCTTTGTTTCACTACACTGATGCCTCTTGAGGAGAAGAGTGTTCTGTGAGCATGACACTCACACTTGAAAGATACAACCCATGCTCTCCTCCTCTGGGAACCAAATGTGTGACTATGTGACACATTCAACCCTGGGAAGCCAGACAACTATCCAGGCCTAGACCAGACAAGCGAAAGAGGCAGTACCACATGCCTGAACAGAATGGAGAGAAGACAGCTTCCTCCAGCGCAGCCTCTGTTAATCTGGAATCAGCCACAGTGAGGGCTAGGAAATCCCACTTACTCCTGTTATAAAAGCCTGTCCAGAAGTCATCAAAAAGGCAATTGAGCGGGTCATTATCTTTATGTCTTTACTCTGCCATCAAGTGCTGCACAGCTGGGGCCTGCTGGCCACATAGTCCATTGCAATCATCTTAGTGCCTCCATGAAGTCCAGCACTGCCCCCATGAAGTCCCGGGGAGGCAGGCATCTGTGGTATTCCAGAATTCTACTGGTGCAGGAGCTGGAAGAGGTTTGGTGGGTGGGGACAAGTGGGCCTGGAAATATCCTCCGAGCTAAGATCTTTAAGGGTCATGCTCGGGCGAGAAGTCCTTAGTAACAATGCTGGGACTCCAGACGATGGACCAGTCCCCATGTGCTAGAATAGGATGGGCTGCAGAAAGCAGACCTGTCTGGTCTTCTGTGGGCTTTTCCTGGAGTGTCCGGCCTCTATCCATCCCTCACTTGGCAACACACCTTCCTTCCAGGCACAGGCAGTGTTAGGGATGCAGGGCCAGTAGAAACACATCAGCCAGGCTATGTTGGGGGAAGCTGTGGACAACAAACTAAGGAAAGGGGGGAAAAGCCACATGTCAGTGAGATTTTGGAGACGGAACTGCTGCGAGGGAAATAGGGAAGTGGGGAAAATGAAGGTAAACAAGGGCTAACAGGGGAACCCCAGTTCCCACAAAGCACTCTGGGTGACAATCTCCTCCACATCAGGACATTTAGTCCCCCATGCCTATAAGCAGAAGTGGGATTGTCTATTGCTGCTGAGGCCTCTCTGAGCCAGAGGCCAGGCTGCTTTTAATCAGCAGCCTGGTAGATCAAGAGCTGACCCAGCTCACTCAGCACATTTGCTCCCTCACCTGCTAAGAGAGAGATACCTGAGAGGAGCAGGCTAAAAGCTAGATCACTGAGAGCTAGATGCGTCCCCACTTTGACTGGCAACCAGGTGACTGAGTACGGGAGTCCCCGCCCCTCCCCATCCAAGCTCAGCATCACTACCGAACAACCAAGAAAAGTGGTCCAGAGCTCTGGATGGCTGGCAAGAACAGACAGTTGTCATAGCAACAGAAAGATGACCGTGAGTCTCATTAAAGTACTAAGTGACATCATAAACAAAGCAGACGGCCGCTGTTAGTCCCGCATAATGAATGTGCGTCAGTGCTGGCCCGGGGTCCGGAAGCAAGGGAGGGTGTCCTGCCTGCTTCTTCCTTTCAATAGCACATGCTGTCTGGAAGCCAAGCGGCTTCTCCCTTGACCTCCCTGTGTGTTCTGCCTCAAGTTGGTGTTTAAGAGACAGAGCCTGCCCTTTGTACACTTTCTCCCACTCCTTGATCATACAGCCTGGATGACACTCAGCTTAAGGAAGGAAGCAGCCAGGCCTCCTCTTCCTCTTTCCTCCCAGCCCAGCTTCCACCCACCTCAAGGCCCTGGGCCAATGTCCCAAGGCCAAAAGTCAGGAGCCCTTCTGAGGATGAGTCTGACATTTCTGTTTGTATATGACAATGATAGCCACACAAAAGACCTTCCTTCAAGCCATGACTGCCTGTCCCTCTTCTGGGTGCCCTTGTCCTGAACTCTTAGATGGCAGACAGCTCTTGCCACCCAGGTCCAGGACAGTCCTACTCTCATCCAGGAGGGATGAGCTCAGTGTGGCCGGGATGTCCTCACCTGAGCACCAGCCAGACCAAGGGAAAGCTGAACTCGCAGGACATGCTGCACTTACCCATGAAGCCATCTGAAACCATAAACAGCTCTTCAATCTTTCTACCCCACACCCAGCCCCAAATCCTCATCAATTATTATAGCATTTGCTCATAAGTAAAAACTGAACTCTGGATTTGATAAATCATTATAATGGTGCAATGTTAGCTTTATTCAGGAAATCTCCATATTCCTTAAACATTTATGTCCTTTCCGATTATAGCAATATTTTACTTGTCATTTCAAAATGTCAGGTTATTACCTCAAAGGTAGCCTTATTTTATGGAATCAGATGGAGATGAAGCAGTGCAGAATGCGTAATTAGCTAGCGTAAAAGTGCTAGATGGGACTGGCTCCAGCGGCTGTTTCCATAGCAATGAGTCACTCTGACGTGCAAGGGCGGGTTATCAGAGCCTCAGCCATGAGGTGCCATTCCTTCAATTCAATGCCACAGTGAATATGTGTTGGGAGTCCTGCTGTGCAACTGTGCCTGCCTTCCACTTAGGGGCCCCAGAGCGGGTCCAGAGTTCACAGGTAGGTGTGTATACCAGGTCCCACAATAAGGAAGGCATAGACACCCTGCAGAGGGGGGACCAGGATGCAAAACCACAAGCTTCCCACAGGTTCACACACACAGCAAATAGCTGAACAGTTTAAAAGTGGTGGCTGTCCTTGACACATCACCTACCTGTCTTCCTGTTGGTCTCATTTTTCTATTGTCCCTAAAGAGTTGCAGAGTAGCTTCCAGGGTTCAGTCCACTCACAGCAGAAAAAAAGTTGGGGCTGCACACAAGGAGTCTGCTGTGCTGTGCTGGGGCAGGTGACTGGAGGAGGTGGCTGGCTGACATTCTCCCCTCCCAGGTGGGCATTGCACTGCATTATTCTACGCTCTCTACAATGCTGTGGATCGGAGTGACTGCCAGGAACATCTACAAACAGGTGACCAAGAAGGCCTTGCCATGCCCAAGTGCAGACCAGCCACCGTACCCCAAGCAGCCCTTGCTCAGGTATCCAAGAATATTCATGGGCCCCTCCACCACCTGAGCCCAAAGAACCCATTGACCATGGACATACCTACCTGTCATATGTCCTGTAAACCTTCCTCACCAGACTCCAGGCTGGAGATGATCTGGCCTACATAAGTGACCTGAGAGCTGGACAGAGCTAGGAGGTGGCACAGTAAGTGGGGGGAGAGTCTGGGGGCAGGAATTGGGGGGTGCTGTGAGGAATATGGTGACCAAGAGTAGCATGGGATAGCAGAGCAAAGTCCTGAGGTAAGATGGGTCTAGCTAGGAGGGTAAAGCTATTAGAGACAGGTAGGGCTGGAACAACTTGAAGGGCAGGGTACTGCCCATGATATCTCTGGCTGGAGTTTGGCTGGTCTGAGGGCTTGTGTTCCTATACTATGTGGTACACTGAGCTGCCCAGTTACTTGGTAGACAGCCCTCCATGCCCCTGGTGTAACCACACATGGTGACTGGGCATCTGTGGCTTTGGTTTACTTCCTGGTCTCACTGATACTAAGGCACCTGCTTTTAACAAGTAGAAAACCTTTGCACATTCTAGTACTAATTTCATAGCCACTGTGCACTGGCCATTTGGGACCCTGTGGGTTAAGAGGCCCTGTTCAAGCTATGTCCAGTACCCTCCACTACTTGGAACCATGTATGCCAGGACCATGCAAACAATCCTCAAGGGCTAAGGCAGCGGGACGATTGCTTCCCTCTTTCCAGGGTCTGAAACAGAGAAGCCGTAGGACTAGCCCATCTAGGAAAAGGCGGGAGTCTTCTCACTCCCTTAGAAAAGAGCCGTGCTGCGGAGCAGTTTAATGCTGCTCTAGACAGGAGCATGCCTCTAACCATAATAGACAGAAGTCGGCAATAAGAGCCCCATGGCTTTGTCACTTGCTCAACACCAAACCTCCAACACTAAAGTCAATAACAGCCAGACTCAGAGTAGCCTGCCTAGGAGGTTCTGGGCATCAGTGCCACCCTACATGAAGCAGGCCTCACCTGTCCTGTAGGCCACTGAGGTTACACAAGTACCCTTCTTGGCCCACCAGGAACTGATGTGCTGAAATGGTCCATGATGCTAGGACCCCAGCAGCCGTTGGTCACTGGCATGTCTGACCCTTCATGTCTTCCCCAGGCCCTTCCCCCATGACTAGCTATGGACTTGGTATACATACCTACCTGTAAGTGCACATCTTGTATACACATACGTAGGTGCATGCCTTCTATATAAGCATGGGAACACAGGTACCTAGCCTCTGTAGATACATGCTGTCACACTCTCAGTGGGTTAATGTCATTTGGAGGTGCAGGTTCAGGGATTATGAGGCGTGTCTGCTTCACTCTCCACTAAAGGCCTGCTTCCCTCTGCTGACTTCTGACCTGGCCTGGGGCTGGCAAGGGAATTGCTGTACCTGGCCCTTCTCAGAGAGACCAGGGGCTAAAGAGAAGGAAGGAGGGAGCCTTTCATCTCAGACTCTATGATGGGCCCTCTGATACTTGATCTTCATTGTTAACTTTACTGACTGGAGAGATGCCTGGGACCAGAAAAATACATCTGATATGTCTGTGAGGACATTTCCAGAGATGACTGATATGTGATGCAGTCAATGAAAAGGAAAGGTCCACCTTGAATGTGGGCAGCAGCATCCAAGTAGACTGGGGCCCAAATGGCATGCAATGAGATAAGGAGGACACCACCCGCATGACAAGCCTTGCACTTCCTGAGAGAGTACATCTATCTATTTGGGCTGCCATGGACCATGGACAACAGACTCCATCTTCTTCAGCCTTTGAGTGTAGTCATACCAGTGACTCTCTAGGGAGCTTCCACGTTCTCATCCTCTGACCAAGGCATCGCTGGTCCCTCTTGTTCTAAGGTTTCCGGCCTCTTGAGCTAAGCAGCTAGGGGATCCTCTGCCTCTCTAGCAGTTAGCCATTGTTGAACTACCCAGACCCTATCATGGGAGCCAATCTAACAAATCTTTTTATATTGTTATCAAATACAATAATTTAAATATATACATATAGATGTATATCCCATTGGTTTTGTTAGTCCAGAGAACACTGGCTAATGCACCCTCCATCTCTGGACCAGAAGCCTCTAACATGCCTTCCTTGATTCAATATCTCACTCAGGTGTCTCTTCCCAGCATACCACAATGGGTATCTCCCTGGATTTGCATCCATCCCTGGCCCCCAAACTCTCATCACCATTCACTGAAATTAGTTCTAGAGTCCCAGGAATTGCACAGTCCCAGGAAAGAAGAACCCCCAAAGTGCCCACCAGCTGTATGTCCTGCTCAATTGCTCTTTAGAAAGAACACCTGTACTTACTGGGCCCTAGGCTACCACAGGCAGAACAGTCAAATCCCATGGGTACAGCTAGTGAGCTGTTTCCCATGTGCAAAGGCCATGTGGCCAGCCTATCCTGCAGGTTCCAAGAATAGGTAATGAAAGAGCTGCCTGCAGGGGCTTCTGGGAAAGCCCAGGACATACTATTAAGAACTTTCCACATTTCCAACAACCTTCCCATCCTTGAGGCAGCACTGCAGTCTCAGTATTATAACTAAATACACTCCCTGCTCAGCTTGATGGAGACACACCCACTTCAGAGAAACCTGGTAGAAAAATCCAGCCACAGAAGACTCACAGGACTTAGGCAATGAGTATTGCGTAAGCCTGAGACCCTCTTATGAGTGCTGGGTATGTTGCAGACTGTGTCACTGGGTGACAACACTAGAGCAGATGGTTCTGACTCCCTAGAGCCTCCACGTGTGTGTGTCAGTGCTGTTTCAAGGAGAGAGCAGGATCCACCAAGGCCCAGAAGAGAGCAGCTGAGCAGGCCTCATTGCCAAGGTTGAAACCAAGTATTTGCTCCTCAACCATGATCAAGATTGGTAGTTTCCATGGCAACAAAAAAGACTAGACTCTCAGGGGGGAATTCTGTGACTTTAGATAGTGATTTACCTGGTCTCATCTCCTCTCACTCTCTAGATGTGTATGTGACCACACACACACACACACACACACACACACACACACACACACACACACAAGACTAAAGGACTCATTGAGAAACGCATGGCCAACCAAGCCTTCACAGAATGGCCCCTAGGTATGTGGAAAAGTAGCAGCTCAGGTCTCTTCCTCAATAGTGGGGTATCTTGAAGAAGGCATGACCAGCCCTGCTGCCAACAGGATCCTGGCTGGGGCCAGGCAAACATGGAGCTTATGTCCCAGAGGCAAGTTATCAAAGGCCAAAACCCCATGAAGGGTTATGTCAGGCACTTACACATGCACATAACCCTGGGCCAAAGATGAAGAGTGCTGGCCTTAGGCAGTCTGACAGATCTTTTTGATTCAGCCTGCAGTGTGGACTGGTGCGGCCCGCAGACCTTGTAAGGAAGCCTTGTCATTTTCCAGGGCTGACGTTTCAATTCTGCAGACACAGCCTCTTTCCATGCATGGAAATCTTCCACTTCCCCCAGAATCCCCTGTTGTTCACAACACAGACATCTTGGGCCTCCTTGCTTACATTTTTTTCTTAAGTATATTTTTCCTTTTAAATATTACTATAGCTGGGTGTTGTAGCTCATGCTGGTACTAACAGAACTCAAGAGGCTAAAGCAGGGGGACTATCAAAAGTTCAAGACCAGCTTGAGCTACATAGTGCATTCCAAGCCAGCAGGGATGGATGACAAGGTGAGACCTTGTCTCAAAAAAATTTTTTTAATTAAAAAGTTATTATAAGTTGAGATTTTCTTAATTTTCATTTCTAATCACCCCATGCTTGCCTATAGAAATACAACTGGTTTTGTGTGGGGGTCTTGTTTCCTGTAGCTTTGATGAGTTAGTTCTCTTAGCAGTTTCACAAGTGTTTTGGGTTAATTCCTAGGAGTTGTGTGCATGCGATGATTGTGTCATTAGTGCCTAGCAACAAAATTACTCCTCTCATGGCTGCCTGAGTTGTTCTTTTTCTCTCGTCTGGCTGACTGCTCTGGCCATGACTCCAAGCCAGTATTGGCTTTCTTCATCCCCTCAGTGTAGCACACTTTTGCTAAGTTTGTTGAGCGTTCTAAAGAACCAGTCTTTGGAGTATCCACTATCTCTATTTTTTTCCTGTCTCTGCTTTGTCCTTTCTCCTGTGTGAACAGATTTGTTTTGCCCATCTTCTTAGTTCCTAACCACATGAAATTGGGGGGTTAATCTTTCATTAAAATGGCTGTTTTATGGCTGTAAGTTTTCCTGTGTATGGTGTTGCTGGGTCATCAAGGCATAGTGTGTGGTTTTTCATTCATCTCAAAATAGTTTCTGGTTCTCCTTATTGTTTCTTCCTTGGTCTTTGGTTACTTAAGAGGGTGCAGCTTTGTTTTCACAGATCGTTAGATATTAGAAAATGGAGGAAACTGTCTGGAAACTTGTGGAGATTTTTCTTTTAGTGATGACTGGAATGTAGAAATTCTCGGCTTGGTCACGGGGTGGTGAGATTTTAGCTGCTAAGACTCTGTGAGAAGATCTTTGCTACAACCAAGAGACAAGTCTCGTTCTTTTATCATGTTTAGAAAATTCTATGTGCCCTGTGGCTTCTCAACCAGGAAAGGGGCAAAAACTGGGCTGAGAGTAGGTGGCGCACACCTTCCCTCCCAGGGAAGTCCAGGCTGTGCCCAGACTAGCCACTTCCTGCTCTGTTGAAGTGGGAAAAGGAGCGTGGTGGGTGGAGCTGTGTAGTTGGGTACTCAGTGGGAGCTGCAGCCTGGTAGACACTGGTCAGAAGTCATCCAGGCATCGTGCAGTAGTCCCAGAGCCTCGATAGGGCTCTCTGACCCAAACACAACTGTAGATTTAGTGGGGATCACATCCCTACCTTAGTCCTATCTCAAGTCTCTGTAGCTTATGAAACCACTAGCAACCAAGAGAAACATTAGGGAAGCCCAGGAGCACAGTCTTGGGGAAGAGAGTCTTAGGACCTCAGCTAGGGAACTGGGGGTCTCTGACAAGGACAATCTGGCTTTGCCATTGGGGGGGGCGCCCTTGAACAGGTCTAGCACATGGGCAGAATGGGGCACATGCTGAAGAGAAGTTGTACTGGGAGAAGGGAGGTTAGGGGGACAGAGGGAACACTGAGGAAAAGCTGAGTTGCCTGGTTGAAAGGGATAGTGGGATTGGGCATAGTCCACGCAACTCTTGGGAGATGCTGGGCCAGACCCCCCAGCCACCTACATCAGGCCCTCTGCTGATGTGGGGAAACCCAACATAGCCAAACACTATATCCACAGCTCACACAGGAAGGATATCCTGAGCTCTAAGCTCACAGCATTATGGCCAGGTCCACAGCCAAGCACACTGGCTCACAACAGTGTAACTCCCACACTTGTACACAAAGAGGTCACTACTTAATGAAGCCTCCTCTAAGAAACCACCAGACAGCTCAAATGTGATTTCAGGCACAAGCCTTTTCCACAATCTACTTGGAATTCTCCCTTAGGGAACCAAGACTCCTCACAATGTCTATAGGGGACCAGAAATCGATCTCCTGATGTCCACATCCTCCAAAGGTATCCAAGACTATTCCCCTGTTGATGTTTACATGAAAACAGAAACTTACCCACAATGTTTACATGAGACCAAGATCTCCCCATATGTCTATGTTAATCCAGAGCTTCCTCTTCAGTATTCACAATGGACCAGAACCACCCCCCTCCTGCCCCCATGCAACTATGACCTACCCCTCTAAATGGAACCAAGCTCTCGCCTCCAGAGTACACACACATACTATATCCATATGGTATCAGGATTTCTGCCTATGTACAAGCTTATTGGGGTCACCTGGGGAATCAGAAGTGAGAGGTTACTTACAGGAGTATGAATGACTCTGAGGCAAATATGTCACCAAAAAAAAAGTGAGGATTCAGAAAAGAGAGAGAGAGAGAGAGAGAGAGAGAGAGAGAGGAGAGAGAGAGAGAGAGAGAGAGAGAGAGAGAGAGAGAGAGAGAGAGAGAGAG
This sequence comes from Cricetulus griseus, assembly GCF_003668045.3. NCBI lineage: Eukaryota > Metazoa > Chordata > Mammalia > Rodentia > Cricetidae > Cricetulus > Cricetulus griseus. Next base: position 61,098,647 of record NC_048596.1, on the reverse strand, counting down.
CTGGTTTCTCTAGAGCTCCCTGAACAACCAGAAGTTATCTCAGCCCTATCTCAGCTAGGAGTCTCCCTAGCAATTGTAACTGTTTACATAGCCTGTGAATCTTGTAAGTTGCAGGAACTTCCTGAGCCTTGCAAATTTTGTTTGCTTCCTGAGTCTTAGGACCCTTCCTCCAACCTCCAGTAGGAAATGTTTCAATTCAGAGAAAACAGCCAGCAATACTTTCCTAGATTTTCTTGGGATCCATGGCCCACTCTTTCCTCCCACAGTGAAATATGTTTTGTCTCCGTGTAGGAAAGCAGGCTCAATGCTCCACTCAAAGTTCTTTCTGGGTGTAGTGTCTGAACACAGCCTTAAGGCCCCTGACCCTTAGGAGGTACACTGCTGTCTGACACACACAATGTTACTCTATAAACAGCCTTGGGAGAGCTGGCTGGGCAAACTCAGTGCTGGTCACAAGATGGCCCTAAGTAGACCACACTAGGAGCAAGGCTCCAGCTAAGGGCCAGCAGCCAGAACTACCCTCATAGAACATCAGGAGGCTAAGGCCTCCTACACAGGGCATATGTCCTCCAGTGAAGACTGGCAGCCCTCCCCATCTCCATCTACATGACCACACAGGGCCTTTGCTTCCCTAGGAAGCTGCTGCAATCATCTTTCTCTAGAAATACAATGAGAAGAATTAAGTTAAAAGAGATTGGGTGAGCCGGGCGTTGGTGGCGCACGCCTTTAATCCCAGCATTCGGGAGGCAGAGGCAGGTGGATCTCTGTGAGTTCGAGACCAGCCTGGTCTCCAGAGCCAGTGCCAGGATAGGCTCCAAAGCTACAGAGAAACGCTGTCTCAAAAAAAAATAGAGAGAGAGATTGGGTGAGAAATATGCAAACAAACGTGTGGATAGTGTCCTCTGGACTGTGCCTTCCTACACAAAGCAGGGGTACAGTAAGACCCCCGCTTCTGAAAAGTTACAGATTTAAGATTTCACATCAGAGCTACCCAAGACTGGCTGTGTCCCTAAAGCCTTGCAACCTTAGTCAACCACTTCCCTGTTAACATCCTTGTTTAACTAGCCATCTGAATTATCAGAAGGCTGATGTCTCCTGCACAGGGCATAGGTCCTCCAGCTATCATAGGACAGATCAAGGGCAGAACAGTGATCATAGTCCTGATACACAGCCACTCTGTCGGGTTGCACCTGTTACTGTAGGGGGACTGTGGCTGAGACGAGGCCTGCTGCCCACCTCAGATACCTCTCACCCAACCCTGATGGTCTTCCCTCATTCAGAGATGTCTCTGTGGACATATTTTTCCCACCCTCCATCAGCCTGAGGCCCATAGAATTTCTTGGGATGGTTTGTAGAAGCTCAGGGGCTAGTTCCCAGTTAGCTAAATGTGATTACATCCTAACTGTCCAGTCTGTTCTGCTCCCTCTGGTGGCATTTCCCTCAGTAGCACCCATTGCAGTAGGCCCACCAGTGGTATTTCTGTTTGGAAGAAAACTCAGTAGCCACAAGAAGATTGCAGTCAGCTTCAAGAAGTCAGCTTTGGGAAATGGCCATTTGTTTCCTCCCACACAATAAGGACAACTCTGCTGAAGCCCCAAGGACTGACATGATAGTAGAATGGTTCCCTGGGACCCTCATCTAGGAACCCCTTCTTGGGCAGCAATAGCAAATTCTGAGAGCTACCATGTGTCCAGCCAGGCCTAATCTTCACCCAGAACTTGGGACCCTGGAAATGGCCAACCGTGCAAGCCCACCTAGTTCTATTACACTTGGACCTCACACTCGAGGCCAGTCTTCAAGAGAACTGTGTTTCAGAGAGCTGTGGTGTCATGAAGGCAGACAGATGCAGGCAGGAGATAGGCATGGCTAAACCTCCTCTTGCTCTAAAGACTATGACGTACACTGGGGAGCTGACAGGATGCCAAGATCCAGATCTAGGTAGCGTAGACACTCTTGCGAAGGTAGCAGCCTCTAGAGCCTGCTGGGGGGCCACGAGCATGCAGTAAAGCATTCCTCAGCCACCCACCTCATGTCCTTGGGGGCTAGGCCACAAAGGCCTTAGAGCTAATGCTCTGGCCCAGGCTCCAAGATGAGAAAACTGAGGTTAGAGAGGCATGGAAGCCTGTGCACAGCCATAGCCAGGCTTTCGGGATCCTGGGCCCCACGCACCCACTCAGACTCTAGCCATATTGTGTCTCCTCACTCAGATAGTCCAAGGGTCACGGTATTGACCTACTCTCATTATCTGCAAATGGGCAGGAAGACCAGAAAAAGATACCTGGTGCCTCCGAGGACACACTCACCACCTCCACGAAAGCCTGTTCAGCATCCCTGTGGAGACACAGGGGATCCCAGAACCTTGGTGGACAAGTGAAGCCATGGCAGGTACCCATATCCAGGAGCAGTCCTTGAGTCCACACATGGAAATACATCCTAGAGCAGATTTGACCCAACAATATAAGCTCTTGTCATGTAAAAATGATCCCATAGCCCAACCTATGGAAACCCAATTCTAGCAAATCCTAGGGAATGGTGTCTTAACATTTTGGTTACACAAATTGCCTTTCTGAACAATAAGACATCACAGTGCCATTTGCAGGTGGCATCTGGCCTCACTTCTACACTTGATCTCCATGCCTTTGTCTCCACCTGTCTTCTACTTACCTAAAGCACATCCCTCCATCATCATTGGTTTATCAGATGCATCTCGGGGTACACAGGAACCTTGAGTCAGCCTTCTTATACAAGTGGGTGTGAGCCAATCAATACCTTAGCTCAAATTCCCTATCTGAGTTCTTGCCATGTAGAAATCCCTCCCAACATCTCTCCATGGATCCTGTATCTTGGGGGCATAAAGGTCCCAGGGGACAGAGCATATAGTTTCTTTTCTGTTGCTGTGATAAAACACCCTAACAAAAACCACTTAGGGAAGATGAGGATATTTTTAACTCACCATTTCAGACTAGTACATCACTGCAGGAAAAGCACAGCAGCAGAGGCTCCAGCCTATCACATTGCATCCATAGTTAGAAAGCAGAGAGCAAGGGATGCTTGTGCTCAGCCTCCTCTTTCCTTTTCATTCTGTCCAAGGCCTGAACCATGAAATGGCTCCACCCACGTTCAGCGTGGGTCTTCCACTTCAATTAACCCAATTAAGAAAATTCCTCAAAAGGACCAAAGAGGTGGTTCATCAGTTAAGGATACTGGCTGGGTTCAATTCCCAGCACCCACGTGATGGCTAGCAACCATCTGTAATTCCAGTCCCAAGGAATCTATCTCCCTCTTCTGGCCTCTGAGGGCAATGCATGTATGTGATTCACAGACATACATGCAGGTAAAACACCATACTCATAAATAACAACAAAGGAAACTTTCTAAAATGAAAGGAAAATCTCTCGCAGGCATACCCACAGACCAACCTGACCCAGACAGTCTCTCAGTGACATTTCCTTACTAAATGATTCCAGATCCTGCCAAGCTGATGATGGAAAGCAACCATCACCTATGGCTTCTGAGCTCTCACGGCCTCTTTCCTGTACAAGAGATCTCTGAAGTGCCCAGTACTCCCCTGGGCAGCATCAACCCCATATCCTGGCTGTTTTTCTTGACAACCAACCCCAGCACACCAATGATCCCAACACATCACTAGTGCTTTCTGGGGGCTTCACTCTCCTCTATGGGCAGGAATGGAAACATCAGGCTGGGTGGTCCTCTCCTGCCTGAACTCCCCAAGGCTTTGGGATTCGCTGTTCATCAAATAGTAAGACCTCTCAAAGACTGTCTTCACCAACCCCCATAGCCACAGTCCCAGCTCTGAACCGTGTCCAAGGTATGGGCCTGACTCTTGCTCACATCCTCCGGTTCATATGTTAGCTGATGTCCTAGTATATTTGTGACTTGGCCTGCTGCCTCTTACAAGTATGCAATCAATGAATATACAAGAGTTTTAGTATATAAATATGTATCTGTTGAAGTTGTATGTACATGCATAAGCAGATATATCTATACATATCATTTGAGCCTGTGTTTGTATGATGTATGCATGCCAAGTGTGTACTGTGTGCTGTAAAAATGTCATTCATGTAAATGGTAGGCTCATGTTGAACACAGAGTGTAATAAGATTGTGACTGAGTCTGAGCCCTCTTCCATAGTTTCTCCGGATTCCAGTAATAAATTTATTCCAACAGGTATGCCATTTCCAGTTGGCAGCAAGGTGACTGGAAAGGCAGGGACACAGGCTGTCTTATGGTTTCTATTGCTGTGATGAAACACCATTACCAAAAGCAACTTGGGGAGGAAAGGGTTCCAGCTTACAGCTTGTAGCCCATCATTTGGGGAAGTCAGGGCAAGAACTCAATACATGGAACCTGGAGGCAGGAGCTGATGCAGAGACCCTGGAGGAGTGCTGCTTACTTTTCCTCATGACTTGCTCATCCTGCTTTTTTATAGCGCCCTGGACAACAAAGCAGGGATGTCACTGCCCATAGTAAGCTGCCCCCACCCAATCAATCAGCAATCAAGAAAATGTGCCACAGGCTTACCCTCAGGCCAGTCTAATAGGGGCACTCTCTCACCTGACATTCCCTCTTGCAAAATGACTCCAGCTTGTGTCAAGTTAACAAAGTACCACTAAATGGTCCCACAAAAACAGAGGATTACAGCGGGGAAGGACAGGCTCGGCTACCCAACAAAGCCTCCTTTGGGAGCTCTAACACTTCACTGACTAGGTTCTTTTCCTTCTTTTTCTTTTTCTCCCAAGCATGTGAGGGAGCACGGATGTGCATGGGTGTGCAGCCTGCAGCCTGGAGGAGCTCCCGTACCTGTCTAGCCCCCAAGTCCCACTGGCCTGATTTTAGAGTGCCCCACTGTCTGTAGTTTGTCACCCAAGTTTACATACACTGGTGTGCCTGACCTGAGCTGAGAACCCTGGGATTATTTCCCTATTTATTTTTATCATGGTTTTCTCCTGCACACTGTTTGTTGTTGTTGTTGTTCATTTGGTGTTGGGGTTTTCTTTTGTTTTGTTGGTTTTGGTTTTTCAAGACAGAGTTTCTCTGTGTAACAGTCCTGGCTGTCCTGGAATTCACTTTGTAGACTAGGCTGCCCTCAAACTCACAGAGATCCATCTGCCTCTGCCTCTGCCTCCCAAGTGTGGTATTAGAGTTGTGTGCCACCACCACCACCCGGCCTGCCCACTGTTCTTAAAGATTCATTATGTTAACTCTCCACAACATGGCTCACCATTTGGTCTCACTGTGCAAGACGGATTTGTGTGGTGCTGAGGTTGGTCCAAACCTGCTGCCTCCCACACTCTCAGGTGTCCTGGTCCCACCTCCCTATCTACGAGGCCGTATCTGTATCACCCTGAACTGCTATGTCTAGAGGCTCTCTCCCCCTCTTTCCTTGACACACTGGGATCTGATTAGGGCTTCATTGAGACCCAGCTCCCTCCTTCCATTCTGGAAGCTGTCACCAGAAAAGAAGAGGGCCTGACCACCCCCCTCCCAAGATAGATAATTCAAGCTGCACCTGCCCTGTGTCGGGTGGGCTGATTTGAAAGAAATCCAGAGTTATCAGGGGCCCAGTTGGCCAGGGCTAAAACACTCAGAAGGCAGAAGCCTCCCTGCAGATGGAAACTCCACTTACCGAAAAGTGATCCTGGGATGGCATGATACAAGTGTTCCAGAGAAGAATACATCTGGAGCTTCCTCGTAGTAAGCCAGGTATCAGACCCTAGTGAAGAGCTCTACTGGTGGCCAGAACAGGTGTGTGCCCAGGAAGAGGACAAGACGGGCACTGGTGCAAATGTCCATGACCCAGACAGCTGATATCGAGTAAGAGAGGGCTCTGTAGTAGTCCAGCATCCACACTGGTGATGGATGCAAACACAGCAAGAAAAGCCATGGCCTGGACAAAAGGCACCCGCAGTGGCCTCTCACGCCCTCTGCTGACAAAACCTGATAGTGTGTGCAAGCCAGGAAGGAAGTAAAGACTGAAAGGTTGTGGCTGCGGTGTGTGAGGTTTTGGAACTCTGCAGGGGAGGAACAACCTTCCCAGCCACTGACTGTGAATAATGTCTCCCTCTGAGCAGATCATGGTGACACTGGAAGAAGCAGTTTCCCAGGATAAGGTCTACAGGCACTGCAAAGGCAGTAGTGGACAGTACTGAGTGACTCTAGTGGGAACCACAGCAGGGCTTCCAATCTCCAACTAATAATCGGGACTCCGGGCACTACTTCTCTCTGGCTCCTCTGAGGCCTATGTCTGTAAAGAAAAGCACAGGTTTGCCTTAAATAGAGAAAACCTATCACTCTTGTTGCATTGCTGCCAGGAGTCTGCAACATCAAGAAGTACCTTGTGGCTGGAACTTGTAGACATCATGGGAATGTGACTGCCTTTCCATTCTAAATGTGCTCTCAGGCTTCCGTGTTCAGAAGAACCAGGGCTTTCTGCACCCCACCAAGCATAGAAAGAGCAGAGTCCCTGTGTGTGGTGTCAGGTCTGCTGGCTCAAGACAGCCAGGCACCGACTGGCCTCCAGTGCCCAGTAGCAAGCTCTGGACAGAACCTGTTTTGAGTAGATCTCCAAGCACAGCTCACTCATGAGTTCTCCTACTGATATTATGAACAAGGGTGCTCCTTTTTATCATCAAGTTGCCCTCTAATATGAGCCACTGCATAGCATGATAACTCCAGCATGCTAGAAGTCCCACATGGTCTGACTATCTTCCCTTTTGGCTTTCTGAGATTATAATCTGGACATTTTTGTAGATTTCCCTCCACATCAAGCCAGAACAACTCCCCAGCTTTTGGCCTTTCTTTGACCCTTCATTCAGCTGGTGTCCAGAGTTACACTGTGACAGCATCATACATATTAGCCTGCTTCCTGGCAAACCATCTTCCCTAGCCCTTATATCCTAGCTTGGTGCAGGCCCACATTTAGCCACAGAGAAAGCCCTCATAGTCACACAACCTATAGTGTCCCAGTAGCAAGTCTCCACTGATAACTAATTTAACCAAGAAATGTGAGAGTCCTGTGACAACAGACTCAACACCCACCCATTAGCAGCCCCTGCATGGAGGCACTGTCAGGCTATATTGGGGTCAGTGAGGTCAGTCACCACCTGTATACAGAACAGTGATATGACAGAAAAGATTCTCCAGGGGATATGGGAAGACTGTAGAGATGGAGGCGTGACATGGATGAGGCAAAGCAGCTTGACAGATGCTGATAGAAGATCTCAAAAGGGTCAGGGACTGAGCATTGAGGGGCTGCAGGCATCTAAGGCATGCTGCTCAGTGGCCTCCAAGGTCCTTGTCATTAGGCTGAAAACACTACCTTACTAAGGAAAAGCCCTGACACTTTCTGATCAAGTGACCCTCACCCTACCTGCTTCTTCCCAAGAAGAGTGGGGCCTTTGTGAGAAGACGTTGCCTGTTGTATCTCTAGGAGATGGGGCTAAACCAGCCCCATGCAGGCCAGGGGCACAGGCATACAGAAAGGAGGAAGCTCAGGTGTCCCACTAGTCTCATGTCCCCCTAGGAGCCACTTAAAGCTAGAACACCTGCAGCTTTAAGTGTTGCTGGCCAGGAAGCCAGGCAGTCACCAAGTGGGACAACATGATTAATGTTGCATGTCTAGTGTCAACTCTTCCAAGATGATAGAGCTTAAACAAGGTCTGATGTGTTCATCAGGGATCTGGGAAGGGAGAACCCCAGGAGAAGGGAGCAAAAGCCAGTGTCAGAGTCAGCTGGGACCCCCAGCCCAGAATGAGTCTGTGGAGCTGCGTCTAGCCTGGACTAGTGACAAAATGGAACTGAGTCTAGCCTGGACTAGTGGCTAAAGGAAATGAGTCTTTCTAGATGTACCTTCTGTCTGCAGGGACCACAAGACCATGTGGACTCTGATGGGTTCCCTTAACTCCAAAGCCACAGGGATTCTGATGTGTTCAGGAGATGGAATAGGGTCAAACCACAGCCCACCTGCTGCAGTCCACCAGGACTCATTGGGAAGCCAGTGACCCCCACTCCAGACCAGATTCCCACCTAGCCCAATGTCGCTTTCTCCCATGCTTCCAGCACTGGCTATCACCACTTCAAATGAGTCCCTGTGAGAGTGGGGCTCCTGCTGTCTAATGGTGTTCTACTTTGCTTTTTGTTGTTGTGATAAAACACTGACCAAAGCTGGGTTGTGCTGGCACATGCCTTTAACCCCAGCACTCGGGAGACAGAGGTAGGTGGATCTCTGAGTTCAAGGGCAGCCTGGGCTACAGAGTGAGTTCCAGGGCAGCCAGGGCTACACAGAGAAACCCTGTCTCAAAAAAACAAAAACAAACAAACAAAACCACTGACCGCAACAGTGGGGGAGAGAAAAGGGTTTATTTGGCTTACAGGTTACAGTCCATCATCAAGAGAAGCCAAGGGGCAGGAAATGAAGCAGTGATCACAGAGGAGAAATGCTGCTTACTGGCTTGCTCACTTTGGCTTGCTCAGCTACTTTTCTTATGCAGCCCAGGCCCTCCTGCCCAGGCCCGCCTGTGTAGACATGACATTGCCCTCATACATCAATCATCAACAAGGCAATGGCTCTGTCTGGGTGGTGGTGGTGCACATGTTTAATGCCAACACTCGGGAGGCAGAGGCAGGTGGATCTCTGTAAGTTTGAAGCTAGCCTGGTCTACAGAGCAAGTTCCAAGACAGCTAGGACTACACATTAAAAAACCCTGTCTTGAAAAACAAAAAAACATAAAAAGGCCTCAAAGACATGGCCACAGGCCAGTCAGATTAAAGCGATTCTTCAGTTGTGGTTTCCTCTTCCCATATGACTCTAGGCTTGTGTTAGATTGACAGCTGACGCTATGACAGGTGTGTCCACATCCTCTAGGAAATTCCACTGCAGAGGCATTTCCTGCCAGGACAGTGGCCTTCTTCCACCTCATCCCAACAGTTTATGAGAGCCTTCACGTATGTTCAAAACTGAAAACCAGTTACCCCCACCATATCCTGCCACCAGTCCTCCGCTGTACTGGCCTGCACTGTCTAGTCACCTTCCTGAGGCTTTGCATCCACTCCCCACAGCCCATCACCCGCCATCTACCCACGCCATTGTCCTTCTGTAGTCTAGCTATACCCACCTGGCAATCCAGCACACACACACACACACACACACACACACACACACACAC